>NW_027103855.1:349588-689369 GCF_902728285.1 Clytia hemisphaerica | reverse complement strand
GAATAAAGCATCTTCTGAAAATTTCATTCTTCCCCATAAATGCGAAAATGAAAAACAAGGAAACTTTCGTTTTCTGATTGTCTTTTTAATCTGCCATGAAGTGTTATAAAACTCAACCAAATAGAAATAGAAATAGAAATAGAGACTGACCAATCAAAGCAGCCAAATTTCAAAACAAATGAACTACACAGCTCCACTTGCAGCTCTACTCTACCATTTTAGAATCTCATATTTGCCGTGCGAGAAATTTTGGCAAGTTACTCGCCGACAGAATTACTGATATATAAATGAAACAGCATGGTTCGATGATAAAAAATCATACAAACAAGATCATAAATTTCAAGATGGTGGGAATTCAGACTCGATGGCTGCTGGACGTGTAACCTCAAATTTAATAATGATAAATATTGCCAAATCTACTTGTATATCAAAATCAATAAAGATAAAAATTAAGTGCTCAAAGAAAGAAAATGATCCGCAGCTTTGAGTTATTCAGTTGCTATGATTATTTATATTTTTAGAGTCATTCTGTTCAATCCAAAACTTTCCTAAACAATCAAAATCATAATATCACTATCTGAATTTTGTGATTTTGGCTCGTTTGATTGTTAAGGGAACTTTTGGGGTTGGTCTAAAAAGCAGGGTAGCCAATGGGGTAGCCAATTGGGCTAGGTTATGGGGTACCTCTTTTTGCCTAAACTTTTGAAATCTGAAACCTGTTTTCATGTGGAAATAACTATAAAACATCTTGTTAATGATTCCATGTAATAAAATTTAAGATTCCTTTCGAACTTCAGCCACAATAGCCTTTTTTCCAAAGGTACTGAGCTTTGTTACTTCTCAAGAGACCTGGCGCCATTTTGTCTTCCTTCTTGGCTTCGTTTGAAAATTTACAGACCCGATAAAAATATATACAAAACAGTTTTAATATTTTAGATTTGATTTTATTTATGTTTTTATTTTTTAATTGTTAATTCCGTGAAGCTGTATTCGATGATAAAGCTTTGAAATCGCCTTTGGGCCATATATGATCTCAAATCTTGTCATATCTTAACAATCCTTGTTATTGAATCTAATTCTTTAATTTAAATCATGTTTAGATGTTTCAAACAATCAATTCCTTTCAAAATTTTTAAATATGGCAGCTTATAATAGGTACAAAAAGTCTTTTGAAATAGCTCTATTAAATGAAGCTCTATTTCTTACTCCTCGTACATTAACATGTGGTAATTTATATCTTTGTTTATCTTTGTAATCATACATGATCAATCTAAGTATCAATCAGATTCGTGCTCCCTGGTCAGTAAAATGTGGTTCTATGCATTCATTTTCGGTATTTCTATTCTGGTCTGTAAAATATTTAGGTACCCCACAACCTAGCCCAATTGGCTACCCCAATTGGCTACCCTGCTTTTTAGACCAACCCGAACTTTTGGATTCTTTTGGGTAAGTATAGTAAATTTAATATTTTATTAATTTATTTTGGATTCATTTTTGTATCCTGATTAGCAAAATGCAAATTTGCAAGCAGAACTTTTTTTGGCCTCACAAACAACAAAACCAGGGTTTGCATTGTTTCCAGACCGGTCAACCTTTTCCTTTCTAATCTCATGATGGCTTTTTCTCATAGTGGAGTTTTAGTCAAAACCAAAAACAAATTTAAATCATTTTGTTGAAAAACTTTCATCCCTCTTCTGAGACTTACCTACCTTTATGAATTTGTGTTTTTAATTGCAAACCAAAGCTCATTATCATGCTATTGGTTTTTGTTGTTTTCAGACAAAAAATCGATAGTTTGATATTTAACGTTTTTCATCAATTTCTAAAGTAAACATAACTTTTTCATTCATTTTATCAGTTTTGATCCAATGAACCAAATTCGATAAGTGACACTCTAGAATTAAAATTCATCTCCCCTTTCCAGAAGAGAAGGACTCAAGACTCAAGTCAAAAAACGAAGAATGCTTTTCTTACAATGAGAATCCAGATTTGCGTAGTCTATCTAGCTATGTTGTCTTTGGATGGATGCAAATCCCCATCAAAAATATGTTTTGGACCGGTTCCAGGGGTGAAAGGGCAAGTTTTCTTGCAGCTTTAATGTATTTTGGTCAAAAGTTCTTCTTTTTTGTAAATTTTGTCTTGTGATATTGATTTTCTTGTAAAGATGAGCAGAAATAATTTGTCAAACTCGGAATTCCCTTTATTGTTAGAAAAAATGTCCGAAAAGTGCTCACCACCTGATTTGGATAATTTGTTGAGGTTGGATCCTTATTTGAACGATTTCAAGACTGATATTGCAAACAGGTGATCTTTAATTTAAAGCCATTATACTCTTTCTCTTTCTACAAGCTAAAATGCCAATGAAGGAGTTGTTACAAATGAATCTTGCTATCCTTCTCAAGCAAATTGAATATCTTTTAGACAAAACTAATTTGAATTTTGATTTCTCGTACCAGCCAATTTAGAAATCTAATCTTCGTCTCTATGGAGATGACCATTGAATTTCTTTAGAGGAAATTATTTTTTATTCTAGATATGCAAGTTTTCACGAGACTCTGGAGCAGATCAATCAGAATGAAGGTGGTTTAGACAAATTTTCTGCTTCTTATAAAAACTTTGGTCTTGTTGTTCAAAAGGATGGTATCTTGTGTAGAGAGTGGATACCTGATGTTGTCAACGTGTGGCTGTATGGCGATTTTAGTAAGTCTTTGTTATCATATAGTTTTTTAAACTTAGATTTAAATTTCATTTGACGTGGAACAATCTATTTAGAAGAAGTGATGTTTTTAACTTTTATTACTAAAATAACAATCGTTCGAACAGATTGTTTGAGGCTATGGGAATAGCAGATTCTAATAATTCTACTTCTAATATACTGTTAATAATTCGCATTTTGCTTTTTTGTTTTAAAGATGAGTGGAATAGGACATCACACAAATTTGAAAGGAAGGATTTTGGAAAATGGGAGCTTTCATACCGCTTACATCAGATGGTAAACACCCAATACATCATGCTTCAAAATACAAAGTAAGTAGGTTAAACCCTTTGCTCACAGAATGAAGTTTTTTCTCGAAGGTTATCCTCGTAATCAGAAAAATAATTGGTTTTACCATTCCACATTTATAAAACTATAGTTTTTTCCTTAAAATCGTACGTTTTTGAAACAAAAACTAATAGTATATTTACTATTCACTATGAAAAGTGCAGGAAATATATTTAATCTCTTTCATAGCTATTAGTGGAAGTTGTACAAGGAAACATTGTGGAGCGTCTATCACCCTGGGCAAGTTACGTTCTGCAAGACAACCAGACCAAATTGTACGAAGCATCCTTCTGGAACCCTGTCACACCTTTCTCATTCAACAACGCACGACCAAAGAAACCTCGAAGTTTAAGAATTTATGAAAGTCATGTGGGTATTGCATCAGCAGAGTATGGAATTGCAACTTACTCCCAATTCAAGACTAACTTATTGCCTTACATCAAAGATCTAGGTAGGTGATATTCCTTTCACACAACATAAAGTAATCCGTTGAGCTATCAATACTGATAGATGGTCTTGGCATACCCAGACAGAAAATAACATTATAACCCAGAAAAGAATTTATGTTGAAATATGGATTCAGTTCAATGTAGAATAATCCTGACACATTGAAAAAACCTGTTGAAAAAAACTTGAAAAACTCAGGAATATGAACTACCAAGAAAACGTCTCACTTGTTGTGTGGAAGTCTCTCCATGAAGGCTACTTACTCATCATCAAAACCTTGAATGTCTCCACTCTATGTTTCAGGTTACAATGCTATTCAACTGATGGCCATCATGGAGCATGCTTACTATGCATCTTTTGGTTACCAAGTGACCAGCTTTTTTGCTGCTTCCAGGTACGAGTATGAGATTTCAAGATTTAGAGGACATTCTTTCTCCTTTTTTGTCCTTCTGCGTAGCATCTTTAGGACGCAACTTAATTAAGAACGTAAACTTAATCGATTAATCAATATTCAACATGACTTAAACATCGTCAAAAAAGGCCAAAAAAATTACATTGTCTCCAGAAGCTTTCTATTTCATTTCTCTGGAAATGGGAAATAGAGTGTGTAAGAATTTTATAAATGTAAAATTATGAAAGAAAAGAATCTAGATTCGGATCATAGAGTGCTCGATAAGTTAATAGAGCGTTACTTTAATAAAGAGTTGACACCAAAGATTTATTATACACTGGATAAACGACTCATAAAACGATGGAGAGCGATCATTGTATTTCCTTTGTTTCAGAAAACAATTGATGTTCTAGCTTTGTCCGCAAAGGACAACTGTCATGGCGGCTCGAAGATGTCTGATTTTTAAAAATGTTTATCAGTCTTATTTTTAAAAAGTTCTTTAGCTCTATCTTTTTGTACATTTGCAGAAAAAAAAGTTTGAAAGTAAGGTTAGTCAAATACATTTGTGAAATCTAATATGAGAAAAACATCATTAGACAAGAAATCCAGCCAAAATGCTTATAGTGACACAAAATTTCAATTGGAAATATCTTTCCAAGACTGTTATCAGAAGAGCTGAAATTAACATACATAAGACTTGAGTGTCTTGGCTCCACTGTAGTATGAAAATCTTTTGGAGGCACGTGGTGGCAAGGTGTTTTTTTTGAGGTTGAAGTTTGAAAATTTCCGGTGTCAACATTAAATTTCTTATACACAACACGTCTTTTGCATCTTTCTCACAGCTTGAAACGTCATAACGACTTATAATTATCAATTAAGTGGAAGAATCCGACTCTCGCAGGAAAGTTTTAAGTCTCTTTTGGGAATTGGATGAGTGATTTTTGATAAGAAATGCAATAAAAATGCTTCGAAAAATTATTTAATGAGGGAAGGAGAGTGAACAATACTATCATTACTGCAGACATAGCTAGTACACGAGAAATCAGCAAAAATCTGTTACTTGTATATCCAGTGTATAATAAATCCTTGTTGACACAATATCTGAGATTCGAATCATATAAATATCACTAATTGTAATCTTTTAATCACCAGTCGCTACGGTACACCAGATGAGTTAAAAGAATTAATCGATGAAGCACACAGACTGGGTTTGGTTGTATTGCTGGATGTGGTACACAGTCATGCTTCCAAGAATGTGGCTGATGGTTTGAACCAATTCAATGGAACCAATGGATGTTTCTTTCATGATAATACACGTGGTTTTCACTCTCTCTGGGATAGTAGACTTTTCAATTATAAAGAGTAAGTAAGTTTCTTTTCATTAGCAGAGTTTAAATTTTTAATTACACATTTCATGCAAGCTGAGTATTCTGGCATTTCATTCACATAATGGTTATTCGTTTTATGGCCATTCTTCTTAGAAATTGTCAACCACAATTTGAGTGATCTATGCGTAATGGAACCGTCTCTCTGTGCGCTCTCAAATGGTGTATAGATCGTGACGCTCCTAGGAATCACTGTGAATGCATAATTACTCGAAGAGCACTTGATAAGACACACATTTTTCTTTTTAGCTGGGAAGTGCTACGATTTCTTCTATCGAACTTGCGTTGGTATATGGATGAGTACCAGTTCGATGGGTTTCGTTTTGACGGGGTGACATCCATGTTGTATCATCATCACGGAATCGGCACTGGTTTCAGTGGAGGCTACCACGAATACTTCTCTATGAATGCCGATGTTGAAGCGGTCAATTACTTACAATTAGCCAATCACATGCTGCATGAATTGTACCCTGACGTTATCACCATTGCTGAGGTACGCATCTAAAGGAAGGTTGCTTACCCCACTTACCTTTGACCTTTTTTTCTACTTATAAGATACCTCGTCATTTTTTTATCAAGGACCAATTTTTAAGTCTCTTGAGTCCACAACCTTTCGCTCGGTAGCTGAAAGCACCAACTCTACATGAAAGTTTATATCTTTAGATGCACGAAGTAACTTTTGATGCACATTCGTATTACACCTTAGTATTTTTGCTCGTAGTTAGTTTTGACAGATTGTCAGTTCTCCATGTGGTGTAGTGACCATAAAAGGTTTATACTTCAAAGAGCCATCCACTGCACAAACAAGTTCTTTTAGTTCGGATTCTGTTTTATTCATTTTGTTTGACAGGATGTGAGTGGAATGCCGGCCCTGTGTAGACCGGTCAATGAAGGTGGTCTTGGTTTCGATTACCGATTAGCCATGGCTCTTCCTGATATGTGGATCAAAGTAAGAGCACACTTCTTTTGAACAAATTTTCTATATGCAGCTTTATGTAACCTTACGATAAATGTTTAAATCCGACTGGATTCAATACTTATAAGAAGAACTCCTTTCAATGATACATATGTTTCTATAGAAGTCGCTTAGAAGGATGAAGAAAATAATTGAACACAATTTTTTTTCCTAAAAGATAATCATTTTCTCCCTCAGATTTTGAAGGAACAAAAGGACGAAGATTGGGATATCGGCAACATCGTGCACACGTTGGAGAATCGTCGGTACAAAGAGAAGAATATTTGCTATGCAGAATCGCACGACCAAGCACTGGTGGGTGACAAGACGTTAGCCTTCTGGTTGATGGACAAAGAGATGTACACACAAATGTCCACACTGCAACCAATGAATGCCATTGTCGATCGTGGAATGGCTCTACATAAAATGATTAGGTACGACTCTTTACAGTTCTTCTCACTGCTATCTTTCTGTCAACTAGCATTAGAGTAGACTAAAGCAAAAGTCTTAACTATCATTAACCTAAACATTAAAACCCATTCGCTATTTTCGCTTTCATTGACCCAAAATCTATACAGTTTTGAAAGTTTTGACCTTTTTAGATCATCAAAGCCTTAAAGAGGCTGGGGTAGTGTATACAGAATGGGTGATCTGTTATTAGATTACGAAAAAGCTTACTATTATTTACAGAATATATAATTTCTATAGGTTATTGACATGCGCATTGGGAGGTGAAGGCTACTTGACGTTCATGGGCAACGAGTTCGGTCATCCTGAGTGGTTGGATTTCCCAAGGGAAGGGAACCAGGACAGTTACCATTACGCAAGGAGACAGTACAATTTAGTGCAAGATCCTATCTTGAGGTTCGGTCAACTAAAAGAATTCGAAAAAAAGATGTTAATGGTGGATGACAAGCACCAATTCTTGCCCGCTGACCCAGTAAGTATTTATTACCTGTAGTTAAAAACAGTTCCAAATAATTCGACCTCGTCAACACTTCATTGTTTCGTTACATTATTTGCATTTTATGACATTATAATTTGCCTACTTTTTAAGTGAAATGCTTTTATCATCCGATGTGCATAGAATGCAGAGGGGTACAGACCCAAGCAATCTTTAAGGAGAGGGGCTAACAAAAATAGCCCCAGCTAAATTTAAGAATGTAGCCCCCACCTAAAGGAAAATCCAAAAAATTGTGCTTGAGAGTTTTTGAAGCAAAATAATCAAAAAGGTCACCTAAATAAAATATCGATTATTTTGTATACTGATGATAATTATTATATCATTTGAAAAAATCAAGCGACTTTAACCAGAATATTTTGATTGTTTCAACAGAAGTATTTAGGTATTTTAAATGTATTTTTTAATTGACAGGGCTTTGTTACTTGCAAGAACGGAGGAGACAAAACGATAGCCTTCGAACGCGCTGGCTTGATCTTCTGTTTCAATTTCCATCACGATAAAAGTTTCCCTGGATATCCTGTTGGTACTAATCTACCTGGAAAGTAAGGGAGTGTTTCCTCAGATTCTTTTTCAGTGATCTTTTAGTGATTAGTGACGGAATTTTAAGGACACTAGATCCACATAGTGAATTTTATAATTCTTATACCTAAAATCCATATATTGCAGTATATTGACTACAGCCTCAGGTTAAATTTGTTGGTAATTGATTTCGCTTTTAGTTTCAGATTGTGTCATTTTTTCTCTTTATCAGATACAAAATAATGTTGGACAGTGACAACAAGGACTTCGGTGGTCACGGACGATTGGATCCACAATGTCATTATTTGACCGAACAGAAATCATTCAACGGACGAGAACATTGTCTCACCGTAAGTCTCGATCCTTTTCTAATGTCCAACCATACTAAACAAGTCACTGAAAAATCTCAGTATGCAAATGGATGCTGATCGGACATAATGGAATATGTATAATAATTTTATTTTCACGTCCATGACATGAGTAGTTAGTACACCGTGCACTATAGCTGATATCAAGTTCTCTCTCTACTCTATTTACACCATATCAATTCCATTCTCCACTGCACCCTTTAAAAGAACGTTTCACATTCCATGGAAGTTTTCAAATGAATACTTCAGAACGGCACTAACTACCTCAGCACTAACTGCTTATTCATTTGATTCATCTCCCTTATTCAGGGATTGCATCACGCTATTGTGCTGGGAAAGTACCAATACTGTCTAATCTATTTTATGCACATTAATTAGACTATATAAGTCCATCCAGGCTCTAAATTGATTATAGTTAATTAAGAGCTTGAACAAGTTAAAATAAACATAACATAGGTGCTAAGAAATGAGTGTGGCAAAGAAACTAGAAAGAAACAGAACCTCTGTAGAAATGGAGGATTCAGAAGAAAGAAACGCCACGCAAGACCGTTTTTTGAGCTATGAAAAAAAAAATAAGTGGGTTAGGAAGTACCCAAGTTAAGCAGTCGAAGATGGAGAAGAGAGTTTCATTTCATAGATCTTTAAGGTGAGTGCAATTATTAGATTTGTTTTGTCTTAGATCGCAAATTCAAAAAGTAAGTACTTTTGTTCAGACAAAGTTATGGAGCGAATTTTCTTCTGAGACATGACACTTATTTCCCTTCTTTTAGGTCTATTTACCCTCACGTACTGCTATTATACTTGCCAAAGTCAGCGATTGATCAAAACAAGTCCTAAACAGGATCGAGATGTCGTCTTCATTTGATATGATGTCTTGTTTTTATCGTGTTTCAGTTTTTTTACATTATGCATTTCTGGAATTATATTTTTTGTAAGAAATTTCTTAAAGTTATTGTTATTGATAAATTTTTATATGAAACGGAAATTATTATTGGTATCATAGAATATAGTATTGTTTTTATACCATAGCTTATTTAATTAATTGATAGTCAATTTTTTTGAAATAGAAATGTCTTAAAGCGAAGCGAAGTCATGCCCAGTTGTTTTCTATTTTCCATTTCTATTACTTGTATTTGATCCAGATTTTGAACAAATTTCTGATGACCCTCTTAAAACCTTGAAGGTAGAAAAGTTACATCATTTTTGAATCTTAACTTTATTTGAAAAATATTAAAACCTATTTACAGTACCTAATTATTTTAGAATAATTATTTAATTACAATAATCAAAATTTAACGACCTGAAATCCTAAACATTTCAGGGGCGTTCATTGAAATCATTCTTTCAAATTAATGTCCTTTAAATCAATCCATGAGATTTTTTGGTCATTTTTTAATGACGCTCTTTTCTTTTTCAAAGTGTCTGTTGCACCTTCATGTGAGTCATTCAAGTCAACTTTATCATTGATATCGAGAGAATCATCTAACAACTCTTCCAACGTCGGTAACTTTTTACTCTCTTTTCTTCGATGTTTCCTTGATAACGTTGAATACGTGATAGTGGGTTCTGCCACCTCTTCTTGTGCCTTATATCGTTTGGAACGTCTGACGGACTTCCTTTTCACTGGTATGTAATCATACAAATATGGTTTCGAAAACTTGTGTTTGAATTTGGAGTGAGACCTCGACTTCTTGTTTATGAGAGTGTCACGTGAGTTATTCAACAATGGACTTGACGAGACTGAATAACGTCGTTTAGTTTTCGACTTAAAAGAAGTAGTTGGAATTTCGATGATTTCTTTAGGGAGGTGTCTTTTCTTCTTTTTCTTTCGTACTAAAGGTGTAATTAAGGTAGTTTCATCGATCGGTGTCTTCTGAAGTAATCGTCGTATAGAGTGTTGTTTTCCCTTCAAAATGGCCTTCATTTCAATGGAAGATGAATCATCGCTTATCGTTGAAGTTTCTTCCAATGAGTCTGGAATCGTGATCACGGGCGTCACCACGCGCTCCCGTTCACGTTCACGCTTACGTCGCTTTATGGGAAGAGACATGATTTGTTTTGGTTTGGGTGAGACTAACACGCGGCTGACGTTACGACGCGACGGTGCCGGTAACACGTCTTCAGTAATAACGATTGGATTACTACGTTGTTCGTTTCGTCGATGTCGTAAATAACGTTCGTAATAACTTGGAATAATATTTTGCCGGAAAACGCGTTGAAAACGTGGTGGTGAATATGGGGGTGGTGGACCGGTCGGAATTGCCGGCAGCCGTAAATTCCGTCGTGTATCCATCCTGCGTGCTGTTTGATCACGTGATGTTACACGATTGTCTTGTTGTCTTTGCAATGAATGTGTGAAGGATTGGCTATTGCTCATCGGAGCGGTACCAGCAATATATGAAGTGGTAACTGGTCGACTCGTTGCTAACCGCTGTGAAACCATCTCCCTCGAACGGTTCATATCGTCCATTGAATTCGATGTGACTTTAGTTCGTTGGATAGTTCTTAATGTGGATGATTCACCGCGTAATGGTTGCGAATACACTTTATTGAACTCTTCATCGAAGTCTATTTTGTTGGCTTCTTCCTGTTGATCAACGTAAACTGGCTGTATGATACTGGATTGTTTACGCATACGTTCTTGTCGTCGTCGGTCCATAGTTGTGGTAGTCGTTGTGACTGCTGCTTCTTGCATTTGAACGTCCTTCGTGGTGATGGGAAGTGCAATGATACCTATTTGAGCGATAAATAGAGATAGAAAACGTGTATTTAGCATTGGCAATGTCTAGAAACTAAATTAAAATGTTCAATTTTGCAATTTCGGCGCTAATGATCTTGAATTCTGGTATTCGTAGAACTTAAATATTATCAAAGTCGAGGCTAACCAAAGAACTCGTATATTTAAGTTTTAAACATCTCATGACAAATACTAAAAGCCTGTATATGTTTTGAATAGTTCTCGGCCATTCATCAATTATGAATCTTTACCTTGTTTCTTTGGTGCAGCGTCAATAGAATCGTCGTACCCAGGGTCATCGTCGTACCTTTCTTTTGGTAAGGTTGAATAAGGAAGTGGAGATGGTCCTCCCCCCCTTGCGGTGGGCAGGACGTCTCCTGTATATGGGGCTGTGTAGGGTAGAGTCTTCTCTTTCTGCGTCGGCGCCACACAACATTTGTAACAATATCTACAACAGTAGTAGCAAAAGCAACACATCAGTAGCATGAATGCCAGGATGAATAAAGGTAACAAGTATAAGAACCAATCTGATTCGCCAATGAAATCATCCGTTAACGCTGCGCTTGTTTCCGGTGGAGGTGGTACTACAGGAATCACTGTTTTATTACAAGCTGGTTCTGCTATAGCTCTGGTATCTGTTGGTTCATATTGATTCAAGGATTGAACGAATGAAGGTTGAACAACAGTCATGTTTGGGTCAGAAAATACAGGGTCTGTCAGTGGCCTCGTGTTTGATTTGAAGCACGTTTCGTTGGTGATTTGACCGTCTGTGTAAACTGCAATGTCTTTGTTAGATGTGGAGTTTCGGTAGATGTCCACCAGCACAATATCTTTGGATGTTGAATTTCCAGTGTATATTTCTTGCAATGTTTTATATAATCGTAGCTTTTCATCCAGCTGATCAATATTCGAAACTTCTGTTTGTATGTACATGCAACAAGACACGGTTTTTGGAATTTTCCTGATCTCAAATTTGGAGATGACAGAGTTTCCATCTTTGTCAGTTGCTTGAAGATTGTAATGATCTTCAATGTCTGTTTGCTGACAGTCTTTAGTACTGACGAAAGTGGTGATGGTTTGTGTGGATGTGTTGAACGTCAAGTACGGGTAATCCGCCACGTCTTCAAATTTGTCCAAAACTTGCAGTGTTAGATTGGAAGTTGACCCGTCATCATCCTCAAAAGTTGTTTCTTTGATTTTGTACTCAGACGGTTGACCACAGGTGATGTTGATAATATCCAAGGTCTCACGTACTTTAGGTTTCCGTGTAGTTGTCGTTGTCGTTGTTGTGGGTTGCGGCTTAGGAACGATGACCACGTCTTCTACAACGCAACTATCCACGGCTGTATCAACTAATTGCTTTGATGGTGATAAATCGATTTCTTTACAAGACAAGTATTCAATGACGAGTGTTGTTTCGTTCTTGAAGAAACGTTTCAAGTAGATATCTTGAGGTGAGCTGGATATCTTTTGCGCTATCTGGTCTAGAATGTCGGTAATAGTTTTCAAAGATGAAGTTTCTTTATTTGAACATTGTAACGATATCACTCCATTTTCCTGATTCGCTCGTATCAAAGTTGCATTCTCCTTCAAATAAACGAATGCAAATCCATTCGCTTTTTCTGCAGAATCGTCCACAGCTTCCAAGAGGAAAGTGTAATTCTCTTCCATTCGCACCGAGTCGTCAACAATACCGTAAATAATTTTTGTTTCGTCATCGTACTGTATCCAATAATCGGGCTTGATTGACGAACCGTTAGTAAACTTCATAGATAGCGTCAGGTTAGTGATGTCACCGTTTTCTTGATCTGTGAAAATATCGTTGTCTAACTTCTTCTCGAAGTATCCACATTGCTCCACAACAAGACTGACATTGCTGGTGGATTGTGGACGTTCGTTCCCACCTGGGTAAAGACAGTAGTTTGTTTCTCGAACATTCGTTTTGATGTGAGGGTAGCCAAAGTTTTCACCTAACTTTTGAACGTAGTACGCGTGAAATACGATTCTCTCTTCATCACCATAAATCTTATCCATGATTTGGTTGACCTGTTCGGAAGAGCAGTTTTCTTGCATTATATTGCATGTCGTCCACTCTATTGTGATAGTGTCCTTCGTTCGATCCAGCCCAATCACTGATATCGACTCATTAGTGGACCGAATGTGGTTTTCAATGCGTGCACAAACATCTAATAAAACATCTAGATCTGACTTCAGCTCGGGTGAGTAGGGCGAGGAAGCATACGTTTGAATGATCAGGTTATTGACTGGAAGTTCTGGTAAATGAAGAACAAATGAAGTGTTTGCCATCTCACCACGACTGTTGTTCGCTTTCAAATAGAACATTAAAAGCTTTCGATCACCGAATTTCTTTAGCTGTTCTTGTGTGAGAATGACTTGTAAAGAGTTTCGTTGTGCGTTGTATTTGATGTAGGTTGGGGATGTTATAGCGTTACCAGCTTCATCACATAAACGGATTCTTTCACCTTTGATCTCCCCATCCAGAGTGTCCATAAACAAACCTTTGGGTAATCGATAATCAAGTTTCTGACATAATGATAAATTCATTGGTGGGATCTCATCAGTGACGTAAGGTCGATCTTTGGGTAGCTCATTGCATCTCCCTCGTTTTGATGTTGTAATGCTTTCCAATTTGTATTTTGGTTGGAATGTGTTTTGGATGCTTGCTTTGATTGATCCGTCACTGTCTGTGAAAGTCTCGTAAAGTTCGTCATTCAAAAGGGTTTGGCAGAATTCGCCGTTCAGATTGCAATCGTACAGGAATACTCGAAGAATATTGTCCGAGGTGGAATTAACATCGATGACAGTCGTGAAATTGAAATTGGTGTCTTTGGTGATTTCGTTTACTTTCATCTGAATGTCATTGATCAGTTGCAACCTTTTTGTAGTATCCAGTGTGGAGGTGACCGGCGCTTCATCTGGTCTGAGGTGCAATACAATCATGAAATTATAATCTGATGGATCCCCTTCAATCAAGACACTGGTGTTCTGCTTTGGTGATTGGATGTTCCCGTCTCTGATGTTGTAAAGCAACAAGTAGCCATCCTCTGGTTGTGTTTCCACTTCTCTCAAAGTAGGATTCAGTGAGATGATCTGACTCCTTTCATCGAATGCCATCCATGGATATAGGTTGTCAAACACCAGTGTTGTTGTTTCTGTTGCATTTCTTACTAAAACGTCTTTTGAATATTGCTTCTTGTTACAAATGCTGGCTTTAAGATATTTGACATCCTCGGAATGCCAATCGATATTATGGCAGACATTTTCTTTTACAATGTCGATTTTATCAGGGACGATGAGGTCCAACATTTCTCTGATGAAGCTGAACTTTGGTTGGCTTGATGTTGTGACGAGTTGATCAGTGATTGAAGTTGATGTCTGTTTATTGCAAACAGGACCTGTCAGCGCACATGGCGTGACCGTGATATCGTACCTGGATGACGAAGCTTGCTCGGATATCGTTGACACATTGTAGATCGTCACCCCAGCATCCAAATTGATGTCTCGAAGGTATTTCTCAAAGCGATAACAGAACTCGGTGGCGAATGCAATTTCGGTTCGCGGTTGACCGAAATAAGTAGCGTGAATACGGAATTGGTACTGTCTTGTGATGTTACGAGCAACGAATCTCAAAGTGGCGTTGGCCGTCAGACCATCAGAATCGGTCGCTTGAATCAGGTATTCCAAACGTTTGTATCGATCGAAGAATTCCAACATGACAATACCATGGAAACAATACCTCTTCTCGTCATACGTGATAAAATCGGCCAGCTCCGTGGGGTAATTTTGCACGACTTTTAGCGTCAGGTTGCTTGTGCCACCATCTTTGTCGTCAAAGAAGACGTCTTCAGGGATGGTGTAATTGATTTTCAAACATGGATCAAGAATGAAGGAGACATCAGTACTGTTGGGTGGTCTTGAAGGTGGCTCCAAACATTTCCCATAACGAGTCATGTTCACTTGTTCACCCACATCCATCAAATACTGTTCAATTTTCTTGATCTCTTCGTAAGGACACCGACTCGCGTCTTTGCTCATTCCACAAATGGTCCATTCAACTAGTATGGTATTCTCTCTTCTAGACATATAATTCAATACTTCAATTGTTAAACTGAGGTTTTTTTCGATACCCACTTTCCAACTTTTAATAGAGTCAACGATACCGGTCTGGCGTAATGCTAAAGACATGTTTATTGCAAATGTAATGTTTGGTCTGTCTCGTTCAAAGGTCACAGTGAGCGGTACTTCGATTTGACTACCGCGACTGTCAGTGACGTCGATTAGGAAGTGGTAGCCTTCTTCTGGTTGTGAAGTTGCCAGGGATCGAACGTAAATAATCATAATAGAAACGCCATTCATTTGAATCCAGTCTTTCGACGTAACAAGTGTTTTCCCGCCACTTTCCAAGACCTTGTATAGTACCTTCTTCATGTTGGACCAATCACCATCCTCGTTATCCATCACTAGATCACGTGGTAAAAAAAGCTCGGTCTGATTGGTGCAAGCGGTCACGTTCACCAATCCGATCTCTCCTTGGGAGAGAGGTGCTGTATTACTTCGGTCAAGACACGGCTCCCCTTTGCGTTGCGACAAGTACCTCGGTATATATTTATCTGTGGAAAAGGAATCAATAAATTCCCTCTTCAATGAATTTCCATCTTGTAATGCTTTTGTTAAGCGGTCCATGACGATGTAGTTGCATGGTGAAAAGTCCATATCGCAATGCTCCACTACCACCTCCATTAAAAGGTTGTCAGGCCCTTTGGAAATACTGGCAACTCCTATTTCTTCGGTGTTATTGAAGTATGTCAACATCGTTTCTGATACGAAATACTTCTCTTCGAAACATGGTAAGGTTTCAACAATGTCGAATAGGAAGACTAGTTGGTAGCTTATTCTTCCTCGTTCTTCGAAAAACACGGCGAGAGTTGCGTTGACGCTTTCCCCTCTCACGTCTGTTGCTTGGATAGTGAAGTTGAATGTCTGACCAGCTTTGCCAGAATCATAGAGAAGGGTCATTTGTTGGTCGGTTGCATTGAATTTCAACCAACATTGAGTACCTTCATCTCTGTACAATTTCAATGTCAGATTGCCAGTGTTCCCGTCCTCTTTGTCAAAGAAAGTGTCTTCGGGAATTCGATATTTTGTTATGCCACATCTTTTGATGGTCACACTGAGATTGTGATGTTTTTCTGGTGGCGTGTTGGGCTCCAACAAGCAATCTTTGTATCTTTCAATATCCATGGATTGTACTCTAAACCTTGGAAACATTGCTGCAATGACATCTGGGTTGATTTGACCATCCTCCGACATAAAGGTTGATCTGAATGTCTCAATGTTTTTGTGGTCACATTTAGGGTAGGAATGGGTACATTGTGTATAACGTATGATGATTGTTCCGTTTGAAAAGCCTCGGTAGTCATTTACTAACCATGTGCTGTTGTTATTCCTGTATTGGTTGATTGCATCGAAATAATCGTTGATGCTTTGAATAGTTGCGATGTTGCTTGGAGCTCGAAGTTTCGTACCAATCAGGTAATTGACGGGCGGGAAATCATCCATCACTTCGAAATAAAGCATCATTCGAGCTGTTTGATTTCTTTTGTCTACTGCTACTAAGTAGTATTCATATATGATTTTACTTTTCGTTTGATTGGCAGCCATAAAAATGACCTCAAGTGAATCTTTATACAAAGCTAAAAAATAATCTGATGGTAGAGGTTGCATGTTTTGAAAGGCCAGATACACGGTCATGTTTCTTAAGTCCCCATCCTCACCGTCAACGATGCTGTCAAAAGGAATGGTGTAATTCTTCGGGTGACAAAAGGAGATGTCGAACCTCAAATTATCACGAACAACTATGGGTGGGTAATCTTTATGATCAGTGATAGTTACGTTGATGGGTTGACAGTCGGAATCATTCAGCGAATTCTGTAATTGCTCCAAATCGAAGTCAACACTTCCTGTACAGTTCGTCCACGTAAAGTTCATATCATTCATCTTCAATTGATAGTTGACGAGAAAGAAATCGGCTAATGTCCCATCGTAATACGCTTCTGATATCCTATGCAGTGTGTCTTCTACAATATGAATGGCTTTGGTGATTGTCTTGTTGCATTTCAGTTTGACGGTAACACTACCATCATAAGAAGGTAGACCTCTACACATCTTGAAGGTGACGGGTACGGAAGCGGCCGCACCCTGTGAGTCGTACGCGTTGATCAAATATACATAACCTTCACTTGGTTCGTTCACTATAACACTCTCCGATGGGAAACCGACAATTTCTTTGTTCACCTGGTCAAACTGAATCCACGAATTGGGTGCCAAAGGTGTGGAATCTTTATTGGTCATTTCGATGATTAGTTTGCTCGTATTGCCATCCTCAGGATCTATAAACATGCTATCATTCAATTTGTAAATAAATTCCCCACACGAGTCCACACAGATTGGATCTGGACTCAAACCGACTGACAAGACCTCATTTGCGTCACAAGGACCCAATTTCTCTTCAAGGACTGACAGATCTGTGAATTCAGGTTTGAGTGCTTCGATGAGAGCAGGCTTGACAACTAGACTTTGATCGTCGACGAATAGCTTGGCAGTGATTTCGTTAATGTGTCTGAAATCACATATATCGGTGCGAATGGTGCAATTTGTCCACATGACGTAACTTGGTTGCTGTTTGGTACCTCGTGAGAAGAATAAGAAGCTGGTGTAGGAAGTGGTATCATCACCAAAATATGTCTTTAGTTTCTCTTTCAGTATGAACAAGAGCTCAGCATCACATATTTTTTCGTCCAAAGTTGTTTGGAAACTAAATGCAGCACGATATGAGATATTCAACTTTTCTAGCTGTGTTGTATCGATCAGGATGTCAGATGTGGCAGATGCTCCAACTTCGTTCAATGCTCGCAGTTTGTACTTGACAGGGTTAACTGGTTGCGTCCGTAACAGGTTGCCATACAGCTCATTACCCGAGGTTACATTGAGTTGCAACCATGAACTGCAAGTAACTGTTAACTTATCCTCATACAACAAACTGTAAGTGAACGAACGTGAATTACCCGTCGCTTCGTCGTGAAATATGTTCTCAGGAATCATGTACTCCACTTGTTTGCAGTAATCGACAGGAATGTTAATTTCTTCCACCAGCACCTTGATGGTGGTGTCTGGCATCGGTGAAATACTGCTCGAAGGTGTAACGAGGGCGGAAGTCGTGGGCGTTATGGTACTTGTGATGATACCACAGTCAGAGTTAATTTGCATTGTCAGCTCTTTTACAGTGAATTCCGGTAGAAATATGAATGCAAACTGTGTTCGACATTTTCCAGATGGGTCCATAATTTTGTCTTTGATCAAACGAGCTAACGTGTTGTTGCATGATGGTCCGTTCACTGTACAATTCGACCAAGAAAGCTGTAAGGAGTTTTGATTGGATGCAAAATCGATTTCGTTGATGAAATATGACCCAGTATCTCCATAATACGACGCGATCTTGGTTTTCAATCGTTCTTTGTAAGCTTTTACATCAGGGATGTTTATTGGAAAGTTTTTCTTAAGGATCAGAGTGAAATTCTGGTTGATTGTGTTTGGTTTAGGGTCGGATAGAACGTCGATTCGAATAACAAGTGGGGATTGGTTTCCTTCCTTATCCATGGCAACTAAATTGTAAATAAAGGATTGGTAAGGGTCTGGGATGTTTGTCAATTTTGCAGGTCTTCCTATGATAGTTTGAGACTGTTGATCGAACTGAATCCAGCTTCCTGATGACAACTTCTCATCTGTCACTGTCATCAACAGCAATGTTAGATTTCTCGTCCAACCGTCTTCATCGTCATAAAACGTCTTTTCAGGGATGGGAAAGTGTAGATTTGCGCAGCGCTTTGTTATGATGGTCGAAATATAGTTGACTACTTTCGGAGGGCTTGGTAAGGGTGTAGTTGTAGGGGCAAGTGTCGTGGTGGGTTTCTGACAGGGCGTGTTGTAAACGTATTCAATACTCTTCACTCTGTAGTTTGGCTCAAAGCTTTTGGCAAATGCTCCGTTTGAGGATGTAATCTTTTGTACCAACAACTCGATTTGGTCTGTTGGACATGTGGTAAAATCGAACGTGCAGTTGGTCCATTTGAATATGATTGTGCCTATAGATCCTGGTTTTTCGAAGAATTTCACTACCTTGATATTGTCCATGTTGTGATCGCCAAAGAAGAAGACAATCTTGTTGATGATTTGAAAAATATCGTTCAGATACGGCGTCACTGCATCAAAGGAACATTCAATCTCCATTTCAATCTCGAACCCTATTCGAGTGATCTGATCCAACTTTTGAAATGGTAGGATTGTGAATACGGAAAGCCCTTGCGAATCAGAAGCTTCCAGAATGTATTGGTATCCAGCGTCAGGTTGTTTCTCGATGTCGCTGCATTTGATCAAACCATAGATAAGGAATAATTTTGGATTGTATTGAACCCAAGATGTGCGATTGTTGACTTCGTTGCCATAGATATCGAAGAATTGTATCCTCAGATTCCTGGTATTGCCATCTTCATCGATGAAAAGATTATTCGGAATGGTGTAAGAGAATGACCCACATTTCTTGAGAGGTATGGGTTCGATGATCCCGTTCACCCTTGGTGGCTGGTTTGTGGAGATGGAAGACATTGCTGGATACATGGAGCTGGAAGGCGATGGAATTGTGGTGGTTCTCGGTAACTTGTCACAATTGGAGGTGTTGACCAATACTTTCTTGACGATGTAGTATGGATCCATAGCTCGTCTGAAGTCATCGTTGATCTGATCTACACCGTTCGTCGCAAATTTGCGAATATTATCTTGCACCTCATTGTTTTGACATGATCTATCAATCAGTCGACAATTTGTCCAAGATAACTCGATAGTGTTTGGAGTACGCTTGTAGGAAATAGCAAGAACGTTGCCAACATTTTGCTCACCTAAATATGTAGAGATCTTGCTTGTTAGAAAGAGTTGTGAGATAAGTTCCGGTGTGTTTTCATCGTAAAATCGGGTGAATTCGGCCTCAATGAAGTAGGGAACGGTGTCCATCGGGGGTGTTTTCATTGTAATGACGGTGAAAGTGTTGAGGCCTGATCTGTCATATGCTCGCAAAATGTAACTGATGTATTTACTGTCCATGTTATTACCCTCTTGACGGAACTGACCGTAAACCACTTGTGTTGATTCCACAAACTGTATCCAAGACGTGCTCGCCAGTTCTTGGTCATTGAACTGACGTAACTCAAGTCTCAAATTTCTAGTACCACCGTCTTCTCGATCATAGAAGGTATCTTGTGGAATGCGAAAGCTGAATAAAGCACATAACGGTACACTATACACAGGTATTTCTTTCATGACACGTGGAGGCGTGTTTAAACCATGTGTCGGTGTGACTGATGGCTGGGGCGTGACCTGTGTACTGGGCGTTGGTACCACAGTTGTGGATGGGTGTGGGTAGCAGATATCTCCATATTGCATTTGTAAGAAAGTAATGACGAAAGATGGAGCCATGAAGGAAATGAATTGTGGGTTCACTATGCTTGACGAGTCAAACATCAACATTTTGGATTTCATTTTCGACAAGGATGAATTCTTGCAGGTTGTGTACAACGAGCAATTCGACCATTCAACTTCCATGTAATTATCTGTATATGATAACTTTTTGAACATGATCTGACCGCCGCTCTTATCACTGAAGAAATGCTCTAACTTTGCTGTGAAGCTGTTCAGAATGTTCAACTTCTGTGGAACAATGTTATATACGTAACTTCGCATAGAAAACCAGTGGCTTAATTCCGCAACGTTGGCTTTTGTGGTGATTACTAAATCACTCGTTGCGCTTCCTCCTTCTGAATCCATAGCTGTCAGTTTCAGCTCAAGGTTGTTTTGAAACAAATCCTTGACGTATCGGAAATAGATAGTCTGTGCTCCCTTGTCGAAATTGATACACAGTTCGTCTACTTTGCTGTCATCTTTGTTGGTCAAAGAGAGTTTCAAGTTCCGCGTGTACCCGTCTTCAACGTCAAAGAAAGCGTTTGCAGGAATTTGATACACAACTTGTTCACAAACATCAATCTCCACTTTCAAAACTTTCATAACAGTAATGGGTATTTGGTTGACTGGTGGAGTTGTTGTTAGGGATGGTGTTCCAGTGGTCGTAGTGATAACTTGGCAAGGTTGTTGTTGCTCCATAGCTCCTGAGATTAAGACAAACTCTGGAACCATCGATCTAGAGAATTGCTCATTCAAACTGTGATGGTTTTTATCATTCAATAATAAGGATTTCAAATGTAAAGCATCTTGCGAACAGGGATCTTGTATGGAGCAATTATACCATTTGATGGTGATTTGAGGATATAAGATTGTGGTTCGCTTCATGTCAATTAATTGGATATTGTATTCTGTTTCTCCGAGGTATCGTTTCATTCTCTTGATCCAGAGCAGTTGGATTTCTGAATCACTCATCATCTCGTTGACGTAGATGTAACTTTTCATAGTGAAATGATACTTTGGCATCATTGGTGTACCACTTGGTAGAATGTAGAACCGATGCTCCACACTCAATCCACCAGAGTCTTGACAAACCAAGTAGAATGTGAAGACATTGTTTGGCGAACCTTCCAAATCACTGATTTTCAGAATACCATAGATCTTTTGTGTTGCGTGGTTCAAGTGAATCCACGACGAATCTCCAACTTCAGTCTTGTTTTCATGAAGAAGTTTGATATGAAGTTTGGCTGTGTATCCATCTTCTTTGTCAAAGCATGTATCATGAGGTATTTGGTAGTCCAGCAATTTACAACCTTCCACAGTTAAAATTGGTATAACTCTGTTGATCGTAGGAGGTGTGTTTGGAGAGGGTGTTACTTTGGTGGGAGTGGTAGTGGTGGTCGTTGTCGTCCTACATTTGGTATCACCAGTGATAGAAACACTAGTCACGTGAGCAGTTGGGTGTAGCAGCACCATGACGTCATAATTAGGTTGTATGTTCTGCACCATGAGAATGCGTTTCAATTCGATATCCACGTTCTGGTTGCATTGACGTTGACAGATGGACCATTTCAAGTTCATGCTTTTTGGATTGGTTGGATAGATGATCATGGAATGTATTTGGAGGCCGTCTACTGAGCCTTGCGTGAACTTTTGTTGAATGTACGAAAGGAATTTCTGATGAATGAGCAACTTGAGTGCGTTCGTTTCTATCTGTTGTAGTATGGTGCCATAAGTTTCGACCAAGTGACCGTCAACCTCGTTTTGAGGTTTTGAAACGTGAATGGTCAACATTTGGAACACTGATAAACCTGCAAAAGAATGATAATTAAATGAGAAGGGCAAGGGCATTTTTGAGAAAAAAATTTACCACTGAATGCTTTCCGTTTTGCACTGTAAAGTAAGAAAAACAGATAAAATTTATTGAAACAGGAAAGGGACTTATTAAAAATATGTTGAATATTGGTTATAGAAGTCTGGTCTGTACCCTAGAAAAAGGAATGGTAATTTGATGTTGCTTTTTAACTTCTTTCTAAGATTTAATTTCGACAACAAATGGAAGATTGAAATAAAAAATGGAACTTAACCAACCTGCTTTATCAGTAGCCACCACTCGATAAACAAACTGGTTGCTATTCACTGCTTCGGTCAGCGTCAACAATCCTCTCAACGTGCGCGTCGTTTCATTGAAAACCAGCCAAACATCTTTTGGTAATTCTGCTCCATCCGGTTCTTGTATGGTGATCGCCAGGTTCGATGTTAACCCGTCTTCCACGTCGAAGAACGAGTTGTTAGGAATCTGAAACTCGAACACCTCACATGTCGTTGCCGTAACTTTCGCAAACAATTTGAAGACGGTGGGAGGGAGGTTTACGTTTGGTGTGGGTGTGGTAGTGGTTGTTGTGGTTACGTTTTGACATTGTTCATTGCTAGCGTACGCTTGTAGTACTTCCATCTCTGGATAAACAAAGTTCTTGAACAAAGTACTAACTAGTGTGTCTACTACAAACTTCCGTCGAAACGTAAAGTATTGTTGCATGTTACAATAGTCGACGATTTGAGTGGATGCTGCGAATTGTACGGACCAGAAATTCCCTTGCATTTTGATGATTGATAAGAGATTAATGACACCACTTTGTCTGAGGTATAGACTCAATTGGCCAATGACGAGTGCAGTAAGGTCTGCGTATTTAAAGAAGGTGTCTCTTGTACGAAACAGAATAGTGATCGAATGGAATTTCTTCTCTAAGACCGGTATTGTGATAGTGACTTGAGAATAGACCGATCCTCCACCATTAGTTGCTTGTAGACGGTACACATCAGAAGAACCACTGGTAATCATATCCTCAATCAACATTCCATAAATGTAATTATGCTGCTTGTTGAATGAAACCCAAGATCTATTTTCCAGTTGTCTACCCTCTTCTGTTAAGAGGTCTAACTTTAAGGGTGAATTCATTGGGTTGTTAAATGCATTGCTCGGTATGTAGTAGATGAAGATGGCACTTTGCTTGGTTGATAATCTTATTGGAAAGATATTTGTGTTAATGGTCGGAGGTTTGGGTATTGGAGTTGTAGGAATGGATGTGGAGGTTTGGAGATGTGTGGTGGTGGATGATGGGGATGGTGAAATGGTGATTTGTTGACATGAAGGCATTCGTTGGATTTCTACTGAACTGACTGAGTATTCTGGCCTCATGATTGATCGATATCCACTTGATGGTTGGCTGTTGGAGACGAATTTGTCGGTGATTAATTGTAATGTCTGCCAAGGACAGATGTCATCGCTGAGATTGTCCAATGCCCATTCAATAATGAGTTGCTTGATCAAGATGCTTCTGGTGAAAGTGATGATTTGAATACCATATCTAAGGTAGGTTGTGATGTAGCTATTGATCTTGGTGATGAAAAGTATTTGCTCGTTCACCAAGCTGGTGGTGGAGTCATAAAACATGGTAATTGTGGTACGAATCTTGAAACTGTACTCTAGTGATGTGCTTGGACGCTCGAAGATGATTGGAGTTGCTGTGAAAGAGCCTTTGGAGTCAGTTGCTCGTAGCATGTAACGGTATTTGTCAAACGGTAACATGTTGTAATCTTGTAAAGTGTACGAACCGTAAATGAGCAGAGTGTTCTGGTTCATTTGAACCCAGTTATCGGGTTGGACTGTTCCACCATTGTTGTGGAGGAGTGTTAATTGTAAGTGTCTGGCATCACCGTCCTCCCTATCTAGGAATGTTTGAGGACTGATGTATTTGAACAACAACCGACCAAAGGAGATATGTATTGGTTGTATAGGTTGGTTGACGTATGGTGGGGTATTCTGTTTTTCTGTTGTGGTTGGTTTAGAGGTTGTGATCGGTCTGTTACATTGCTTAGAAAATTGAACTTCTGTCAAGGAGACTTGAGGGAACAACTCCATCACCATCTGTGGATGGATGTTACCAGGTGTGATGTAAATCTTCTTTTCTAAGGTTCGAAATGCGTTGGATGAGCAGATGTCGCCAATCAGTGAAGCGTCATCCAGGTGCATTGTGAAGGTGGAAGAGCTGTGATAAAAACTGATCAACACTGTCTCTTTACGGTTCGTTTGGTCGTACAAATAAGAGTTGAGTTTTTCCATGATGTAAATGATTATGTCTACTGTACTTGAAATGGATTGGAACTTGTGCACGCCTGTTAGAGTGATTCGTAAAGCGTCGACAGGTGATTGGTTAATGACTGTCACTTCTAAAGCCAAATCTGTGAACTTCAATTGACTGTTGATCACTCGCAGATAGAACTGGTTTGTCCTGGTGTTTGGAAATTGCATGCTAGAGGGTGAAGCTAATATCACTTGGTTGTTGGATAAAGTGATCCAAGAGTCCTTACGAACCTCCGTTTTGTATTGGTCCAAAAGTTTGAGTTGCATCATTGGTGTAAAGCCATCTTTTGCGTCATAGAAAGTCTTTTCGGGAATGGAGTATTGGAAGAAGCCAGCATTGCTGATGACTAAAGGTTGAATCTGGTTCAATATGACAGGTTGAGGGGTGGACGGTGTGGTGGTAGGCAGGTTCAAGCATGAGCCGAAGGTAGTGATGGTGACATGACTTGCCACCGCTTCTGGTAAAAATGCGAACATAAAGTCAGAATTGATTTGCCCTTGGCTCGTGAGCAATATCTTTTGCAAGTTGTACAGTTCGGTGACATTACAATCGTTGGAGGAATCGATGACGCGGTGGTACATGAACCTCATTCGAAAATTCAGTCCAGTGTTCCTTTGGAAAGAGACGATCTCTGTGTTGTATCGATTGCCAGTGTACTGGAAGTAACGTTGAAGAAGAATAGTAAGAACTTGTATATTATTCATGATTTGATTGAAATATTCGCGTCCAGTAAACTCCACATAGAAACCACCCATTGGAAACACCTTTCGACGACATTGAATGTTAATCACCATGTTTTTAGACCTTGCAAAAGAGTTAGTTGCTGTTAACACAAATTGGAAATTCTCCACTTCTCGACCATTCAAGATGTCAACGTATAAGAAAGCATTGATTTCCTGTGCAGCTGCATTGAATTGTATCCAAGAGGATCTTGGGATGGGTTTTCCAGCGTTGGACGACATACTCAATGTGAGGTAGGGTGTATACCCGTCTGTTGAGTCGTAAAACGTGTTGAATGGGATCTATAAAAAAGTGGGAGATAAGTTTCAGCTATAACTGTTAGTTAAAATGAGGTTTTTTAAACCAGAAAATGTTTCTTGAGACCTCCAAGTTATGATTTTTAGCAAAAAGGGCTAAATAGAAACAAAACAAATTTTGATGATGGTGATGATATGGTTCCCCTTGTTGGCATAAAGATGGACCTACCTTATAAGTGAAATAATTGAGAGTAGTGACTTCAAGCGTCGGCATGTTATTGACAATGATTGGATATGATGATCCAATGACTGACGACGTCGGTTGAAGTGTCGACGTCGTCGTGTGTTGGCATTGTGAAGAAGTCGTCGCTCGGATCTCGTTAATGATGTATTGTGGAGATAAAAAGCGAGCGAAGACAGAATTTGGTTGACCGTTGTCGAGAACGACTTTGGACGCGATGGTTGAGACGTCTTTGTTATGACATTGTTGGCCAGTCAAGGTACAATTGGTCCACGCAATGGTAATTTGGTTCTCGTTTGGTTGACGTTTGAAGGAAATTATATTGATCCAAGAGAACTTAGAAGGTAGTCCAAAGTAAGCAGAGATTTTGGTCAGTAGCATGAGTTGTTCATTGATCTCAGGGATGGAGGGTTGATAGAAGGGCGTCACCTTCATGCTGACTGTGTATAAGATGTCTGGGATCTTTTCTGGTAGTTCCACACTAAATCGTAAAGACGTGGATCCTCCTCTGGAGTTTGTGGCCACCAGGTGGAAGAATGTGTCTTTGTTTGCACCTCCACCTCGTAACTCAATATAATCTTCAACTTTTAAATACCCGTAGATGACTTGTATGTCCGAGTCAACGAAAATCCAGGAAGATGTACTGACAGGTTGATGTCCAGCGTCTGTTAAAGATAGTTTCAGTCGACGCGTTGAACCGTCAACATCGTCTTTGAAAAGGTTATCGGGAATGGGGAAGACCATGAAGTCGCAGAAGGTGACTTTGAACGGACCTATCTGGTAAAGAGCGATCGGGCCTTCGATATGAGGTACTTTGCTTGATGGTTGGGTTGAAACAGTACTAGGAGAGATGTTGTCTATAGTCGTACTTGGATGAGGGTTGATCTTAGTTTGCATCATGGTTGGTTGCACCATAGTCGGTTTTACGAAAATATAACCGTTGTAGTTATCGTGTGTTTGACCAGTGATATCTCGAATATATTGTATGGTGTCTGCAATGAACATATTGGACACTGAGCCTTGAGAGAAGAGTTTGGTTTGTGCGATCAGGAATTGGTTGTAACCTTGTGTGTGATGATAAAATGTTTTGAAAGCGAATGAGAAAGTGATGAATTGTGGGAAAGAACCTGTTCGCGCGAATCCCACAATGACGTAATCATTGAAATTCTTCATACTGTTAGTATTCAAATACTTTGAAAACGTTGTCATGACCAGGTTAAGAATTTCTGCATCTGAGCTCGAAAACGAGTAATAGGCGGTAAAACGAAAACTGAAGTAACCAGGAGGCTGAGGTAACGCTCCTTTAAGATTGATGTGAATTTGCAGCTCTGTCTGCTGGTTTTTACTATCGGAAGCTTTTATGGTGAAGGTTGATTTCGTGGAACTAGGATTGCTTTGGATTTGATAAACCGACAACTTCATGTATTGTAAGGTAGCAATAATGTTTTTACTAGAAACAATGGATAGTTTGAGGTTGTTTGTGAACCCTTCCTCGGCGTCGTAAAAAGTGTCTGCAGGAATTTCATACTGCAATGAACCGTAGTTGTTGATGGTGAGTTGCGGTAGGCTCCTCAACGTAATCGGTGGCGAGTGGCCTGAACACGAATCCCATTTCACCGTGAATCCCAAATATTTGAAATTCGGCGGAAAAGCTGAATGAAATGCTGGATTATTTTGCGATGTCGTTTCGATCTGACGAATCTTATTTAAATTACAGGGATTGCAACTAATTGTGCTATCGCTGAAAAGCAAGGAGAATAGTCTTGAATTGATGGCGCTGTGCTGTATCAACGATTGAACTAAATGTTTGGAAAGTTTTGCATCGTTAAATTGAATGGCCAAAATGTTAACCATGTCTCCCAATAAATGTGTTCTTGGTGTATCTGCAATCAAGTTTGATTCCACCAGTAACTCAAACGCGTAGCAAGGTGGTTGCAAATTGCTGTTTATCTTGACTTTGTAGTTGATGGAACCAGTCGCTCCACACGAATCCATCGCAGTGACCACGAAACTGTACCCATCTTTCGGTTGTTTCATGAAAGTCTCATAAGTGGCCCATGTATACATCAGTTGCAATACACCATTATATTGTAGCCAATCAGAATACGTTATGGTGCGACCGTTCGACCATTCCATGTGAAGCTTCAAGGTGCGATGGTCGTCTTCAGCGTCCACAAACATGTTGGGATCGAGTTTGATGTAAACAAACTTGTTGATGTCCACTATGACGTTGTAGGAAGATGTCTTTGCGATCGGTTTGTTATTACTACTACTGCATGGCAAGCTACGTTTGTTTGTGAATTCGAAGAACTACCCAAGTTGAAGAAGTCGAGAGAAAGAACGAGTGAACCTTCGCTTGTAGTATTTCAAATAGTGTTGGCATGTCGAGTATCCGATAATGTCCGTGTACAATGCTACTGTGTTTAAAAGACTTATCACTTTTTCCACTGGTTGATAATCCGAGTGCGATAAGACGAGATATGCAGGACTCTCTTTCCCGTCGGTTTCTCTTTTGATGCATCGAGTTGTTTCGGACATTTTTGTTGTCAGGGTAAAATTCTGATCGAAAATCTTTCTAGCAGCATTGTAAATATTCATAATGTCTTTCATTGGGAGTTGTTTTTAGATCACTAGTTAAGTATATTATCAATATTGGTAACTGGTGCTCGTTAATCGTCTGTTGAACCTCAATATGAACGTTGCCACAGAGCGGGAAATTAGCTTGATTGTGTGTTGGTACGAAAGCAAGTAGTCCGTCATCTTCAGAATAATGGTGGATATGTTCTGTTGCCAATTTTATGTTTGGTGAATGACCCTGAAATGGATGAAAAACACTTTTGAAATTGTGTGATCTTGCAATCATTAATAAGAAATGTCGTTTGTGGCTTCGTGATGAAAGTCTAGTCAGGATAAGTGAGCACTTTTTGGACCTACCCCGGTGGGATAGAGGTCCTATAAATTAACCGTGTTCGTTCGTTCGTCTGTTACCAGCTTTTCTCAGGATTGAATCATAGGAATCTTTTGATTTTTGGTACAAAAGTGAAAAATGATGGTGGGCAGAATGTGACGGAGCCCGATTTTCGAAAAAAAATTTTTTGGGCAAATTTGGGCCAAAAAACAGGTTTTTTCGATTTTGTGAAAAATTGGATCATTAATTTTTTCTGATTTTTTGCATGAAAGTAGGGTACCATCATAGGTAAAATATGGAAGATTTTTGCAAAAAAATTGTGTTGGGTCAAAAAACGCATGTTTATCTATAAGAATCACTATTAATAAGCAGACATCAATGTTCTTAGGCAAATTACTCACTTTTTTATGAGATTGATGTTTTTTTTGCTCATGACGGCTTACTTTTGAAAAATATGTGTGTTTAGAGATGAAATTTTGGTTGCTTGGCGTGTTTTTACAGAAAAACTGGCCAAATTCGATATTTTTTTATAAGCACATTATCAATTATTTAAGTATTAGCTTTTCTCGAGATTGGCTCTTTCATTCTTTATGATTTTTTGCACAAAGATGCAGAACTATAAACCCTCGAAGGTGACGGTGCCTGATTTTCGAAAAAAAATGTTTTTGGGCAAATTTGAGTTTTTTGGACTTTGTGAAATATTGGATCATTCATTTTTTTCTGCTTTTTTGTATGAAAGTAGATAAAAGATGGCTCAAGCAGATATCTGTAAAAAAAAAGAGTTTTTTCAGCTCAAAAAAGGCATCTTTATCTATAAGAATCACTATTAATAAGCATGCATCAATGTTCTTAGCCAAATTACTCAATTTTTTGATGAGATAGATGTTTTTTTTGCTCACGAAGTCTTAAATATGAAAGAATATTTCAAGAGCATGAAATTTTGGTTTCTAAACGTTTTTTGTAAGAAACAAACAACTAATTTTAATAGACCGTCACTATTTGTGTTCTGAATGATTGACTAACGGTCATGCTCACGTATATATCAATTATATATGTGTTTAATGCATAACCAGGTAGGTCCATAAAAGTATCACTTGTTTGCATTCAATGTAGAAACCAGGTCAGTGGCTAATTAATCTATTGCGAAAAAGTTTACACAAACAGCAAAACAGTACAACTTTTAGTTAGACTTGTACATAATTCGCTTTATAAATCACGATGAAAATTAATTTCAACTAATCAGAAGAATAGTTCACCTTGCAAAAATGTTTCGTTTGTTGGATAAACAATTTACCCACGTGTGCTTCTAAAACAATTTTCTTCCCTTCATCTTGCGCATGCGTCACATATGAAGTAAACAACCAAACAAACAGGAACAAATGAAACAATACGTAAACACGATACATGCTGGTCATGAAAAACAACTGAACCAAACAAACTCATTTCAAATATTGAAAATTGTTCATTTGGTTGCGATATTATTGTACATTTCAATGTTTACAATTTCAAATATTCTTCTTATTTTAAAATATGCTTACACAACTTTCCTCTCATCTGCCATATAAAGTCGAATTAGTGCAAGAAATACCTTCTTTCTTCATTTGATTAATAGTATTTCTATTTGATACCTCTTGAATAGGAGCAAACGCAAAGAAGATAGCATAGCTGCATTCAAATACCTTTTCAATCAACGCATTCAATGCTCATTTCAAAAAAATAGAAGATTCCCAATTCATAAAATCGCTGCAGAATAGTCTATTCATCTAGTTGCTATTAGTAACAGATAAAGATCCATACAGACATACAGGGTTGGCGGTGCACAGTTACTGCTAAAGCATTTATGACAAAACGACGAAATTTTGGATAGTGGTTAATTTTTCATAGGAATATTCAAAACCAAATGTTTTATAAGAAAATATCAAAATTGACAAAAACCAAACTCGAAGTCTGTTTCAAGTGCAGAGAAACGTGGAGAAAGTACTAAAGCGCTAAGCCTACTGTTTTAGTTTAACTACCTTGTATTTTTGTTTCGTACCGGATAACTTCTAGAGGTGCTCAGACTTATTCGTCAAATTCTTTTATTAATGTGCCAAAATGAAAAATGACCAATTTATTAAAATCAATCTCCAAAATGTTCTTATAAAATAATGTCTGCTATAAAATAGTATCCTTTGTTGGAATTCTGTACTTGAAGATATGATTATGAATATTTAACCAACTTGTATCGGATATCTTTATTACTCAGTTTGCACGTTGATGTAAAGTCTAGTTGTTCATTTGATTCGAGCGCTGATCCGTTTCGCGCAGTTCATCCTTCCGATATACAGGCATATTTGTCAAGTTAGCTCATCGGTTATTTCCATGTTCTTTCTATTCCTTATCGTGACGCTTAATTTTAGAAAGATTTAAGTTCTAGGCTAGTATAGGCTCCATCCTTTCCATTTTTGAAACAAAAATTTGAGTCCTTCCACTTCTACAACTGTGACACACACACCTCCGACACGCCCCCAGAGAACTAAGAGAAAAATGGGAAAAACTACAGAATTTTGTCCACCCAATTCCAGAGTTGTTTATTCTATGTTATTTGATGATGATGCTTTATCCCTCTAAGGTTTGGTTAGAACGTGTTGTAGAACATGTGTACATGTTTCTTGTCATGTTTTAAAAATGCATAGACGAAAATCACATATAAGACCTATTCGATACACAAATTTCCTCTGACCATTTATATGGATTTCCAAAAACATCCCCATATACCTCCTTGATTAAACTTGGGGGTTAGTTACTGTACTATCCCCTTGCTTATCATTTTTCAATCGATTTAATCTTTTTTATTCATACCGGTGTTCTACAACGCCTTCAATTATTTTTCAATCGTAGAAATGGTAGCACACCCACTTCACTTAACTACACCCACCTGGAGAAGATCTTAGCGATATCGGCTTTGGCGAGTAAAGCCTATAAAGAAATTTGGGAAAAGAGTTGTCAGGTTTTTAATCACTCATTCATTCTATAGTGGCAATGTTGAATCTCTCAACCTTTCAGCATTTCTCTCGTGCTGGCCATCATGGCATTCGTGCTTGCATTTGTTAGACAAACTTCAATATTATTTCGTTTAATATTATGAATATTATGATAAAATTGCTGATGTTTGCTTGGAAAGTCAACATTTCTTCACCTTCAATAAATAAATAAGACGGTTTCGCTGCAGAAAAGATAGAAGGAGAATTTTGCGATGCTAATTCCGTAAGTTAGTTGAATGGCCTTTTTGAAAAAAGTTTTTTCTATAAAACCCAACTAAGAATACTGCTCAACCGAAAATAACGAACAAACAAATCGTCCCCCTCGTTCTTCTAATTTATACCGTTAGAAGAAATACAGAGGAACCTCTAATTAGCGGAAACCATCGGGAAGACAGGTTAGTGTCCGCTAATTGAGGCCCCCCAGCGGTTGGCGTGATGGCGTGATGGAGGGTTTTTCGTAGCGTGATGGCGTGAAATTTTGGAAAAAACGGCGTGATGGCGTGAAAATGAAGTGCCGGTGTGATCGTGAAATCGAGTTTTTTTAGGCGTGATGGCGTGAAATTTGCAGTTCAGCGTGATCGTGAAAATTATATTCATTACTTGAATCATAATTTTATATCCATTTTAGCCAATTAGGAGGGTCTAAATTTCAAAATTTTCTTAGTCGTACTCCTACAGATCTCATTTTAAAACATAAAAGAATATAAACGGTGCAAACAGTTTTATTCATCTGCCATTTATCCTTGTAACTTCCAATTGTCTTTAGCAGCTGCTAGCTAGTCTTCAAAATAAAGTGGAATGCTATGAGAGGGTCCACGGCGATCTTTAATCGGATTCAATAATGTTCAATTTTGGCTATAGAAAATAATGAATGTTGTTTAAAGATAGGATTTTTTCTTTATCTGATACAGAACAATAAAACGAATATCCAGTGAAAATTTCAAAGTTCTACTCATCGAGAATAATTCCAATTCCGATTTTGAGGGAACACACGCGGGATGTGGATCTGAAGATCGCAGTGGTCGAAAATTGAAAACTTCTCCCGTCGGCGCAAACCATGGTTGCGCTTCCTCCATAACTAACATTTTCCTCTCTTTCTTACTAGATGCTTATTCTTAGATGCATCAAAGACATCAGGTCCTTTATTTCAGGAAAATATGTATTTGTAGCAAAGCCTTAAACAGAAAGAAGCAAAAGGTTTATTATGAGGTGTAATTTTGAGCAGATTGGCATTCTGATCAAAGGAATCCTGTGATGTTAAACCATATTTTGGAAAAAGAGAGTAAATGAGGGCAATTTTAGCCATACTAAATTGAAAATTTCTCCCGTCTGCGCAAACCATGGTTGCGCCTCCTCGTTAACCTTTTGAGAACTATTCACGCCAATTCACAATTAATACCCATGGGTCCCGTCAACGGGGGGACCAGGGGACACTTATGTTTTTACCAAAAAAGCTCTTTGCACTTTTAAAAGATTTCCATTATTTTTTTTAAATTGAATTGAAATGGGTCCTAAAAAAGCACTTTGACCTCTTCAAAATTCAAATATTTTCTCCGTTGCCCAACTATGGTTGGCTTTTTCAATTTACTCAAATATACCTCAAACTGGACCCTTTGATGTGACCCACCAGTTGTCAATTTTTGATATGCATAAGTCAAGATTACGTCATTTTTCTTATCGGAAACACCCGAAAAAATTTGAATTTGACCCCTGTGTATTACTAAAAATAGAAAAACAAATCAAATTCCTTCCAGATTTTTCGGGTGTTTCCGATAGGAAAAATGATATATATATAATCTTGACTTACGTGTATGAGAATGCCGAAAAACTGATTGGCGACCAAACACACGCCATTTGTGGGCAAAAATTAAGTTTATATAACGGCATTTTATCCATACCATGGGCCTAAACGTGGTCTAAAACTGAATTTATCCAGAGAATATGAGCGTGAAAACTAAATTTTCTAGGCGTAATGGCGTGAAATCGAAAAAAATTGGTGTGATCGTGAAAATCAAATTTTTCAGGCGTGATGGCGTGAAATCGAAAAAAATTTGGCGTGATGGCGTGAATTTTGGGTCCGCTGGGGGGGCCTCCTAATTAGAGGTAAAGTTTGATCCATATTACAAAGAGACAAAGTAAATAAGCAAAAAGTCTTGAAAAGTAATCTGTAAATTAAATTATTGTGTGACTTCTTATTGAATGAAACCGGGGCCTTTAAAACTCAGTTTTGTCTTGGCATCATCCGGACGAAACTTTCTATCAAAGAAAATATTCTTCCTTCAAGTTTGCTGCCAAGGCAACCATATCATCGTCTACAAACAAGTTTTGTTGACCACTTTACTTGAGCAAATGTTTCTCTGAAAACTTACCTCCAAACAAACTACAAAAGGATTGGGCAATTCAAGATTTATCTTTTGTTCAAATTGTGACTTTGATTGTCTTTGTTTGAAGAACAATGCTCCGATTTCAAAAATGCACTTCTTGGTTTTGTTCATTCGTACGCCATCTTGTACAAGATAAAAGGCGAGACAAGTTTATGAAGATATTATAATTGAGTTCAGCCAAGGCGAGAAGAAAAAAAGAAGAACAGGAATTCCGAATGTAAGCTACTATCATTTTCTAGCTATTTTCATTTCGACCAGAAAATTCACCTACACTCTTTTTTATATAGGAATAATCTTATTAGACAAAGAGGTTTAATTTAAAAATAATGCTGAACTTTGAATTGTTTGAATTTTAAGCAAATTAAGTGTTGTGTATCGGGTATAAAGCCTGAAAAAATACCCTACAAATATTAAAAGGATAATAACAGTATGAAGCTCAAAGTGTCAAAATAAGTAGAAGAGCCGAGCCTGAATGGCGTGTACTGTGATTCTTATGAAATAATGTGTGAATTCTCTATATCGTTCAAATATCTTGACATAAAAACGTTTTTTCCCAAAAGCCGAAAACTAAAAAAGTCTGTTTTGATTTAGCTGTCATGTATGGATATATATCGTGGTCAAAATATATCGTAGCTATTTTTGAATTTATTACACCTTGATTTAAAAATCTTTGGTTTTGCATCACCTCAAAGTAGGGTTCAAAAGTCTGATGTAGCTCTCTGTTGAAATTCTCTCTTGTTTTAGTACCAACATTTGAAGTCATGCTGTTTTTGCAACTATCATGTATCCTACTCCTGCTATCATCCACCCTGGATGTTGGGTTAGCCAAAGACGTGGTCAAACGGTCAGCACTTGCAGTCACCGTTGAAGGCTGTTTCAATTCACTTCCAGGTTCAGGCGTCCATACCAATATGGGTGAACATGCTTCAAATATTCGCTGTCAAGATTTCTGTAGAGACAAAGGCTATATGTTAGCTGCTACAAGAGGTATTGTAATAGTCCATGGTATAATTACAACACATTAGAATCTATTTTGCCATTAGTAAGCTTTATACAACAGAATGCAACTCTTTCTACCACGAATATTAGCACACGAATATGCCATTTTTAGTATAAATTCTTGAAAACTCGTAGAAAAATGAAAGAATTAATTAGTTCCCTTAATTTTCCTTTTCAACATTCTATTCCTCAGGTGGAATTTGTTGGTGTCGCAATATCTACCCACGAGGAAAACAGGTGGCTGACGACAAATGTCGAACGAGATGTAGAACTTACACTGCATGTACCACTGCACAAGAATGTTGCGGAGGTAACGTATATTTATGGATACACTTCAAATTCACCTTTTAGCTAACAAGAATAACGAGAATCAATTTACTCATGCTAAACTGATTCACTTTAAATGCTTTCGTAGCGATACTAATGCAAGATAAGCTTTTCAGGAGGAGAAATTCAAACGTTTTGAAAACGAACCAGAACATTTCTTTTGAACCAATGCTTTCAACAGCATTTGACGCTTTGAAGGCTCATCTGATGTCCCGTCTGCAGGTGGCTGCTCAAGCTCTTAACTTTGACTTACTAGTTGGACTTTACAAGTTCTTTAATTGAACATATCAACTTTGACAAGCATTCTTGTGAAGAGTCCAATTGGTAATTGATTGTGATTTGTCTTAGGTGTTGGTACGTTTACTGTTTCCGTGGTCGGAAATATTGACGTTGCAAAGCAAGTGGTTCGTCGAATTGCCAACATATGGCAAACCAGTGGAGACTATCGAAGACACATGATCGGAAACGTCAGGAAACCATCAGTAGCCACCGAAAATGCTAATTGGTGGAAGTCTTTCGATCACAAAGGATGGTCAAGCTGTCCCAATGGACTCTACATGACCGGTCTGTACCGTAATAATAACCGTAAAGGCGACAAGGATCAAATCTTTTTGCTCGAAGAAGCAGAATGCAAGAGTGCAGCTTCGCACCTGTATTCAGGAGGAGCTAATGATCGCGATTGTTACAAGTTAAACATCTGGGATATTTGGAATAGAAAGAACTGGGCTGTCTGCAAAAACGGTAAGCTAATGCTTGTAACGATTATACCGTATTTCCTGTAATCTTTGCTGTCCCTTAAATTGTATCGCAAAGGGTAGGCTTTGGTATAATAGAATGAGAAAGGAAAATACAAACCTATATACTTCTTGTAAGGGTAAACCAAGGTGGCTCACACTAATTTGTTTTTTTATGATAATCAGGAGCTTTTGGTCCACTATTTAATATCAAAAATCTTTCTCAGTCCCTCCCCTAATACTCTGCTTGTGGACCACAATATACTGTACAATATAAAATAATGAAGTGATAATTTTCTCTAGGATATTACATGCACGGTATTTACAGGACGAGTGGGAACCATCTGCACAACATTGAAGAGTTCATGTGTTGCAAACCAAAGTCACAAGTGTCGCAATGGAAACATTGTTACAACAAAAATGTATGGAAATCCTTCGACCATAAAGGTATCATAATCTAACGTCTGCCCTTTTATACACCCTCATGCTTTGTTTTTATCTCTATTTGAATATTTAGTTTCTAGCCATTTACATTATGATTTGTCTTGTTTTCCATGAAAAATACTCTCACATTTTTCTTGATCTTCACAGGATGGTCAAAGTGTAACAATGGTTACTACATGTCTGGTATGTTCCGAAACAGCTGCAACAATCTCTATTGTATTGAAGAATTCAGATGCTGTAGTATGGGCCCGAACAATGGAAAATCTTTCGCAGAGAATCCAAAAATATCAGTCCGTATTCGAGGCACCGATGGCAAACTGAAGGAGTGTAGTATGGACGCAATTGACCGCAGTGCATCCACAAGCTCTTACAAATGTAAATCGATCACTGACACAACCAATGGAATGTATTTGGAAGCTCGAGAATTCAAAGTCGAAGATAAGGTAGGCTTCATTTGATATTTAACGCCTTTTTGTGGCACTTTCCCTTCTTACAATCATCATCATATGAATCACATGCTAACAGGAGTAGGTTTCAATTGTGGTACAATAACTCAATAACACTTCCTTTAGACACAACCTACAGTTGCTGCACCACAACAAGTAAAGAACTTCAAGCCAGTCATTTGCACTGCGTCCAACAAAGCATACACGTGCAACAAGCGAGTCACCAGCACTATCACTACCTCTTCCACTCTCAAGATTGGATCCGGCTTCTCAATGGGGGTCACCATCGGCACCAAAGTTGGTCTTGAAGCAAGTGCCTTCGGCGTGAAAGCGTCAACGGAGTTCTCGACTCAAATTTCAGCTTCTTCCACTTTCAATGTGGAGCGCAGTAAAACACATGTACAATCAATGGCAGATCAAACACACGTCACGGTTGATGTGCCAGCTAATGAAGGGGTACAGTTATTTTCTTATAAAATTCGAAATCAATCTCACTAGTAATCTCATTTGTAGGAGGTGCAACTCAAATAAAAATACTGCGACAACATCAAATCTTTTTACTATTGTGTTCTTTGAAGGTGATGATCAACCTCCTCCGTAAGAAAGTGGACATTGTGTACAAGTGGAAAGGTATCTTCCAAATGTTGGGCAAGTATAAACTGTCATGGAACAATGGTGATTCCACGTTCCAAGATGTCACCAGTATCCTAACAGGTTCGTTAAAAGGTTTTCCGATTGTTACCACAAGACTTTGTTTTTTCTCGCTGGATTTTCGAAGTCCTCTCAATACTTAAGTCCTTAAGAATCATGAAATTGTTTCTTAAGAAAACCCATCAACTTCTCTGACTCTTCAATCACATTAAACCGTTCTGACCTTAACGGTTCTATATGCAACCAACCTTTCGCGTTTATTTTTTATCGCAAGGAACCAACCGTGAGATTTATGCGTTCGGTCAATGGAACTACCCAGACACTGATGTTTTGCAGGTCATTGTCACCAATCAAAATTCAGGCGCAAAGAAGCTTGCTTGTCAACATAACTCGGGATCTGGAGACAGCAATTGTGCCACAGCTTTCACCAAGTCAACAAAATAAATGACGCAGCGTGCTTCTCAATATTGTTTTTATTTTTAAGGGTTTATTGATTTATTATGTTAATTGATTGGTGTTTATCTTATTTTGTTTCTTATGATTTATTATTGCAATATTATGATCTTATTTTGAACAATGAACTGCTGCAAATCTTAATTTTCGAAAATAATTAACTCCGTGAAAGACGAGAAATTCGATATCGCTCCAGTCGTTATGATAGATTTTCCAAAAGAGCCAAATTCTTATTATCCGTAGCACCTTTCGTGTGACTCAACTGCATGTGATTAGTTCGAAAGTAGGTAGGATTATGAAACTTTTTTGACAGGGAACCCGCGAATTAGACCTGGCAAAAGTTTATATGGCCAAAAAACTGACGTTGTAAGGCAAAACTCCTAACCCTCAAAATAGGCAAAAAAATGACGACTTTTCAAAAGTTGAATTGAACCCGCTTCTATCTACACGCTTCCTGCTTCACGTAATTGTACCTTAAAAAAGTCACGTGGCTGTAATTTTGGCACAGGTACATCATGATTTCAAGAAGCACTATGAAAAAGGCGACCTTTTTTGGGCCATTTTCCCCGATAACGTCACCTTTTCGTACTAAATCACTGTAATGAAAGTTTTCAAAATATTTTCAAGTATAAAGCTTCGGCTGTTAAATGAACCCAATTTCCCTGAGATCCGTTATCTTGACCTGATGTAAGAAATGGAAACTAAAGGGTCCTCTTAAAGTGTTGTGACTTTAAACGATTTGATCTACCTTATTACATTTGTATAACTACTCAAGTTATTAACGCGAATAGATTACCTCGTGTTAATTAAAACTGTGTTTATTAGATACTTGCGTACATTTATCCTACTTTAATTATTGTTCATGTTCAAAAGAAACCTCCCATAATTTCATCCACTCTTTACTGTTGATCTTGAAAATGCTCGCCATTGTCGCACTCAGGGTAGGTTTTTTCATCTTTTCTATCGATTGTCTGCTAGTAGTATCTTACAAAACTTATCTGAGGGGTTTTATTTTGGCCTGGTGAATGGCAAATTTCGCCGGCCTGAAGACTCTAAAAAAATTAACCGGCCGATGAAATTTTGCTGTCATTTCTATCTAGTAAAAAAGTAAGAGTAAGTACGTTCCTAAACTGTTTGTCATGAGGAAATTTCCAAAAATCGCCTGCGGCGCTAAAGCCTTTATAACATTTAGAGAATTCCATATCCCCCTGTTTCTGTTACAATTCTGTCTCAAGGAATGCAACATATTCTTTTACCATTGCATTAGCTGAGTTTTTCTCACTAATTTTCCGTTTGCATGAGCCCTAAGAAATCAACTGTTCCCCAAGTTTCTTCATGAACCATTATTTCATTCATATTACGTCACGTTATTTTTTTTTTCATCATTAATTTCTTGATCTCCAAAAGTATATTGGTTCTTCTTACAAGAAATTGAAATATTTTATGTATATGTTATGTATATAAAATTCTACGATTCAAACTGATACGAAGTGGATAGCTAAGTGAGTAATGGAAGCTTAGTGGGTTGGTCGGCTACATAGTATTGAAATAGTAAATCAATGGGCAACCTAAAGATAAAGGTTAAAGATAGGTTCGTCGGATAAGATGATATAAATAAAAAATCACATAGGTTACACTATTCATGAACTGGATACCCAGAGTATTCTGGTTGACGTCTTGGAATAATGGCCGTTCATCTTTAAAATTTTGAGGATCGAAAATAATTTCCTCAAAGCAACACTTTTGTAGAGAGCCATGTCAACTGAGTATCAAAAAAACCTTGAAAAGTGCCAAATCTTTTGCCAAAAAAACTTGAAAAACCACTTAAGAATGACCAAAAAAACCTTGAAAACCTTGAAATCCCGAAAAATAATCTGTAGACACCCTGCAGTTTTTGTTTCTCTAAAATATGGAAGATTTGCTAACCAGTATTCAGGGAGAATCGTGATGTAGAAATTATCCGTCAAAAATAAAGATGTATACGTAAAGAAAAATAACCTAGGCTTTCTATATGGATTCTGTGATATTTCTTTATGAAAAAACACAACGGGACATAGTATTGGAAACAGACAACACCCCGGTACCAAGACGAATCTAAGTAAGCTCTAGTTTAGACGGTTCACCTTTCGCCCTACCTATATTCTAATCTAAGGCACAAAGCGGGCACAAAGTGGGCAGTTAAATTCTTTGCTTAAAAAAGGTTGAAAGAAGACCTTGCATTGGCGTCAAAAGAGGGCAATGCATTGACTTTAGACAGCCCATTTTATGCACAATTAGAATAGGCAGGCGAACAGTCGGCTAAGAATCAAAAACTATCTTTTCTTTTTTTAAACATTTTGGAGCAAAATATTACGAGGTTACTTATTTTTCGTCTAGACCTTAAGTACCAGCATGTGGTGGTAAAAAGTGTTTGAAAGAAATGCAAAATATTGGATTGGTTGGGAGCAAACGTGTACAATAATTGAATTGCCACCAAAAAGTGGAGGTAAGCAATTTGTAAGCTTTCGTGTTTTAGTTCATTCACTAATATTCTTTCTTTGGAAAATCCAGCAAGTCACAAGCAATAGTTAAATAGGATACATTAAATAGTTTGATTATGAAAATATACAAGATTCCTTTTCATGAAAATTTATTGAGACGAAAATAGATTTTCAAGTAAGAAAAAAAGCAGTGATGGTATCTCAGCATAGTCCACACGATTTCTTGCACATGCTACCGAAACTGGCGCAAACTGATAAATCTTTGCACAGTGTTGCAGCAAAATCCTTGTTGTCTTCACATGGTACTGCCACTGGAAGGGTGGAGAAAAATTACAGTATTAGAATTTAGGGATGCTTTGGACCATCGAATTCAAAACCCTGAAGGGGCTAGAGATTGAACGCGTAGATGGAAAATGAAGCCACTTATCTCCCATAAAAAAACACGACCATTGTGGTTTTAACACAAACGCTGGATTGAAAGTATTATAGTCTCCGGATTTCGAAAAATGGCGTGCGAAAACAAAGAAAGCGCCAGATTTTAACCATTTAAGTGCCACGGTCATTTTTTTCTAAGTTTTTTAAAGAAAATCGCTAGCTCAAACTTTAAAGGCTTGATCTAGAAGGAGCTAGATGGTCGTTTATAGGATTTAGGAAGGACAGGGTGGGCGGCGGCTAAGGGGGGGGGGTAGGTAAGGGAATTAAGTGCACTTAAAGGGTTAAAAGTGACGAAAAACTTTAAGGCTTCAATTTTTTTGCATGGGAAAGGTTAAAGATTCTAGCCCGTCGGCGGGTTTTAAACTCAATGTTTTATACTGGAAATATTTGGATCAACACATTCATAACAGCCCTTTTGTGGTGCTGGTAGAATGGATGGATGGAGATAAACCCCCTTGCAAAGTTTTAAGCTTGATAAGTTAAAGTTTGATGCGTCTATATAAAAGGTTGAATACTGTAAGTCCAGTGTATTTTTCTCATTTTCTGGGGAAGCTTTCCCAGTATATTTTGAGTTATGTTTCTGCTGCTTTTATCGTGACCAGCGAGAAACTGCGAACAAAAGTTCAAACAATGGGTTCCAGATAAGGAGAAGCTAACAAACCTTTCTTAAATCCATAAAATTTTTTGTCATTTTAATTTTGCGATTAGAAAATTCCCCGGGAATGAAAAAGTTTTAATGTAAGCTTAATTTTTTACTGATGAACATTCTTTCTGGAAGTATTTGTTTGTTACTATGGAAACGTCAGTGTGTATTGTTCGTCATTAAGTAATACCTCTTCATAAAGTCGCGCATCAAATTTCCCTTCACGTGCTGTTATCTTTTTGTTGCATTGCTTCTCAAATTATTCATTTTAAAGATTCAAAAAACGACCTGTTTCACCTGTTTCACCTCCACTATTTCTCCAGTTTTTTAAGTTTTCCTATCTTGTGTCTTTTCTGGATAGAGTCTGTCTCTCTCCAACCCGGTACTTATTGCAGGTAGTTAGATAAATTTTACGTGGATAGACCAGTAATTTAGGACTTTTAGATAGTCTCATCGATTGTTTTCACAGGGTACACGGCTGGAACTGAATAGAGAGGTCGGGGGTGTGAACCACGAAGCACTGGTTTGAGGCGCTGACCACTCGGACATTGCATCGTTAATCTAGTGTATAATTGTATCTAGATTGGAAAATGCCTCCAAAGATTAAAGGTCTCTACTACATGCGCCAGTGTTCTTTTTTGCCACAGAATAGGTTTGTAATTGATGTTTGGGGTTTAAACCTGGGACTGACTTATTCATTCATTCTTGATTCTATTCCAACAAGTAGCAGGATGGCTTGCTCGTACTTTTTGTAGTATCAAAAATATGTTTGTTTTTCAAACATCTAGTAAGATATCATCGCATTTTGAAATACTGAGAAATCTGACACTGGCTGTCTCAAAAGGTTGATGAAAAACAAACTACATATGAGAAAAGGCTTGCATGATTGATGGTTTGCAAAAACTAAAAATTCCTCTTTCGTTCATTGTGTGATTGAGTACGTTATAGGTAAAAAAAAAGTTTTATCACTCCTCCAAGAGCATTTTATTATCGAAAATCTTTTAGCAGGTTGCATTGTTTTGAAAAATCAGCCGAAAATTTCCCGTCTTCTCTGTACTTTATATAACTATCAGAAACTTACCAGGTGCTGTTTGTGGTGGTACTGGTACATTGTATTGAAGCGAGGAAACAGTCGCTGTGTTTCCTTTGGGGGAATATCTACAGACAACAATAGATTCACCTCCATTGCTTGCCAAACCGCATCCTACTTTCGTCGTTGATCTCCAAACAAGCTGAAACGTGATATTATGGTTGATTATCAAACTTTTTCTGTTCTTCTTTCATGACTTCAAAAAGGCTTACCTTAAAAATCCTACATAAATCGATTACCATCAAGGTATAGTGCTGTAACTTGATTTGTTACTCGATTTACCATGATTTATCTCTTCACACAAATTTGCAGGCTACTACAGGAGAGATACTGTATCTCAATCAAAAATCTGTATCCGAGAACATCACGATCTCAATGAGTTACAGTTTATAGCGTGAATTTCAGAAAGAAAACTGTTCTTAAAAGTCGATTTAGGCTTTTCGTTTCCATTGTCGAAATCCTATAATATGACCAGTGAAAAAATAACCGGTAACGGAACCCCAACGATTTATTTTACCTGGGTGTAATGAAAGACAGGTTTTGATGTGCTTGTTGAATCCATTTTGAAAGCCCAATCAGGGTCAGCAAAGTTAATGTCTTTTTCCTCTGATTCCCTGTAAAGTTAAGAGGTAGAAAAGTCTCAGCCGCTTACTGTTACCTAATGTATAAAAGGTACATTCCGTGTTGAGATTTTTTCAAAATTTAGTAAACTTTTATTTCGGCGTATTTTAAGCTCGGGCTTTTTGTATGATTCGGTGAAAAAAGGATGTACACGTTTTAAATAGGATTGAGATCATCTTCGAAAAGAGAATGGATTGATATTGTAAAAGCTTTTTAAGAGGTGTTCGGACCATAAGTCAAGGAAAAGTATTGAGACATTTTGTACTAACCATACTCTGAAAGCGCGCTCATAAACTGTAAGTGCTTGCTCTGATGTCCTTCCATCACTTTTGATAGAATAGATGTTCTCTCCTTGTTTGTCTTTGGAAGGATCACAAGGATGTTCAAGAATGTTGTCGTCATCACGGAGCATTTTGAAAGCACAATCCTTCGCTTTGATTGCCAGGAAGAAATCACCAGAGAGATCAGGTGTTCCAACTCTCGTTCGAAGCTTATTGTGCGTTCTCACTACTTCTTTGCTCGAAACTGAGAGAATATAAACCGTAACAGTAACTTCGGATGCTCAAATTTATAAATCGGCCTAGAGGGGGGGGGCTGTTTCTGTTTGGAGGCCAAATTGTTGGTAATAGCTCCTGAAATAAAAGAGCTTTTGCCATGAAATTTTCGGTAAATTCCTAACTTTTATTTAGCTTCAAAATAAAAAAAAAATTTCACACCTTGAGCATGATGACATTTCTGACAGTAAGGTGTCACAAAAATTAACACTTTTCCAATACTAATTTATTTTTTATGTCTAATATATCGTTTAAAAACCGTAATTTAATGAATATTTAGGATAAATTAATCATTTTATACTCAGGCAACTTTTTTCTAAAGCCTTTGTTAGAATACAATAGCTATTTATAAGAACAAAGGACATTTTCGGTTTTTGCTCACTTTGGGCATGATGAGTGACGTCATCAAAAAAAATTTTTGTCAAAAGTTACCTTATGTGACAAGGATCTTGTGTGCCAAATTTCATCTAAAAAGGCCCACTAGATCAAAAGTTAAGGGGTGGAACAGGATCAGCCCCCTCTAGTTCTGAACCGCCCCTAAAAGCCTAGGTTGAATAGGGTTAAACCATTCATTTGTTTTTTGACGTTTTAGTTTGTAATTTAAGACCTAGAATATATTCTTATAAGTTACAGCTATATCTTTAAAGCTAGTAAAACTTTCTGAAGGAAATCACTTACTGATGTGCGTTGTGATGCTTCCATGACAAAGATCTGAAAATTCAAAAAAAGTCAACGATTATAGTTTTGTAACTTGAAACAACTTGAAACAAAACTTTCTCAACTAATTTTGGAATGACTCACCTACAAGAGCAACCAGCAAAGCCAGAAATTTCACTTTAGAGAACATTTTGTTTGTTGCTTACTGTTGAGTCTGTCCCACCTTTATCGTTCAACACTCTGCACTGTACTCTGCACTGTATGTGTACGGAAAATGAATGAATGCATTAAATAGCTGAGATTACTGTCACGCAATGAAAAATAAGAACGGTGTCAAAGGGTGCGATATTAAATGCTCCTATTTTAAAGCAAGAGCAGGTTTATAATGATCCCTTCTCAATCGTTATACAAGAACCTACCACCAGGATATCACTCCACACAATGGCCCTATTATTGCGTTGTGTCAAATCTGTCTTTGAGAAAATCCTAAATGATCCTATTATTGACTTTTCTAATTGATATTCCGTTGGCTAATCACCTTCATTTCACCATTAATCCCTTTAAAAACAAATCTATTGGATTTTATAAACAGACAGGATTTCTCACAGTTGACGATATTTGAATTTGAATGTAACTTTACTAGTCTTAAAGCCCTTACTCGATCTCTGATAGCTTTCACAATGTATGTACTCAGTATGAAATTCTATTTTTTGCGTAGTATCAGCAAGTTGTCCGACAGCCCCTTATTCATATCCAAACTCGAGGATTGATTAAAATGAATGTTCTTTTGAATGGCTAATAAAGTATGTGATATCTTTCGCCAGAAATTCGATCCACAGAGAAAATCTCACTTCAACTATTTGGTCTGTCGGAAAAAAAAAGTTTTACCGTTCTGCAATTAGCAGGACCAGGTTCTCCTTTCTTCCTTTTCAAATTTTCTTCCATTCTGTTCTTTATTTTGAGAACCATTTTCTTTTGTCACCGACACATTTGACTTTTCTCAATTTTTCCTTCTTCATTATAATAGCAGTTCTTTAGCCTAAATGACAGTTCCTTCCCGCCGATTTCCTCCAATGAGAAAGGAATCGGTGAGTTTCCTTGCTTTTGTTTATTCTTTTACCATCCTTTCATTTTTTACTTCAATGTTTCCGTGTCTTTTTTCAATTTTTCTAGTTCTTGAGTCACCATTTTCTTCGTCTTTTTTCCACCTTTGATAATCCTTTAATCCAGTAACTTTTTGTCCACCGTATTCACTGTAATCTAGCTATTCATGTTCTTATGGAAAGTCAAACACAAATCCCGTTTCTTGGAAAAACCGAACGATTATTATACTATCTGCGCCACTGTCAGATTTTTTTCTTTTCATCTAAACCAAATAATCTTCTCTGTACATCCCGCAATTTTCAATTCAATATGTTTTCTCGCTTCGAAAATGTTCAGACTGATACTTTCACCAAAGCGCTACCCTGTCCCTCCATAATGTCCTTTGTCTTCTATTTAGGGTCGAAAAGTGTACTGTAATGTATCTTCAAAGCACTTTTTTAGCTGTCTCGTATTGATGCGGGGGCGTAACTTAAATAAGTGGTCTTTCGCCTAAGAATAGATTTTCATTGGAGGAGTACTATTATTTGACGTCCTCTGTGGTTTTCCCTTACACACAGAGTTGAAGCAAAAACCTCGATTGATTAATGACTGTGTTGTTTTATTAACTTATCCATACAGTCTAGTGTTTCACACTAAGAAAATTATTGAACACATCATAACTCATGCTTTTTGTACACTGGATTCCCTCTTCATGCTTAAAACTCTTCCTTATCCGTCCTTCCAATATTTCCAGGTTTTGTTTGGGTGGAAAAGGGTATATAGATTGAAGTACTGTACGTCGATAAAATGTTAAACACATTTATTTCATGGATAAGTTATTCAACGGTATTCGATTTATTAATGAAAAAGTCCTGAAGGTATCCCTATTGGATATAATGTTTGAACTGGCCCTTGCGACATTTTTGTTCGTTGGGTTTTTGTCTCAAGCATTTTTTCAAGAGTCTGTTAAAAAACATGTCTGGGCACAATTTACAACTCTATTTCTTCTCATAATAAACTTGAACGTTACTGACGTAGAGATCAGATTAAGCTGTCTGTTTTCGTTAAAGAAATTCTCATCATTTTCTCTGACAGCGTGTTCTACACATTGAGTTTCAAGCCCGAAGGGCTAGAGGTCAATCTCTTTGGTAGGATTTGAAGCCAACAAATCCTACCAAAGTTGCGCGGCCTTGAGCGACCCGACTGGTTTTTACACAAATGACAGATTGAAACTAAAATTTACCGCTTAATTTTGAAAAATATATCACTCGAAAACAAAGGAATTGCTAGATTCAATCCGTCATCAAAAATACGGCGCATATTTTAAGGCTTCAATTTTTCTTGCCTGAGAAAGGTTAGAGATTGACCTCTAGCCCTTCGGGCTTGAAACTCAATGGTTCTACACACCCCTTTTCTTTAGCTTTTGGAGTGTTGTCTATCAATGATTTTGTCAATACATATGCTTCGAACGAACGAAAAGAAATGGGGAGTAGAAGAAGTGTTCTGCTCAGAATTCAGAAAAGATATGCTTTCGTAGAGTTTACTTAATTATTAATGTCACAGCCTTCCCGAAAATTTTGAGACCAAAGTTTTGTTTTATTCACAAGACCTGGAAACTTATTTTCATAAGGGTCTTACACCATATTTGGTCAACTCAACGTCATGAAAAAAGATTCTTATTAAAAAGGGATGTTGCGAAACTTGATGCGACTTTGTAAAAATACGTGCTTTTCAATATTTAGAGTATTTGGAAAGCCTGAAAGAATGTTGACTTTCTTATAGACAATGAAATCAAAGCGTTTTTTATTGAACGAAACGGCTTGTCAAAATAACAAAAGTCATTCACAGCTAAACGCAAAGTCATGGGTATCAGACAGCCTGTATATATCCCGTTTATTTAGCGCAAATTTCTGTCACATCTGAAAATTCTTGTTTTCTGTGCATTATTTTATTTGACCGTTTTTAATCATCCTATAAGGATCTCCCTTTCTCAGATGACCTCCCTTCGTGACATCCAACCTCCAATATTTTCTTCCCTTTTATTTTGGAGAATCAAATACCTGTAAATATTGCATTGAAAATACTTTCTTACGGTGCAAGTTACCGCTCAGAAATACAAGAAATTGCATCGAAAATACTTATGCACGGTTTCATACCTGCCGAATCCAACTACCGCCAAGCAATGGGATCATCTGTTAGTTATTACATGTTGATATTGTGAGATTTTATCTCGTCGTTTGTTTTAACCAGTCATCTCTTTTTGGACTGCTAACATTTGATCCTTCAACAATAAGGGGAATAAGGGGGGGGAGCATTTTCTTTATTACCGCGCACGGTTGTCACACATCACAGAACTTACGAACTTATTTTCTGCAGGCACCCAACCAAAGAAAGTACGTTTCTGTTATAATAAACATCCCCTTTAAACTTTTGTTAAAGTCCTTCGCCATAATGAATTAGAGGGAAGGTTTTCGCTGAAGTACGAATGCACAAAAGTACGCAGTCCTGACCGGGTGAAGAAACATCAATATCAACGAACGCTCTTTTAAAGTGGTCCTTTGCTTGTTACCCCTCCCCCCCTCCATTTTTGATTATTCAGAAGGTGTCATTTCTCGTCACTGTTTCCAGCCAAATATAAGGGCTCATGACGCCTGATTATGTCCCTTCGTCAATCCATGCCCCAAATTAGTTGTCCTTATTACAGGGAAACCAGGCACATGGCAATTTACCAAACCCGACATTTTGTTCTTCTGTTAAGGTCAGTGCCACTGATTTTCGTTTTCTGTAGTTTGGAAAGATTTACCCTTGGATTTTCGTTATACAACTTAGGATAACAATTCAAAATTCAATCACGTACATCTTCTCTATTCATAGTTCTTGGCCAACGACGTTAAAACAAGCTTACGTTATGCAAGCGAATGCTTTTCGTTTCCAGTCCCTAGTCGGTTGGTCTTCTTAAGGTAATCTTTTACACCAACATGGAAGGTTTTGAATCTATCATCTTTTCTAATGCACCCTGGGTGAACGATGGAAACGTTGGAACTTTGTTGACAGATTGATAATATTAGAACCGCTCTCTTTTATGCACTGGCCAGTATTTTTTTTAAGTGGATTTTCCAAAGTTTCGAAAAAATGTTGATTTTCCCACCCGCACCCGCACCCGCCCACTTCTGTGATAACCCTTAGATTTGCTTGTCTTACTGTATATGAATTATTGAATATAACTTATATATAACTACCGAGTATGATTATATCCACCAGTGGAGTACAATGATAATTCAAATGGTGAAAATGTTTTATATCAACGTTCGGTAGGATGGCTAAACTTTATCATTCCGGCTCAGCATTCCTGCCACATTTCTGGGATGTTATTGCTGCTTTCCCCGGGCATGGGCTAAAAAACTTTTCTGCCGCTCAGAAATACGGAGACAATACTGGCTGTGACGACCTAACAAGTTGAGATTGCTTTTTTATCTATCCATAGTCATTTTATTACGTTGTAAAGTGGCGATAGGAAAATTTAACCAACCTAGTACCACATTTTCAGGAGTCACTTGATTGCCCCGTGACTTGACAAAGTACCTCATAAAGATTTGCTGATTCATGGTTTCAAGAGCTTAATTTTACGTAACTTACAAACTTTTGAACGCTGAAAAGAATAATTCCCCCAAAAAGCAATTTCAAGCATTCTTTTACTACACAAACTTTACAGTAAGTTACGTAAATTCCTACAGACCAAGATATCAAAAATCAATGAATATAAAATCGAAGGTTGAATATCAAAGATACGAACGATAGAAAAATAATTTTTGAAAGATTCAATCAAAATTTACAATTGCAGTATTTAATACGTGAATTGGGAATTTGCTGGTACACTAGATACCATTCGGTTATGCCCCTTAATTAGCGATAAAGACTGACGTATCCCTGAATTATTTCAAATCTTTACGAAAAACCCTGCTTTGGCTCTCCGTTCAATATTACTTGCATTTCATTGGTACTCTCGCGATGTCAACTTGCTTTATGCTAGCCCTGCCATATTTTTTAATGTCGGGACATTTCAAAATTTACAAGACTTTTTTTCTACGCTGTTCTTTGTCAATAAAGGTCAAGCGTAAGTTTCGAAATAAAACATCTCCTATTCCATCCGGTAACGAAAAATTCCAGAAATGTCTTTTTTTAATTAACCAAGAAAACTGGTGTCAATTTTTAACGCCGTGAATTAATTAATTAATTGTTAGATGAGATTTTGTTGAGTTGTGTAATTCTGATGAGTTTTAGATGTCATTCAATAAAACCAACATCGATTAAGTTTTTGCTTAGGGGTATCAATTAAATTTTTAAGGGAAGTCGCGAATTATGGAAAAGACATGGATTTATTAAAACGCATTTCACTATTCTTTTGCTCAACTCCTTGTTTATACAAGCTTTTGTAAGAGGGGACCAACTAAAATAAATATTGATGCAAGGATCATATATCATCAAGTAGTCCTTTTTTTGTTTTAGGAGGGACATTTGAGAAGATGGTCTGCACCAGATCTCTGGCATACTGTTCTCTGATTGGACAATCAGCACAATGCCGTGATTTGATTGGCCCATATTTAGTGTGTTGGATCTGGTGACAAGTTTGGTGTTTTTGTGGACCACATGTGACAAAAGTTCAATGCGTATCACAAGATAGCTTCTTGCATTAGCACTCAGAGGTATTCTCCTCGTGATAGGCTAATTTTATCCAGAAAGCGAATCTTTTTGAAATATCGTTGTTTTATCGCCAAGAAGAAGCAGTCTTTCGGCAGCAAAGAATACAACAAAATTGTACAGGTAAATAACTTTCTTTTTCATTTTTTTTATCCTCCATTTTTTTGTACGAGAGCAGAATTACAAGTAAAACAGTTATTCAGGAAATGGAACGCCCACTGGTTGTACATATGATCTTTCACATGCACGCATACCCTTGTTCTTAACAACGCAAGGTGGCTAATTTTGAGCCGTCCAGCACATCATTAGGTAGCTTAAAAATAGGGAATAAAGGTCCCAGGAGAAGGGCCCATTAAAGTGGAGCATAAGGAGTGGAGCATCATCTAATGAGTTTAAATTTTGAAGAAAAAGACGTTTCCCGCTGGCGATAGTGTTTTTTCCTGTTTTATTTTTTATTTGATGCTTTGCAGTACATGGTAGTTTCATTATGTAAGAAATTAAATGTTATGAAGATTTCATTATCTGGAAAGTTTGGAATTTCCATGTCAAAGTTTTTCAGTCGTTTGCTTGGTGGCCTCCTTAATTGCCTCTTTGGGGAGTCGCTATTTATTTGCCATCTAGGAATAAATATTTGTTTTCGGATTGTGAGAAAGCCCAAAATTTGTACTCTACAGTAAACATATCTCATTCATAAAAAGTGAGTGAAAGATGCGCTTTCGGTATCTCGTAGCATTCAAACACTTTGGTATTTTCTATCTATGTGTATGTTAGTTTAAAGCGTATTGTCAGCTAGAGTAAACAGACACGTGTCTTCATCAATAGACGCGCAGCTTTGTGTAACCGGAGTAAGCAAATGTTGCAGGTAACTTATTAAATTCCCTTACCCTCTATTCCCATCCCATCAATGACAGATTGAGTTTTATTTACGCATCACTTTCTTTTGTCCCTTTGTCTGTCCAATCTATTCATACAAAGTCCCCCTCATTTTGCTGATACTTTTGTACCAATTTTTTTTGCAAAGTCACCGTTCCCCTCTTCTCAGATTGAACGTTGCGAAATTCTATCCCCTGATTTTTTTCTTTTTTTTATAATACAAATGAAAACATGCATCTCATATAGCCTAAGTGGTGACCCCAGTGTCATCCAAATGACAAATCACTTCACAGTATAATATTTTATCCTTCATTTCTAATGTAAGGAGATATGCTCAATTTTTTACCATGCTGCCTGCATACCTGCCATTCTAATCTTGCAAAGGTTACATCACAAAGCCAATAGATTAAAGTGGAGATAGAACAGAAAGGAAAGACTTTATCTGGCATTGCACTTCGAGTCAGCTTTTCCTAGTTATCACCTAATACAAAATGCCAGTCAATGAAAATATATTAAAAGGAAAATAAATCCTTTTTCCTATATGAAAGTTTTCCAGCGAATTGGCTTTTTACCCTCAAGAGTGTGTGTCAGTTTTGCTTCACGAGCTTTTTAAAGAAGCAAATTTGTAATCCTTCCGTTTGGATGTAGACATTCTACAGTGGGGTACTTGAAGTGCAAAAAAGAATTGCAAAATCATTTTACCCTTCTTAATCAAAACAAATGAATGAGAACAACAACATGTAATAACAATTTGTGCAACGGTAATCTAATACTCGTTGAAGCTTGTATGTCCCCATACTTAAGTATCTCTTTACCACAGAAAAAAACAAGCTCCATTTTTTACTGGGTAGAATAAGAATGGTGAAAGGCCCGTTTTTCTTTCTCCCATCCCCCTTTTCCAAATTGCGTAAATAGTTTCATGCAATTCTTGAATGTCTGGCCTGCTTCACTTTCTCCCTCTTTTTTTAATTTGGTTGATTTAAAATCACGCTTGTTCATGTATTTGGCAATCCATGTGTATGTAAAGTGGAATTCCGATTAACGTTAATTGTACTTGATGCGTGTTATATGCCTGTATACCTATTTATGAAATCATTTTCGATGCTTTGGCAGATTAACCGAGAGATCAAGTGGTTCGTCTGTCTTTACCTCACCTGAACTTCACGTCTTTACCATATTTTCATTTGCTTTCTCATCTAATAAACTGTTTCGTATTATGTATAAGCCGTCGAAAAAATTAAGTTTTGTTTGTGATCGTTTTGGGGTAGATTGCAAACGATGATGACTTCAAGGCGTGATAAATTCTATTAAGTTGAACATATAATTTGAATATTCACAGTGTAACATTTATCTCTTGCTTGGAATTCGACTTTGAAATTTCTTACTTTTAACCGTTTTCAGCGCTACATTAGCACAGAAGAAGAGGATTGACTTTCTTCCACATTGGAAAATTCCCCACTTGGGCATGGTGACAAAATCCTGATCAACAAACAAAGAAACGAGACGAACCAAAACCTCTGCCCTGTTGAAGGGAGAGTGTTTTGAAGAAGATGGCACCTCATCGAAGAATGATCGCCAGGATACTCATTTTATCCATCACTTTAGGTAAGCTTAAGTTTTTTGTTCACAATTACCTTTCGAGTCTGCATGTTTATCACTTTTACGGCTGCGATAGAAGAAAACATGCTGTTTTTCCTATCAACAACTCCTTTGCTTATTCATTTTCTAGCAAATAAAGTTTAAATATCATATGACCCAACGATGCAAGGCTTCCTTTAATATTTGACTTGAGGACCCATTCTTCCAAGGACCATTTGTATAAGGGCTCTCTTCTCGAAATGACATCATACTTATCCTCCAGATGCGAATCTTAAAATATCACCTCCATAGACGAAATATCAATTCATCTCATAGCTTAAGTGTCTGGGTTTGTCTGGCACGATACATGTCTTTTTTTAATGAGATCTTTGAAAGGATAGTGTGTTTCTGTTTAAAAACACCATTCTTGCAAGGGTACTGAGAGGGTACTTATGTTTTTAGTGATTCGAAGTTTCTAAGCAAATTCTATTTCAAAGCAAAGTTTTGAAATTTGAAAATTCCAGAAGAATGTTGATTTTCAGACGTCTTGAAAATTCCTTTCTCGGACCCTTTTTGCCTTCCGATAGGGATGTCTAAATATTTTTTCAAAAGATGATGAGACCTGACTTTTGTTAGCCACTTTCCATATTTCTTATTGACTTGCAAATTGAAATCGAGCTTTAGTAATTTTCTCAAAAGAAAGTTCTGTTCACACGAAAATGACGTTCAAACAAAGATCGTCTCCTTTAACCTCTTTCTTACGTAAAAGAAGGATCTTGAAAGCGAAAGTGTTTTTTTTTTCATCAACTACAGGAAAATACACTTGACAGCATTTTACTCCTACTTAAACTGAATACTTTTATTACACCAGACAAATCAAGTTGAGAAATTTTCTCTGCAACTCCCCCTCCTAAGAATTAATATAATCTAATTATATAATTAATTCATTTTTTTAATGAAGTAATTTTCTTAATTAATTTTATAATTAATCCTATAATTTTGGAACTTTTTTAGTAGAAATGCCTTTTTAAATAAAGCCTTCCCAACATATTTTCCAATAATTCCAGGAGCAATTATTGCACAAAGCTGTGACTTTGAAAAAGATACTTGTGGATGGACACAAGCTAAAAACGACAAATTTGATTGGAGGCGGCAGTCTGGGAAAACTGGTTCCGGAGGGACTGGAGCAAGTAGTGATCATACCTCGTTAGTGAAAAAATTAAATGGTGAGTAAATTTGCTTCTTTGCAATAAGTTCGTCCGCTATTGACTGTGTAAAGTTCTATTTATCTCGCTTACCTATCTATTTTGAATATCTTTATAATAGCCCGGGCTAAATGTCCTCCTACGTGAAGACAGTCTCTTGTCGAAATCATTGTTTCATCAATTCAATGGTCAGCCCATGCTTTTCCTTGTGTTAAAACCTTGTCAATTAGTATAGTCTGATTAGACAGCAACGCTTACGCAACCATTCTATCTCCTTTCGCTTAGTAACGACGACGAACGGGCAAACGTGTGTCTTCCCTTTCACTTACTTGAAGAAAAGATACAACAAATGCATTGCTTCTGGCTTGAGAACGTGGTGCGCTACCACTAGCAATTATGACAAAGACAATAAATGGGGATACTGTAACCCTGTCGGTAAGTGAATACATCATCTGTTTTCGACTTTCACCATGGAATTATCACAGCAAGAATATCACAGAAATCTCTTTCAGCATTGTTATAAGCCTTGCTGACGCATCAAATCCATTTGCTTTTCGAAAGTTGATTTGTGAATTCTATACAAAAATTTACTGTAACTTATTTTATTCGAATGCTCTTTTTCACAAATGTGCATTAATAACTCCATTTCCACTTCCAGGGTTTTACATGTTCATCGAGGCGAGCAGGCCACGACGAAAAGGTGACAACGCCGTCCTCCTTTCTAAACAACAAACAGGCACCAAATGTCTTTCCTTCTGGTACCACATGTTTGGACCACATATCGATCGGCTCGTCATCTCCACAGTCTCTAGTGGCAAGAGAGGAGCTGCATTGTGGCAGATGAAGGGAACCAAAGGAAACCAATGGTTGAACTCCAACGTCACCATCAATGCTAACAAATCAATGACCAGTTACCAAGTAAGTCAACTTTACTCCAACACATCCGACACAACAGAATTACCCAAGTTATTTTTTCACCCAGCGAGGATCTTGGCTATAAAATCAATTTTCAGCGCCCGCCCCCTTTACCTTTTTAATACAGGATAAGTGTAAAGCTCAAACAGCTTGTAATCAACCCAATCGATATATCACATTCTCCATACGTTTGTGTGGTTAGATTCAAAAGCTGACAAACCAACCAAACACTGCTTTATTCATAGATTGTGATCGAAGCTATTCGTGGTGTAGATTACAAAGGCGATATTTCGATTGATGACATTGTGATGACTGATGGTGATTGTAACGCCAACGCTGGTGGTGGTGGAAGCTCCAAAGGGCTGTGTACCTTCCAAAAGGATATGTGTGGCTTCACTCAAGACAAATCTGATAACTTTGATTGGAGGAGACATAGAGGGCAAACTTCAAGCTCTAATACAGGACCTAAGGCTGACCACACTACTGGAACCACTTCAGGTTTGTTCTTGTCTCTCTTCTTTTTTAACCTTGAAGGTGTTGAGACTAATCAAAATCAATGGAACCTTTACTTGGCCTTGGGTGAAAAGTAATCAGAATTTTTGAACAGCCCTTACTAATCCAGCTTCCTCTCGGTAACTGATTTAATCCAAACCCCAATTTATAATCTATATAAAGACTTTCAAAAAACATTTTTTAGGTTATTACGTTTACGTGGAAACGTCAAACACCGGCGTCAACCAACGTGGACGAATCATGAAGGATTACACTGGGTTGAAAAAAGGTGGAAGTTGTTTGACCTTCTGGTATCACATGTTTGGTATTCACCAAGGAACACTGAAAGTGTACACCAATGCAACTAGCACCTCACCCATCTTTTCCGTCACTGGACAACAAGGCAATCTGTGGGTTAAAGGAGAAGCAACCATTACGTCAACTTCTGCCAAGGTAAATGAAAGCTTCCAATTTCCCTTCAGTTACAGGTTGGTGTTGTGAATTATCTTAATATTCGTGGGAGAAGAAACATCTAATTCTTTCATAGGCGTAACTTACCAGTATATCTCATACGAGACTAACTTATGAATAATCATTTATTTGACTTTAGGTAATTTTTGAAGGCATAACAAGTTGGGGATATGCAGGCGATATGGCTTTAGATGATATCCAAGTTTTGGATGGACCTTGTCCTATTCCTGGTAAGCTAACCTGTCTTTACAGTAGAATATGTTCCAGAAAATCTCAACCCACACGTTCGTTAAGGTATGCAAACAATGTTTTATACGATATGTCACAACTCTAGGTATCTTCAGTATTGTTTCAACTAAATATTTCTCAGTGGGTGATTAATAGAGTCACTACTTTTCTTGTTTAATAGGTCAGTGCTCATTCCAGAATGGCTGGTGTACGTGGTATAATATACCAAACTCGCAAGGAGATAATTTTGATTGGATCATCGGGTCTGGCGGCACATCATCTTCTTACACCGGACCCAGTGCTGATCGATTCGGATCAAAAACTGGTAAGTAAAACTTCTACATGATATGTTACGGTTTCCCGAAGTCCCTAGCTTATAATCACACAGAGAATACTTATCTTTCTTCTGAATTAGCGTAGAGAGCAAGGCTCAATCCCATGTTCTTTGAAATTAATCTCCAACCTTCTTTCACTCGCAGGTAAATATGTATTTTTGGAGAGTTCATCACCACGACGTACCGGCGACAAGACACGCTTGGTGAGCGAAGTGTTCAACCAGACCTCATCCAATGGACAATGTTTCATCTTCTATTACCACATGTTGGGAACCTCTATCGGCTCACTCAACATTTACGTCAATGCCAGCGGTACTGAAAATCTCGTCTGGACTTTGAGTGGTAACAAAGGAAACAAATGGCTCAACGGTCAAGTCAATGTTGGACGTGCTCGGGGGTCTTACAAGGTAATTTATTATTTTCATTGATTGTCACTTTATTATTTTTCATTGAAATTGCCCTGAGAGTGACTTCTAGTGGGGTCTTGGGGCTTTGTGGGCTTTGGTTTGTCAACTTTCGGTCACCCAATAACGTCAACCTGATAGCGTCAACCTTTAAATTAGATCATCATTGAGGGAGTGCGAGGAACAAGTTACACTGGTGACATTGCCATCGATGATTTCACCTTCAAGAAAGGATCCTGTTCCATCGTACCGAGTGACGCCCTGCCAGGACAAACTACCACCACTACCACAACTACTACCATGGCACCCACCACCCTCCCACCAGCAAGTAAGATCATGCTTTTTACTCAACAATGATTGAAAGTGACTGGACTGACTGGAATTCCCATTTGTTGTTGTTTTTGTTCTTTTAATGCGAACAAGCTCTATAATCTACCGATGTCTTGGTGTAAACAGAGCATTAATCATTCTTTTTCTAGCTGGATTCAATTGCAACTTTGAGACTGGTATTTGCAGCAATTGGTACCAAGATACAACTGACCAATTGAATTGGTCCTTGGGACAAGGTCAAACGTCATCCTTCGGCACTGGACCCAAAACGGATCACACTCTCAAAAACGGTAAGCTCCTTCGACCTGTTTTATGAATACTTTTATATAGAAGTTTCTTTGAATTAAAGTTTGACAACATGAAAGACTTTTTCGGGGATTCTTTCTCAATTTCGTTTTTCCCTTTGAACAGCATATGGTAAATACGCCTTTTTGGAAGTTTCCGGACAGAAGAAAAATGCTACAGCACGTTTGGTAAGCCAAAAGATGGCGGCAACCAATGCAAACGCAGGGAAATGTTTATCTTTCTGGTACCACATGTACGGACCACATATCGGTACCTTGAACATCTATGTTGCCGTTGGAAGCAAATTGACCGGCCTTAAACCTTTCTGGTCACGCTCTGGTACTCAAGGGAACAAATGGATTCAAGGACTGGTCACTTTACACGCTGGACAACCTTTCAACGTAAGATTTTTTATTTATTTTGTCATTTCACCGTTCTTTGTTATAAACCTGTTCCTTCAAAATTTCCATATCTCGCTCCTTTTTTTCTTCAATGTCCAAACTAAAGAAAAGAAAAATTAACAAACTAAACAACTATAAGTCTAAATGATCATCACAATTTTTTTTTTTTATCTATAGTATATGTAACACGAACAAATAGTACAAAACTAAAGGTTCCTAACCTCCCGCAAAAGGACCACCAGATCATACCGCCAGGAGGAAGGAACCCTAACTAAGCTAACAATGAATTAATAAATAAAATGGAAAAAAACCTAACTACAGAGGATAAATACTAACAGAAATAAAAAACAAAAACAAAAAGAGCTAGGAGAGCAGTTAGAGTAAAAGACTAAAATAACGGTCCCCCAAAACGGCTTGTATCACAGATAAATTTTATTGTTTTACTCAATATATCATGATTTTGGACAACGCTAAAATTGGGGTCGCCATAAAGAAGTATTCTACACAATGTTTTGGCATTAAATGGAAACAAGGTTATGTCAAGTTGAAGAAGGCTGTCAAACATCACAAGTCTGTTGTTAGAGTAATCAGAGCAATGCATCAAAAAATGCTGTGTTGTTTCTACTGAATTTTGTCGACAGTTGCAGATCACAATGATGTATATCCTTCTTACTATTTTAGACTGTGTTCGAGGCGACTGTTGGTACTAGTTACCAAGGTGACATTGCCATTGATGACATCAGCGTCAGTGATGGAAAATGCGTACAACCGTCCACTACTTGTACCTTCGAAAATGATGCTTGTGGGTACACCAACGATAAAGCTGACTTTAACTGGGCCAGAAACTCAAAGAACACCAACTCTTTCGGTAAGTTATTGTTCGTTCCTTGTTTAACTGGCTCAATACCTAAAAAGTACTCTCTAACATCAGCATTCTAAAACCTGTTTGTTTTCAATGCCTTATTTTCAATACTTAAGTGGCTCCGTGCAACCGTCTTTATTAGCACTAACAAGATCTAACTTTCTCATAGACTGAAAATATTTCAATAATTTCAATTCTGCACAGGTACCGGACCAAAGACGGATCACACCTTACAATCAGCATCAGGATTTTACCTCTACACTGAAGCATCTGGTCGGAAATTCAGAGACACTGCACGCATCTTAAGTCCCATCGAAAAACCAACTACCGCGTCTTGTCTTCAATTTTGGTATCATATGTACGGTACCGGTATGGGTACTCTTTCCGTCCTCAAAAAAGACAGCCGTGGGTTGTCAAGGACTCCATTATGGAGGGAATCTGGTAACCAAGGTGATCAATGGAGAGTTGCTTCAGTCACTATATCTTCGCGCTCTGACTTCCAGGTAGGTCTCCACACACTTCGTTAGTTTGTTAGCCTCGATGAGGTGTTAAAATGTCTACGCAAGTGTCTGTTTTAATCCGTTAAAGAGGTGAATGCTCTTTTTTATCTAAGTATAGAAAGAATTTAAAGTAATACCTAATTTTTACATAACAGACCAACACTTTTTTTTTCGTTTCCTAACAAATTAGAGTACCTCTATCCGCAAAAACTTTGAAATTTGAAAATAATTTTTTATTCGCAAGGGATTTTTTACCAACAACTGTTTTTATGAAAATTTAAAAAGTACGAAAAATTTTCTAAGCTTTATTGTATGTACCACTTCATATTTTTCTATTCACTTAATCCAACTTTGCAATCCATTTTCGTTTACAAGATTGCATTCGAAGGAGTGATTGGACGAAACTACCAGAGTGACATTGCAATCGATGACGTCAAATACACCAGTGGTGCCTGTCCTTCTCCAGGTTCGTTCCTTTTTTCACGTTAATGATCGTCTTGTTATGAGCTCTATTTCTAAAATTTCGTTTATCGAACTTTTAAGTCGTTTGTTGCCTTAAAATTTGCAATGATACGAAGTCTTGTTTTGTCATGTGTCGCATTAAGTATCCGATAAAGAAAAAACCTGTTTCCCTCTGATAATGTTGACTGTCAGATCTTGACTTTGACGGATACAATTTTTCGTTTCAGGTTATTGTGACTTTGAGAATGGTCTTTGCACTTACATCAATTCAAAGAAAGATGATTTTGATTGGATCGTTGGCTCAGCTGGCACTGCATCCTTCTTTACTGGGCCTAAATTCGATCACACTACCGGCTCCAAAAATGGTATGTCTATTCTTCACACTCATATTCTAGAATTCTGAATCATTTAACATAAAGTGCCATATTGGATACACATATAGCTCCAAGTTTTTAAGCGAAAGTCGTTTAAATTGAGGAAAAATTATCTTCCTCTGTCATCTGTTTTAAGGCCCCGAAATATTCAAATTCAAATTTTCTCATTTTTTGATAGGATCTTACGTTTTCTTGGAATCATCGAATCCACGCAAAGCAAACGAAACAGCAGTGTTGATCAGCCAACAGTTCAACGCTGTTGCTGGTCAAAAGCGATGCTTGAACTTTTGGTACCACATGTATGGATCAGACATCGGCACATTGGAAGTCGTGTACAGAGTGTATTCCGGTTCACAACCAGAAAAAGTGTTGTGGAGGTTGAGCGGACAACAACACAATACAGAAAACGATCCATGGAAGAACGCCAGAGTTCCCATCGACATGAACTCCGACCATTCGGTAAACAAGTTGTTTTCTTTGTAATTTTAACCATTTAACTTTCCACAAACATTACGTCATAAAAAAGAGATCATCCTGTGAAACTCAAATAATTGTGATAGCACCATCTTAATATTCTCTTTCAGATTGAGTTCCGTGGAAAGATTGGTGGTGGATATCGTGGTGATATTGCCATTGATGACATTCAGATCACCTCATTAGCATGCACCTTGACACCATCAACGGCCGATCCCAACCCTAAACCAACCAATCAACCCACCACAAAACTACCGGTCACTCGCCCAACCACTGTTGGTAAGCTCACCTCTGACGAATTTGTGAAAAATTGAGCAATGATGAATAATTAATATGTCCTTTTTGCCGACCTAGTTTAAATCTATTAATATCATCAGTCCAAACAATGAAATTCTCTGATCTCTTCATCTCTTTGAACAATCCATGGAGAGGCGTTGTCAGAGCAACAACTAAAATGCCTTTAATTCTTCTATTCGTCTGTTTAGCACCTGGTGTCTTGGGTTGTAACTTCGAGACGGATTTCTGTGGACTAACCCAATCAAAGACAGATTCGTTCAACTGGACACGATCGCAAGGTTTCACCAACACTAAAGGATCTGGACCTTCTACTGATCACACTTACGGAAAAGGTAGGTCATTTATTTACCACAACAATGTCACATTGTGTATTATTACCTTGGTTTTAAACATATTAAGTTTAAAATTGCTGCTGAAGTAAAAGTGCTAGTGATTGTGAACCTCCATTTTTATTCTCCTTTCTCAAGGTGCGGTCGGTCCAGCCGGTCCTGGATCTCTCAAGCACTCCAGTGGATTATGTGTTCACGTTAATCAAGGAGCCTGGGTCAAACCGAAAGATAGTACCAAGTTGGTCATTTATACTGGATGTGGTCAAGATCGTTTGGAATTCCAGCTGACCAATGGAAACTTGAAATTGACAATGTACGGCATGTGTGCTGGACCCAGGGGTGGAGCTACTGCACCAGGAACAGAAGTAAGCTAATAGATCTTTCCCTTGTATTAAGCATTTGAATTGCCCGTTTTGAGCACATCAGTGACCAAAGTGTATGTTTAATCGTGCTTGGAACAAAATTATTAAGATATTGCCACGTTACCTTTCATTTACCCTATTTCTCTTCTAAAAGGTTGTGATCAAAGATTCGTGTACAGATAAATGGACTATGCTCAATAATGGTGCATTGCAGCACTCCTCTGGATTGTGTATGGGACCTAAATATGGACGAACTAATGATGGACAGCTCTTTGTTCTATACAATGATTGCACCAATCCCAACAAACTCTTCACTTTCTCACCCAGTAAGTTCTTCTGTACTTTTTTGCCTTGCTATCTCATGTGGCGTTATCACTTTTGAATATAGAATCCGCTGTTAGAAAGGTCATTTCTCGGGATCCGAATTTCTCTGGTGATCTAGTCACTCTTTTTTTCACGCTTAATCGGTGTATATTGCATTTTTAGTCTCGTTATCACACTTCCATTCAACAATAGCGAGCAAAAGCTTGTTCAAGCAATCATGATTTAATAAGAAAGTTACTCAATATGTTCTTGCCTGCTTAATAGCAATGGGACATTATGCATACATCGAAGCCTCTTCACCACGTAAACCGAATGACACAGCACGTCTTGTCAGTCCTGCCACGTCCAATCCGAAATGTTTAAACTTCTGGTACCACATGTACGGAAACCACATCAACCGCCTCAACGTCTACATCCGTAACCCTAACACACAAATCCTTGGAACACCAATCTGGTCCAAATATGGATCGCACGGTGACACATGGAAGCCGGCTCACGTTTATTTGAACTACCGTGGCTCGTATGTGTACGTAATCGAAGCTGTTCGTGGCAATGGTTTTGCAGGAGATATTGCTATTGATGATATCACAGTTACTGATCAATGCCCTGCTCCACGTATGTTTTTTTCTCTTTTCAGTTTAAATAGACGTTGAGAGAGAAGCTAATATGTTTTTGCTATACTTCCGATGAAAATGGAATATCTTTGTACGTTTTTTTGTTGATTTAATTTTTCTCAAGGGTATCGGGGTAAAGAATTCAAAAGTGGATGATCTCACATTTCTTTTACAGTGGAATGTTCATTTGAAGAAACCAACCCAGCTCTCTGTGGATGGGTCAACTTGAAACAAGGCGACAAATTTGATTGGTCTATCGGTCAAGGAGCTACATCTTCCGTGAAAACGGGACCTTCATCCGATCACACATACAACGATGACAAAGGAAAATATTTGTACATTGAGACATCAGGAAACCTTCGTAAAGGAGATAACGCATTGGTTCAGTCCCCTAGTTACCCTGGTAATGGACAAACAAACGGACAATGTTTCCAGTTTTGGTATCACATGACTGGCTCTTCCATCGGAACTATGAATCTTTTTGTGTTGAAAGCAGGTGGTCAGAAAGGCAACGCAGCTTGGTCGAAAACGGGTGAGCAAGGAAACCGATGGCAAATCGGGCAACTCACCATCTATAGTCAACCTTCATATCAGGTAAAGTGAATTCAGAACATGGCCAAGAAATTTTCAGTTGAGCTAGGCTGCCATTATTCTATTCCCCTGTGGCTTTTGTACTGAGTACGCTAAAATTTACAGCTAAGAACTTCTTTTCTTTTATAGCTCTTATTCGAAGGTATTCGTGGCTCCAGTTACACCGGCGATATTGCTATAGATGATTTGAAAATGTTGGATGGACCTTGTAATAAACTTGGTAAGTTTCACCTACTGAGTCTATTTAATTTTGGGACTATTCTTCTTAGCTTATTAACTTCACTACATCAAATTCGACTAATAAATGTTGTTAAAATGTCCCAGTTTTCACAGTCACGTATGTAACCTGTTTGCCGTTAAGTTTTTTCTAATGTGAATATCAATTATTCCTTTAGCAACATGTGATTTTGAGAACGCTGAGAAATGCACATGGAGAAATATGCCAATGGGCGACGATTTCGATTGGATCGTTGGAAGTGGTATTACACCTTCGGGTTGGACTGGACCCAAGACAGACCACACCCTTCTCAATGGAAATGGTAAAAAATTGAATCCTTTTTCCTGACTCCTAGTGGGGAACTCAAACTTCTCTCTAACTTGCAAATTTAAATTTTTTAATATAGTTCAATCCACAACCCCTCTAATTCAAACATATTGCGATAAGATATTGACTGATATTGTTAACGTTCCCCAATTACCCGGACTACCCAGTCTGTTAACAAACCCTAAAATGTTGCTGTCCAAGTCTATATCAATCAATTCAATATCTTCAGGTAAATACATGTATATTGAGGCATCTAAACCACGCAAAGTTGGAGAGAAAGCCAGATTGAATTCTGAATCACTGAACAAGATGTTGAACAGACGCGTACCATATTGTCTGCGTTTCTGGTATCACATGTTAGGAAGTGGTATCGGAACATTGAACCTCTACATCAAGACTGGTGCAGGATCCACCAATGAGAAATTAGTTTGGTCCTTGTCTGGCAACCAACAAAATCAATGGAGAGAAGGAACAGCTCCCATCTACAGCATGCAAGACTTCTACGTATGCTTTGATTTATTGTCTGCTCAATATTGTATATTGTATTAACTCTTAATAAGTTAATCGTAAGTTCCAGATTTGTGATCTTCTATCACTCAATAAAGGATTAGTTTAAACATTCAAAATGAAGATGAAATTCAACTATACACGTTGTGATATATCAACAATCTTTCTGGAATAGAAATCCGATATTTTGCTTTTATTACTTCATTTCACATTAGTTTTCCTCACTTTTTTGTAGTTGGTGTTCGAAGCGGTGATCGGTAGCAACGTCCGTGGAGACATTGCACTTGATGATATCGTCTATTCTATTGGTCGATGTCCCATTCAACCAGTGGAGGCAGACCCTAACTATGTCACCACCCTTCCACCCACAACGCCCACTACCACTGTTTGTAAGTCATGTACAATTGTATTTGGTAATTTTCAATATAGCAGATATTCCAAGTTTTTTGTTAGCTCTCTAATTACGCATATTTTAAAATCATTCACGATAATAAAAAATTGAGAGTATTTCATTTGAAATTTATTCGGTATGAATCCTCTCTTAATCAACCAATCCCTTTTCCAGCACCAAAAGACCTTTTGGGTTGCACGTTCGAGGGTAACACCATCTGTAGATGGACACAATCTGTCAACGATAAGTTCAATTGGACACTACACAAAGGATCCACTTCCACCACTGACTCTGGACCAAGCACTGACCACACCACTGGAAACAGTACGTATCTCTTTAAGCCAGCATCAGTAAATTTCGTCTCTTTTATGAATCTGCAGAAAGCCCACTTTATTCTTTATTTTAACCTTTTAGACACCTAGTTGAATGACTGATTAGCACTTTTCTTTTTACGGGAACATCTCTCAAAACACATCCTGATTTCCCATTATAGAAACGGGTACCTACCTCTACATTGAAGCTTCCTATCCACGAAATGACGGTGACAATGCGCGCCTGGTGTCGCCTATGATGCCATCAGACAAGACGAGTGGCAAATCACACTGTTTCACTTTCTGGTTCCACATGTACGGCCCTCACGTCAACGCCCTCAATGTGTGGAAACTGACGGGCGGTAATTACGTCAAACTGTGGACCAGAGTTGGTGATAATGGAGACGTTTGGAGATACGCACAAGTTGATCTCTCTTCCAATTACCAATACCAAGTATGTCTGCAAAGAATACTCTCTTTTTTGTGACACACTAAAACAACATACCGGAATGCTTCTTCAAATTGAAATGTTTTTCCATAACTGCCATACCTCTATAGCTGAAACCTCACGTGAATCCAAACGGACTATCCATTAAGTCTCTCTATATTGGAAAGTTTAAAAATAATATTGTCATTTTACAAAAACTAATCTAGCTTTAACTTTGTGTCTGTAGAATTGATTTTGTTCATTATCTTTCTTAATGATAGGTTGTGATTGAAGGTCTACGTGGTACCAGTTACCAAGGAGATATTTCCATTGATGACATCGACATCAAAGATGGACTCTGCCCTCAACCAAGTAAATAGAATGCTTTTCTTTAATAAAACGTACAAGATATTTCTTTCCCTGATGTCATATTTGGCGCATATTTATTAGCCAAAAATTAACCTGTCTACAAATCTGCAAATTACTTCATTATTTGGAAACGTGCAATTTAACTTTTTCGATTTTTCAGCATTCTGTGATTTTGAACACGACATGTGCAAGTACACCAAAGATCCTAAAGGAGATTTCGATTGGACCAGAAACCGTGGCGCTACAACGTCTTTCGGAACCGGCCCCTCTGTGGATCACACTCTTCAAACCAAGCAAGGTTATTACATCTACACAGAAGCGTCTGGTCGACGTCGTTTCGGAGACAAGGCTCGTTTGATCGGACCGGCTTTAACAGACAACCAAGCTTTCTGTTTCCAGTTCTGGTTCCACATGCGTGGCTACCATATTGGAAATTTGAACATTTACGTCAAGGTAATTCTTTACCATCATATCCACCAATAGAATTATAGTTTAACTAGGTTATTTAACAGTAAAATAACATGTCTATTTATTACTATAGTATACTACACTAGCTGAAAAAAGATTCATCCAAGAATTCAATTTAAAAATTCAGCATCTTTATATATATTGACGTTCGATTGGTTAATCTGTTTTAATACCTTAAGTAAAAAAAATTATTATTTCAGACTGCTGGTGGTGGTCAAAGCTTGGTCTGGCAACGTAAGGGTAACCATGGAGATTTATGGAAGATTGCGCGCGTCAATATTCGTCCACGACAAGGTCGTCAAATCATCATCGAAGGCGTTCGTGGAAGATCTTTCCTCGGTGACATAGCTTTGGATGATTTGAAACTAATGCCAGGATATTGTCCTCCTCCAGGTGAATGCCGCTTGTTATTCTTTTCATTTGATCAATTAACTTAACAGTGATCTTGGACACTGTTTGTGATTTGGGTATTTCCAGTCTTGCCAATGCATTCATTCAATCTTCAAAAAACGAAGGCTGAATCACTAGCTCCAAGTTCTCCCTTTTAATTGTTTTGGATTACATCTTATTGAATTGTTTCATGCTTGCTTTTAAGGTGATTGTTCATTCGATGGTGGATTGTGTTCATGGAGAAATGTGAAAACGAACGACGACGATTTTGATTGGATCTTGAACAGCGGAAGCACCGCGTCCATTTTCACCGGACCCACTAAGGATCACACCACTGGAAGCGGTAAGGTCAAAGTGCACTGTGCAGTCTCTACCCTTTCCCACTTTTCCTTTAAGTGAATTTTGGATAGTACGAGAAAAACTTTCATCGTGACATCAATAATTTTGATTTATAATTTTGATTGAGGAGACGATTTACATTATGCTTATTGTATGGGGAGTAGAAGGACAGTAGAAGGGAGTAATTTTTTGCTAAGTTTCAAAACTTTTCTATGGTTTCCAGGTGAAAAACTTTCTTATGCTTTCTTTTTCCCAGGTAAATACGTTTACATTGAAGCCTCCAATCAAAACCAGAACGAGAAAGCACAATTGATCTCGGAAGACTTCTACCCAACATACGGACGATGCATCCAATTCTGGGCTCACATGAAGGGGGCAGGTATCGGAGAATTGAGTGTGTACGTCAGAGGACAGAACGCTACTGCAAACTCCATGACCAAGATTTGGACCATGTCAGGTCAACAAGGAAGTGGTGATTGGTTCAGTTGTCAAGCTCCCGTTGCATCCGCTTCTGATTACCAGGTATGGATCTCTATTCTATACTAAATGAAACTAAATGCATTTGTTGTTAACTGACTTTTGAACAAAAAAAGCTTTATTTTTAATCATTTCGATGAAAGTAATAGTTGAATATTAAAGTAAGTTTGGCTTTTCACCTGGTTAGAATGAAAATCTTGGAAGATATTACTAACATTTTTCTGTAATTTTTTTTCTCACTAGATTGTGATCGAAGGAACCCGTGGAAACTCCTACACTGGAGATATTGCTGTTGACGACATCGTGTTCACCAACTTCCGATGTGTGAACCACCCACAAGGTTCTGTCGCCACCACACCCAAACCCACCACGACCACGACCACCCTTGCTCCTACATTACGTACGTACACACATTATTTTTGTCAAGTACACATCAATAAAGCTCTTTTATAGTATTCAGTCTTTAATACGAATTGAAGGTTTTTAAATCTATAAGAAGTACTATGAATGCAATAAAGCAAAGCAAATCAGGGGGAAATGTTCGGCAGATAATTTCAACAAGCTGTCTTCACTCTTCCTGATAAGAAATTCCCGGCCCAGCATTAAAGGCCGTATAAGGGGTGTGCTACAAACTAATCTATTTTGAATGGAATTCTTATAGCACCAAACCACTACACATGTAACTTCACTTACGACAAATGTAACTGGAAGGATGACACCACAGCTCACTTCAATTGGACACGTGCTCAAGGAAAAACAACTTCTGTTGGTACAGGACCTCAAGTCGATCACACTTCTGGTGCAAGTATGTTGTTAGATTGCTATTTTCTACTACGATTCCTTTTTTTGATTACGTGGAACAAGGCTTTCGATGTATTTTTTCAAACATTTTTTAAGGTTGGAAGATTGGAAGAAAGTAGTCTTACTAGAAAACCGTCACTGCGTCTGCTTAGTGTCGAAGCCAAAACAAAATTTATAATTTCTTAAATCGACTTTAGACGGATGGTATGTTTTCATTGAGACGTCATACCCACGTAAGATCAACGACACAGCTCGTCTCATCTCTGATATGATTCCATCCACCAATCAAATGTGTTTGCAGTTCTGGTACCACATGTACGGAGATCACATCGCCAACCTCACTGTTTATCGCAAAGCGTCCAATCAAATGACAATATTGTGGCAGAAAGCTGGTACCCAGGGCCCAAGATGGCGTCATGCAACAGTTGATGTTTCCTCAGCCTCCAAGTTCCAATTGGTACTTGAAGGAGTGAAAGGATCTGGGTACAAGGGTGATATTGCTTTAGATGACATCACGTTAGATCCTGGAGCATGCCCACCACAAGGTGTGTAAAATTTAGTTTGGAAAAATATGAACTCCAGTTTTATGAAGCGGTTGAGATTCAAGTTTGTCTGAGTAGAAATCGACATTCAAAAAGAACAGCTTGGTTTCAGTTAGAAGATGCTTCTTCAGAGCAAGCAGAATTTATTTGATTATCATTCTCTGTCTTCTGTCTTAGCCGAATGTACTTTCGAAGACCCCAACCTTTGTGGATGGACCAACATGGTAGGAGACAACTTTGATTGGACTAGAGATAATGCAGGAACTTCTTCTTCTTACACTGGACCGAGAAACGATCACACCTACGGAACTGCTGCAGGTTAGACTCTTACAATTCCTTTAAGTAGGTCATTGCACTAGAGAAAAAGAGCTATTTTCTTCCTATGAAATTTTAAAAGCTTGATTTACTTGCTTTTATAAAACCCATAACTTTTCTAGGTATAATTTTGTAACGGCAAGTCAAAATGTTATTGACTACCCGGTGTTCCACGTCAAAAGTAATCTTCTTATACTTAACTCATAAACTCCACAACAATTTGCAGGTTACTACATGTACATCGAAGCATCAAACCCACGATCGAAAGGCCACAAAGCTTGGTTGAAATCCAAAGAATATACTCCATCATTGGGACGTTGTCTCTCCTTCTGGTATCACATGTACGGCGTACACATCGGTGACTTGAACGTCCTCATCTACACCAATGGTTCACGATCTGCTCCCATCTGGACGTTGTCTGGCAACCAAGGAGGCTACTGGAGACCTGCACGTGTTACCATCAGAAGCGCCGTTCCCCATAGCGTGAGTTCAAATTTGAGAATTTCTTTGACTTTTATTTCCGCGGAGAAAGTTCTTTCATAGCCACTGAAAAAGTGAGACAAAGGTTTCTAGGAGATTTTATAATAGATAATTTGTTTATGTACCAAAGAACTCGCTGAGTATTAATTTTATGGAGCCTTATGATAAGTTCTTATTCTAATTCGACCCTCTCTAACCTTCAGGTCATCTTTGAAGGACGAACAGGTGTCTCGTACCGTGGTGACATTGCAATCGATGACGTCATGATCAGTGATGGCCCGTGCCCAGACCCTGGAAATTGTGATTTCGAACGCGACTTGTGTGGGTACACAAACAGACAAAACATCGATAACTTCGATTGGATGTTGGGAAGTGGTAAAACATCTTCGGTGTACACTGGACCAAAGACTGATCACACTCTTGGAAATGCTAATGGTAAGATCATTGTTTTCCTTGCTTTCCCCCAACATTCCTACAATCTGCGAATGTCGAACCTCGGGTTGGGAATTAAACTCTCACTGCTTAATTAGTGGCGATGACAAGTAGCAGACAATGTGAAACTAACTAAATGAGAAAACATCTATTAAGTTGAAATTTTCAGACAGTTTATAGCTTATAAACAAGTTGTTTCTATCTTCTCTCGTTATAGGTCGTTATCTATTCGTCGAATCGTCTTACCCACGACTGAGTAACGAGAAAGCCATCGTGCTCTCTGAGACCATCCCTGTCAAAGGGGACGGCAAATGCGTACAGTTTTGGTACCACATGTATGGAACAGACATTGGTGTCTTGAGAGTGCTCATGAGAGTTGGTTTTGCTATCTCCGAAACGGTTGTTTGGGAACTAAACGGTAACCAAGGAGATAGATGGTACCAAGGACAAGCACCAATGCTCAGTAGAGGACAGAACGTCCAGGTAATTTAAAAGTTTCATTTTTCTCCAAATGTTCTCAAAGCTTCACTAATTAGCGGACTGAATGCTAGAATCTCAGATCGCAGAGCAAATATTTTCTCATTGAATAGAATTTTCCTGGATTTTTCCTGAATTTCACTTTATTTTAAAAGAGAAGAATGGGTCATTCCACTTTATATCCATACAGGGGGTTGGACGAACATTTCCAGGGGGTAATACAAGAAGAATTTCCATTCCAGGGGGTCGAAAATAGTTTTTTATTCATTTTCCAGGGGGTAAACGACTGATTTTAGTTTGTCCTGTAAGGCATGAAAATAATTTTTTTCATGAGTTTTTTTTTCAAATTTCACACATTTCCAAAAAAATTGTCTTGACTTAAAAAGGTTCGTCCAACCCCCTGTATGGAAATTTTATGGTACAGTCCAATCAGATTATGCTGATGTTATGTTGCATGTTGTGAATTAAAGCGCAAATTACGATAACGTCATCCTTCTTCTATTTAGATCCGTTTCATGGGTATCCGTGGTTCAGGTTACAAAGGAGACATTGCGATTGATGACATCACTGTGGTTCCATACGGTGCTGGGTGTGGTGTTCGACCATCCTCTGCTCTGCCAAGAAGCACCAACTTTGAACGTGGATTGGATCGATGGAGACAATCGACCACCGATCAATTCCAATGGACCAGGAGTAAAGGCCACACCACCTCGACAGGGACTGGGCCTAGTATTGACCACACCACCAACACAAGTTAGTCTTTTTGATTTTTTAGTGAATGAATTTGCTTTTTCTCATCTACGCATTATGCTGCATCTTCTTACATTCGGGTTTTTCTCGAATTGTTATTACTATTGTCAGAGTAAAAAAATGGAAGCAAATAGATAGAAACTTACTGCACTGAACTAAAAGTATTTTTTTCAACCTCTTCCAGCCAAGGGTTACTACATGTATATTGAGGCATCTTATCCTCGCAAAGAGAACGATACTGCTGCTCTTGTCTCATCAACTTTCATCGGGAACGGAACCAAGGTCAACTACTGTCTCTGGTTCGCTTATCACATGTATGGACCACACGTCGACACCCTGCGCGTGTACACCTCATCCCAAGGACAGAACAAACCCTCTATCTGGCAACGTAAAGGCTCACAAGGACCCAACTGGCGACACGGTGAAGCGCAGATCACGGTCTTACAAAACACACAAGTGGTCATTGAAGCCAAACGTGGTGTATCTTACAAAGGAGACATTGCTATTGATGATTTGGACTTCTACTATGGTGACTGCGTTTCATCGGGTGTTTGTACTTTCGAAGGAGCAAATATTTGTGGATGGTGGGGGTGAACCCAAGGTTGCCATTGAAATGGACACGTGCTAGTGGATCCACACTTTCAACGGCCACTGGACCAAAGAATGATCACACTTATGGAACCCCACGTGGTACGTATAGTTATCTTTTCATTTAAAGCATTTAATTTATTGAGAAAATCTGATTTGGTAGATCCTGGATTCTGTCTGGTTGAATCAGTATATTTGTGTATTTTGTATCTCAAGTTTTCACTCTTAGGGCATTACATGTACATCGAAACTTCAAATGGAGCTGTCAATTCCAAAGCTGAAATGTGGAGTTCGTGGTACTATTCGAGTGGTCAACATTGCGCTCAGTTCTTCTACCACATGTATGGTGATAATATCGGAACATTGACAGTGTTGGTGTCTTACAGTGGAAGTTCTTTGAGATACATCAAGTTCAGAAAGTCTGGCAATCAAAACGATACATGGAATATGGGACGAGTCACCATCAATCGTAAAGGATGGTTCAGGGTATGACTTTTAGTTTTTTCATCAGCAACCTAAATATTTCCTAGAATTTGGGGATAGCAATTTAAATAAAAAAACTTCAAATACAACCATTTCTCTCTTCGAAGATTTCATTCTGGTACTACTGGCCAACAGAAAGTTTTCTATTTTTAATATTGTCACTTGTTATTTTGTAGATGTTGGTGCGAGCAACCAAAGGGAATGGTTACAAAGGTGATATTGCCGTTGACGATTTCCGTATCCGTGATGGAGCATGCCCAGCAGAAGGTGACTGTGACTTTGAACATGCAGATCTCTGTGATTGGCAACAAGAAACCAAAAACGACAAATTTGATTGGATTATCGGTTCCGGCAAAACGGGAAGTTGGTTCACTGGACCAAAGATTGACCACACCACTCAAAGCTCAGGAGGTAAGGAATTCTAATTCCATTCAGAGAAGGATTCTCTGGATATTTGTCGGCTGTTTACAGATTGCATTTACACAGAGTCTTCTTTATGGCGTCTTAAAATCTGCACTGCAGTCCTTTTTGATATTTTTTGCAACCTTTTACTTGTTTTTCCCAGGTTATTATGCGTTTGTGGAAACTTCAGCACCACGCCAACCAGGCGACAAAGCCATCATAAAGAGTATCAAGTTCGATGCTACTTCGGCTACCGGAAAATGTATGACATTCTGGTACCACATGTACGGAAACACTATCGGTGACTTGCGTGTTTACTTAAGAACATTTAATGGTGTCAACACTTTGAAAACTGATTTGATGTGGAAATTGAGTGGTAACCAAGGCAACCAATGGATGCAAGGACGTATGGGCATCCGAATGAACGTTGAATACCAGGTTGGTAAAATAATTCTTCCCTGAAGTGTGTTGAATCTACTCTTTATGCTCTTAATATTGTCCATTATAGTGTTGTAGACATTACTCTGATGAGATTTGTTTGCTCGAGGTTTTAGCTAATGGTCTTAATAATATTTGAGCAGGAGTGAATCAATGTTGTAAAACTTTTATCGGTAAAACGCTTCACGCTGGTTCAGTTCATGCTTCTTGCGTGAAGGCTTTCTCGTATTCCATTACAACCGAAGTAAAACCCGCTCTCTTTTTCAGATTGTGATCGAAGCAGTGCGAGGATCGAGTTTCACTGGTGACATTGCTGTGGATGACATTGAATTCACCAACAGTTATTGCAACTTCATGCCAATGACCGCATGGCCACCTGGCAAGTCGACACCAATCCCTCCAACCACCACCACCACTGTCGGCCCAACCACTGGTATATCATTATTATTGAATTGTAGCAAATGTAGCAGTACCACTTCATTAATGTCTATTTTCAATATTCACCCTACGCCTATGATCCCAAAATGTTTATTGCATGCATAGGTGAATTCGGGTTTGTCTCTTCTTAAAGTCTAAAATTTAAGATATCGGCAAAATATTTTAACGGGCAATATTTATTCGCCTTAGGTAACACTGGAAACGATTGTAATTTTGACGTCAATATCTGTCCTGCATGGAAAACCAACTCCTCTCGCGGAAACTTCTTATGGAAACGTCATCAAGGCTCCACTGCGTCTGCTGGTACTGGCCCTAAACAAGACCACACTAAAGGCACAGACAAAGGTTACTATGTGTACATTGAGACATCAAGCCCAGCACGAGTCAACGATACAGCTTGGTTATACAATGATAAAGTGGACGATTCTATGGATCATTGCATGAGTTTCTGGTATCACATGTATGGACCACATGTTGGCTCTTTGAAAGTCTACTTGTCGGTATGTTTGTTCACCTTTAGCCATTTCTATTTCCTGGATCAGTCTAAATCACAATTTGGTTAGAGGATACCAGCAGACATCAAGCTGGCACATGATGCTCATCTAACGTTAAATGGACGACCTAAACCAGCCTAAACGTTAACAAGAGGCCCAAGGGCATGAAGGCCCAGAGTCTAAAAACCAATAAACAGGGCTTTGTCATATCTAGTTTGTTTTCGCTAGCCTGGTGAACCAAGCAACTTATTCTCAGTGTATTAAAAATGTAACCGCGTGCGTACAAAATCCGTAAATCATATAGCGCATCGTAGCTTTAAAATCATTGTTGCTGTTTGAATTTTAATGTTTGCTTCGAATAATAATACTTATTCAGTCACAACTTTAACCATCATATTTTTACCAAGTGACTGAATGGTAGCTTAGATTTCTAGGCTATGTTTTCGCTTCCTTGAAGGCAGAGTTTCAATCCTTACTCGCACAAATTTCGCACAGTGGGATCGCAAAAATCATGCTTTGGAAAATTTAGAAGGGAACAGGTACAAGAAATGAGAGTTAAATAACAATATCAATGTATTTATTTCTTTTAAACCTAGCAAACTCAAGGAATTCGGATTGGCTGAGAAAGCTGCAAGATGGGTTGAATTCGCTATTTAAATCTGAGCCGAGTAAACCGAGTAGATGCCGAGTATATCAATGTCAGCCGAGTAAATTCAAGTTTAGCCGAGTTTTCCGAATAAATCAGTGTAACAATTAAACGAGTTTGTCGAGTTAATCCGTATAAACTGAATAGATTCAAGTTTAGCTGAGTTTTCAAAGTAAATCCGTGAAAGCTGAATAGATGCAAGTTCGCTGATTTATACTATTGTTGCACTCCACCTGATGATGATGATGATGCAATGACACCTAAAACAGAAAAAATTCAATATATTAAATGTATACATCCCAAGATCTTCAATTAAAAGGGGTGTGTTAAAATAAAGCAACATTGATCTGTTGATGTGATTCTATGCGATTGAGCTCCCTACAAAGAATAATTACTTAATTTTATCACTGCCAAGGAGTTTCATTAATTATATAACATAAATATTTGTTGCATCTCCTTTCTATGAAACTTTTTCTCTCAGACCCCCCTCTTTTGCACTTTAAAGTCTCTTTTGAAGGAGTTTGGACTATGACTGACTAATCTTGAGGAAATAGACCAGACTGAAATAGATGACTTGCTGTCGCACCACTTTTCAATAGAACAATTCTCTTAGTGTTTTTTATTCTCACTGATACGTAGGATTTAGAAATCCACAGGGTTGATGTCGAAAATTTGGAGGTCAGAAGTTCTCATATCTAATATGACCAACTGGTAGGGCTTGAAGAGTAGATGAAAAAAGTGGCCTCAGTACGCTCATAGTAAAGGTCAGGTATGTTTTTGGAAAAAGTGTGATTATTTAGAATCACTCAAGCGTTATCTTCCACTTCAAACCGAGAAAGTGACAGAGAACTCACCTAAAATTGGGTATCAGTATTGATCTTCTGTTGCCCATGTCTTTAAGGTTGATTGAGCAGACCAGCGCAGGACACTGTAAAGAAAACAAAAAGATTAGTATCTGTCTGAAAATAACAGTAATTGTCACTGATTACACCCAAGTCAGTTCTCACCTAAGTTAAAACTTCTCCTGACTTGTTTTGTGCTACTGCTTTTTTGGACGCATCTGGGATTAAAACAAAGGTTCTTAAATTTTAGGGCAGACTCAAACCCACTCCCCTCCTGGGTCACTTTTTGAAAATGGTTTGGTGAGAGGGAATTCTGGCCTCAGAGTACTGTTGCTCTATTGCCACGTTCTTTTGAGAAAAATTGTGACCTGCGTTTCGAACTAGCCAGTCAAACGACAATCAAACCAATAAAATACCAGCAATACTGTAGACCTTTTGATTTTACAGCAACAATATAAAAAATGTTATGCATCCCCTATTTTGTATCCACGCAATAGGGCAGCAAGCTAAAACATGTTCCGTTCGCGTCATCTTCAAATCCAGTCGGTCGGTCAGTAGTAAATTTTGTCGGTTTTTTTAAATCTAGTAAATCCCGAAGAATCAAGTCGGCAATCAACAAAATCTCTTGCCGCCATCTTTAATTTGCCAAATTAAATGTGCGCACGCATGTGAGAACCTTAAAAGCAGACCTTATTTTTGGCTCTCGGGGATATTGGCCCTACCTCGTCGCCGAATTTCGACTTGAAAATTTCAATAAGGGTACATGAAAAAGCTCGAACGCGACTCAATGTGGGTTAAGTAAACAAAAACTCGTAGCGAATGATGATTCAAAGAAGTGCTTAGCTATCAAAAACTTTTTCCGACATTTTGCCGATTTGTACGACTCGGGATTAATGTTTTGAAGGTGAGTCGGTTGGGCGATGTGAACGGAACATATTTTAGCTTGCCACCTAGATAGGAAAATTTAAACCACTATTGGGGCTGTCAACATTGTATTTGTGCACTGAAAATGTCCAAATTTGGGTTCCCCCCACCCCTGTTCCAAAGCGTATGCAAATGTCTACCATTCCAGTCTGTAAATGGGGGGGGCGGGGTAGACGACACAGAATTTAAGTCTAAATGATTTAAGGAAGTCGAATCCGGTGTCGGAGAAGGATATTTTTTCCCACCGGACAATCAAAACACTGGACATGACCAGTCGCCGGTGCGTACGGTGTTTCTTAATTTTTTGTTTCATAAATGTCCGGCGTCCAAAATTTCCTGTATGTAACACCGGACTGACACTGGACTTATTGCGTCCGGTGTAGCGAAAGGATACTTTTTGCCATCAGACAAATACACCAGAGAGTCCGGTGCGTCGGCACGGTCCTATAAAATCTTGAGAATCAATCTTTGATCGATCTCCCAATCCGGATCAATAAGTAATCCATAAATCACATCTCATCCTATTGAGCGCAGGGGTCTGGAAGGAAATTCCAAGGCCCTGATTTTTACAGAAAACTATGTCGTCCGCAGGGGTAAATAAAGATGACGAAGTTTAAATAAAAAGGTCTAAGTGCTATCTATTTTGACAGCAAGGAAAAACCAACATACCTTTCAAACATTATAATCCTTATTGTTCATGGTACTTGGAAGCAGGAGAGATGTTGCCACAACACGGTTGAATGACAAAAAAAATTAAACAGAAATTGTATACAAGCATCCTTCTTCTTTCTCGATATGATTTTGAAAGGAAGTTTCGCAGAAATCCAACCAAGTTGTTGAGAGCTAGTCTGGGCATAGGCTGATTGAATTATAAATAACGAACATTGTGGTCTGAACGAAAATCTAAGTTCTAAACCAACCTGTTAGTCTTTCCCGAACAAAAAATATATAGCGCGAAGTTGTAGATCTCAATTATTGTTTTATTTATCTGTTCAAGCCTCTCCATTATAGCCAAACAGCCTGGATGGTTTTTTATTATATGACGGAATGCGGCAAATAGCTTAGCGTAACACACGAGCACGACTCTCTTGAAAGGCCCAGTACGCTAAAGCTCTGGGCCAAATATGAACGTTAAGCAATGTTGTGTGTGTTATTCTTATTATTTCTCGTAACACCAAAGAAGTTCAATATAACATTCAAAAAGGATTAATTTCTTTTCATAGTATGCTGGCAACAGGTCATTGGTCTGGCAACGTTCGGGAACACAAGGTGACAGATGGCGACATGGTCAAATCTTCGTCAAGAGAAGTACAAGAAACCAACCGTTGACCGTCATCTTCGAAGGTGTTCGTGGTGCTTCTTTTGCTGGTGATATCGCGCTCGATGACGTGGCTTTTGCAAAGAACTCTTGCCCAATACCACGTAAGGGTTTATTTTCATTTTCATTGACTGCTATGTGTTCGATTATGCAATTTAATTCTATACATAGATATGTATCAACATTGATATCGAAGGATTTAAAAACGATCTCTATTAATACAATAATGACCGGTTAGTAAGGGCTGTACTGAGAAATAATGGCTGAAGCTTGCGTAAAACCTTGCATAGACCGTGTCAAAAAACAAACCGGTTAACAGTATTGATTTATCGGACTTGTGTCGTTTGATAAAATGCTAAAGGCCTTAATCATGGAAGTGCAAAGGAATGCTGATGTCAAAAATATCCGACAACAACATCATAGCTCGTTTGACTCTTTAAATATATTCTTTTTCAATTGTTCAGGTGAGTGTACATTCGAATCGGACAGCTGGAATGATGCTAGCGGATCAAACAACATGTGTGGATGGACACAAAGCAACGCGGATGATTTCGATTGGACCATCGGTTCAGCCAACACGCCTTCAGTGAAGACAGGACCACGTGCTGATCACACGTTGAACACCTCTGCTGGTATGGACGTGTTTTAATCAAATCTTCATCATATCTTTTTCGTCACATTTGCTCTTATAAAAAGTTCTCATCGTGAAAGATGAGGTGAAATTTGTATCTGCGCACATAACAAACCTATATATTTCTTTTATATTTCATTATCAGTGGTGTAATTTTTAATAAAATATTCTTACAACTATTCCCATGTTTTCCCTAGGTCACTACTTGTACATTGAAGCATCATGGCCACGAAGATACGGTCAAAAGGCCGATATCATTTCCAAGCAGGTCCAACCGACCAAAGGACAATGCTTCACTTTCTGGTACCATATGTACGGACGAACTGTTGGTAACCTCACCCTCTTCCAAAGAGCTAATGGTGCAGACACACCAATCTGGCAACGTTCATCGAACCAAGGAAATGCCTGGCGACCAGCTATGGCTACAATCAAAGGAAACGCACAGTTCCAGGTAAGATATGGCTGCTTGGTTGTAATCAAAAACAATTCTTCTATGTTTATAAATCAAAGTTATAACTTCTATAACTTTAAACGGTACTATGTTTATTGCGCTACTAATGGTACTACCACCTAAATAATTCAACCTTCTTTTTTCTCTTTGACAGCTGATGTTCCGTGGTACGGTAGGACGTAGCTACGATGGTGATATTGCGATCGATGATATTATTATTCTGGATGGTGAATGCCCTAGACCAGGTCAGTTGTTTATTTATATCGATTTCGTTCCCTTTGATAAATCGTTCTAATCTAATGTTCCCGTACGTTTTTTATTTTCGATTCATTTTGCTCGATCACTACATAGTACTTCATCGCATTTTCTTTTGGATTTAGGTGATTGTGACTTTGAAAATTTCGGTATGTGTACGTACATGCAAGGAAAGGTGGACGAATTTGATTGGATCAGAGCACATGGAGGTACGTCTTCCTGGAGAACTGGACCATCCAAAGATAACACAAAAGGAGATGCTACCGGTCATTACATGTTCATCGAAACATCTGCTCCACGAAAAACTGGAGATCGTGCCGTGTTGATCTCCGAACAATTCCAACCGACCAGTCGAACGAACGGACGTTGCTTGCAGTTCTACCGCCACATGTATGGTCCGCATATCGGAACTTTGAATGTTTACCGACGTATCGGAGACAACCAAGACACGAAGATTTGGACAGACTCTGGTAACCAAGGCAACTCATGGATTCAATCTCAAGTACCAGTGTTCAGTGACCAGCCTTTCAGAGTAAGTACCTCTCTTACGCAATGATTTTTATCGCTTTTATCTTACATCTATATACCCTATTATCAATCCTGAGGACTCAATATCAATAGTAAATATTTTTCTTTTACTTTCTCATCTCATCTCAGCTTGTATTCGAAGCAGTCCGTGGAACTTCCTACCAAGGTGACATTGCTCTTGATGACATCAACTTCTCCAACAACTTCTACCCGTGTTCATACATCCCATCGGATTCTAAACCACCCACTGTTATTCCCACCACCATCACGCCCGCTGACGCCAACTGTACTTTCGATCAAGGTTTGTGTAAATGGACACAAAGAACTGACGATAAATTTGATTGGACATTGAAAAAGGGAAAGACAGGATCGACTGGTACTGGACCGCTTGGTGACCACACCTCTGGAAATGGTAAGGCTCAATAATTTAAGTTTTTCACTGTGCTGCTTCATATTAGATAAAAGCTGTGTGGTTGGATATATTCACCCATTCCAGGTTTGTCAATAAATGACGCTTTTGTATTTATCCTTTACTAGGCTTACATGTGAGTTAACCACTGTTCTTCAAGCGGTAGGGGAAGCTAACCGGAATTATTTTAAGCTAAATATACGCTATCAATTTAAGATAAATTTGCAAAACCTTCTTTATAAAACTGAATTTCTTTTCAACTACCTACCTTGCAGGACAATACGCGTACATCGAGGCCAGTTATCCACGAAAAGAGAACGATACTGCAGTGTTGAGGAGTCCAAAGATTCGACCCATCACAGGCGGTGTTTGTTTCAGATTCAACTATCACATGCATGGTCCACACGTTGGAACATTGAATGTCTACCGTGTCATCGGAAAATCCCGTGTCAAGTATGATAACTTCTTTTTTTATCACCACTAAACTCTTTTCAGAGATGGTATTATAGCTGGCAGACATTTATTCATATTATAAAATAGCAAGATTAAAATCTTCTGATCTCATGGAATGCAAGTTTTCACATGACCGGAATATTTGGAAACCATACCTTGGTTGATGATTAAATTTCTTTTTCATCTTAGGATTTTCACACGTGTTGGAACTCAAGGAAACGCCTGGCGAACCGGACAAGTTAATATTCGGGGTGTCCGGCAAATCTTCTACATCGAAGTTGAAGGTGTCCGAGGTGTCAGTTACGCTGGTGATATCTCCATAGATGATTTCATCGTATCTGATGGATGGTGCAGAAAACCAGCACATTGTGATTTCGAACGAGACCAATGTTTCTTCAGTAACACCCGAACGGGTGACAAGTTTGACTGGAAACGTTCGAATGCAGGCACTCCAAGTCTTGGCACAGGACCACGAACTGATCATACCACTGGAACCAGTCTCGGTATGATAAGATTAACATTAAAGCTTTTTTTTCAAACCTAGATGGTGATGTGAACGATCGGATACCTCTTCTCTCATCTGAAATTGTTTTCTTCTTTTCCAACCATTTGAACAGCAATGCCAATTACTGGGATTTTATAAATTTCATAATTATATTGAAAATTGGTTTACTCTGTTTTGCGACACATGAAACATATGGCCCATTGTTCACACTAACGTTTATCTTGCTTTCTTCTTCAAGGAACTTACTTCTTCATTGAGACGTCTTATCCACGACGAAAGGGAGACAACGCCATCCTTTACTCCAACGTCTACTTCTCTGCCAAGAAGGGAGCACGCTGTTTCAACTTCTGGTATCACATGCAAGGATCCGGTATCGGAACTATGAACATCTTCCAATACAGTAGGCGAACAAAACCAATTTGGACGAAATCTGGTGACCAAGGCAACAAGTGGATCCATGGTCGCGTCACCATTGGTGAAGGAATGAAATACAATTACAGGGTATGTTTCTTTAGTAACTCAACCTTGCTACCTCGTCGGTGTCTCTTTCTCATAATAGAACCACATCTTGCGTATCTACAATCCCCCCAAAAATATCTTGAGACAAAAGAGTTCTAAATATTTTTCCAAGATAAAAATCCGTCCCCGCACCCCACTAGTGTTGAGTCCGGAAATGGCCAAGAACTCTCGCGGAAACAGGAACCAAGTGAAGTGTCTCAGATATAGATTGGGGGGTTGTAACTTGTCAATTTGATCTGCTCAACTTTTGACGTCATATAGTTTTTATGTAAACTTTTTTCGTTTTTTGTTTCCACGTAGCTTTACATCGAAGGTATCCGTGGCGTGAATTACCAAGGAGACATCGCCATCGATGACGTTTGGGTTGATGAATATCCATGCCCAGCTGCTGGTGCTTGTGATTTCGAATCTCAATCGTTCTGTACTTGGTCCCAAGTTCCCAACTTGAACAGCAACAGGACAGGTTACGATGACTTCGATTGGGAACTACAAAGTGGAAGCACACCATCCATCGGTACTGGTCCTAAAGTTGATCACACCAAAGGAACACCTCTTGGTAAGTGATGAGATTCAGAACCGCTCAATATGAAATGAATCGCTACAACTACAAGCTAAGTATTTGAATTTTCATCCAAAATAAATTTATTAGTTAAAGATATTCGTATTGATTGGATCGGTTTCTCTTTTTTGTGATTTTCAGGAACATACGCTTACATTGAAGTGTCGACCATCAAACCTGGCAAGAAAGCTCAATTGATCAGTGAAAAGATGACAGCCACCAAGGGACGTTGTCTCTCATTCTGGTATCACATGTTAGGAACCGGTATTGGTAACATCAATTTCTACATCCAAGATCAAAATGGCCGCCAATTGGTGAAAACAATCTCTGGCAACCAAGGAAGCACGTGGAATGCAGGAGAAGTTGGATTACATTCCAAGAACGATTTCAATGTCATTATTGAAGCTGAACATGGTACTTCTTACAGAGGTACGTGGATGCAATATTCCTTTTAGAATTATAAATAATCTTCGAGAGAATACGAACTCTATTTTGTGTTGAACATCGTCAACCTACCTATTTTTAGTGTTTCAAAATAGAATTTCATCGGTTGAATTGATTATTATTTCACACACATCCCCCTTATTTCAACAGGTGACATTTCACTTGACGACATCAATGTAAAAGAAGGAAACTGTGTCGGATTGTGTTCTTCTGTCCCTGCCACTGCTCGCGTATCATGTGGACCAAGTACTGTTACAGCAAGCACATGTGTCATCAATTATGGTTGTTGCTATGACGACACGATGAAAGACCAAGGATTACCGAGCTGTTTCCAACATCCAGGAACTTGTGCTGCGGTGCCGGTTGTCGCAAGAACACAATGTGGATATGTCGGAATCTCAAGCTACTATTGCGGTAAACGAGGGTGTTGTTATGACGCTTCTGCCAATGGACCCAAATGTTACAACCCACTCAGCAAACCAACTGATTTCCCAACCACCATGGCTCCACCCACCACACCTAAACCTTCCATCTACGATTGTAACTTTGAAAAGAACTTCTGCTCTTTCACCAACATGGCTGGTGATAATTTGAACTGGCAACGCCACAAAGGTGAAACAGGCAGTTGGGGTACAGGACCTAAAGTCGACCACACTCAAGGCAACGAACAAGGATACTATGCTTATGTGGAAACCTCATTCTCCAAACAAAACGCAACAGCTAACCTACGCTCACCAAGAATCGCTTTCACGTCCGGAGGTGATTCCGTTTGCGTGCGATTCTGGTATCACATGTTCGGTCAACACGTTGGCGCATTCAACCTTTACCAAACACAATCTTCCACGAAACTTGGCAAAATGGTCTGGCAACGCAAAGGAGCTCTTGTAGATGATTGGGTCTATGGTCATGTGACTGTACCCAGATCTCCAGCATTCTACGTAAGTTAAGCGGCAGCCGTTTGAGTTTTCAGACTTCTTATTCATAAATTTTACCTGCTTCCTTTGTCTCTGGTCACATTTCATGGAATTGGATCTCAGCTCACCTAATTTCGCTTTCTTTGAATTCTCGATCTCGATTATTATTCAAAGAACTTTTGAGACCTCTAATTTTCATTTTATTCAAAGAGGTTTTGATTTTGATTTTTTCCCTCGCATTGCAGATGGTTTTCCAAGCAGTCAGAGGGCCTGGTTACCAAGGTGATGTCGCTATCGATGACGTCAGCTTTGTGAATGGACCATGTCCACCAACAAGTATGTGTTTTGTTATAGAAAAGAGTTTTTCGTTGTAGATAAAGTCAAAGTTTTTTAGGGTAATTGTCGAAAAAAGATTTTCTTTGAGATTCGCAGTAGGTAGTAGGTGGCCTGACTTAATTATTGTCCACTCAGTTTAGAAAATGAAAAATTTGAGCTTTCGTAAACTATTAACCTCTTTCTTTATGAAGTGACTTGTGGTTTTGAGAACAGTGGTATGTGTGGATGGACACAAGATGCTTCCGATCAATTTGATTGGTCCAAAGGAACTGGCAACACCACCAGTGTACACACTGGTCCTAAGTGGGATAAAACTTATGAAACTGGATTTGGTAAGTAAAACGTTTTAACTCCGACCGAACATTGCTAAACTAAAACAAAACAAAAGCGTTTCTAATGTAGTTGTCAAGAAAAAGTGCTTTGCGGATTTATGTAACTTCGCCAACGGCCCGAGATATTTTTATTTAGTTATTTCCATTATGGCATATTGTTTTGAATTGTTTTAACAGGTCATTATTTGTACATCGAGGGTTCGTATCCAAGACAACCAGGAGACATTGCGCGCATCGAATCATTCGAACACGCTCCAACCAAAGGCAAATGTTTCCAATTTTATTACAACATGTACGGAAATGGTATCGGAACCATGAACATCTACATTCGACGTGGAAAGACAGTGGACCCCAAACCTCTTTGGTCGCTGACTGGTGAACAAGGACGTGAATGGTTGAGAGGTCTGGTGACCGTTGAAGAAGACTCTACCAACTGGAAGGTAACTAAGCTCTATCTTTTTCCCAAGAGAATTATAATTAAATCAGGAATTTTGCAATCGATTTTCAGTAAATCACCCAGGTTTGCTAGGACAATTTCGCGCAAACGCATCTATTATGAACATACAATCGCTTTGTGTTCCAAGGATGTCAAAACCACTCCATTTAACCATCTTTTCTTTTCTTCTCTCTCTCGTCAGTTAATCATCGAAGGTATTCGTGGTGGTAACTTCAACTCGGACATTGCCATCGATGAGTTGATGTTCACTGATGGAGCATGCACACCCAAAGGTGATTGTGACTTTGAAGACAAGAACGCTTGTGGTTATGAGAATGACAAGACCAACAAGGTCGATTGGCTGGTTTACAGTGGTAGCACACCAAGTTATAACACAGGACCTACCGTCGATCACACCACAGGAACAACTACTGGTAAATATATACCTCAATTCACAATATATTCGAACAGACTTGAAAATCTAACATTAGGGGCCTCGATTTGAGGGTGAGGTGCCCTAATATTTCTGGGATAAATTGATGTTGTCACCCAGACCTTGAACCTAAGGTGTCAAGTGTTTTACTTTCAATTATTTCACTGCAAATGTTTTTAGGTATGTACTTGTACATGGAAGCATCGAGCCCAGCACGACGTGGAGACACTGGCAACTTTGTCAGTGAGAAATTCAAAGTCAACCCCAACTTCAAATGGTGTGTGGACTTCTGGTACCACATGTTTGGTGATGGGGCCGGTGCTTTGAGAATGCAGACCAGATATCGGTCCGCGTGGTCCAACAGTCGTTTGATCACTTCCACCAAATGGACTATGGAAGGTAACCAAGGAAATGAATGGAGACACGCCCAAGTCAACATCACAAGCAGTTATGACTTCCAGGTATTTAAACCACGCACTCACTCTATTGTTGACATTTTGATGCACGTAGGTCACACTTTTGACACATTTTTGTACGATACTTTGCACATGCACGTTTCTACACTAATCCTATACAACTTTTCAAAAATCACAATGACACACTAATTTGTTAATGCACGCTCACATCTAGCTAGTAATGCACGTTCTCTCCTAGTAATTGTACGTTCTCGCCTAGTAATGCATGTAAATGCTTGACACACTTTACAGTACGTCAGTTAGCTTCAAAGAAAAGTCAGAATGTCTTAGAAGCTTAGAAGGTTATTAAAGTGTAGTGCAACTATCATGATATAGATGTTCGTATATCATAAAGCTTCGGTTTTAAACTTTTATTGCATGTCCCTATAAACTTTAAAGTTCTGAAAAATATCGAAGTTCAAATTAACAAGCAAGTACAAGATGAGTAACTTTAGCAGGACAGTTTCTTTTTGCTGCATGACATCTTACAACTAAAGACAAGAATGCATAGACATATCGTTTTTTTCTGGAAATTCATTACATTACATGCATGTACCAAAGATGAAAGAATGACGTGTTTTTACGATGATGGTTTTTGGTGTGAGAACGTCTGCTGCTCATGTAAGTATGCTGTCTCAAACCTTTACTATTTATTCTATTGTATTGTGTGTTGTTGTTTTTGTTTTCGTGGATTGAAGGTTTTAAGTTGTATCTTCTACTACGATGTAGACTGTGCGCTTCGTTATTCGTTGTTGTGTTCTTCTCTGCATTGTGTATATTTATGTTTTTCTCTTGTGTATTATTGTTTCTTGGTACTCGAGCATCTCGAAGGAAATAGTCTCTAATTTTCACCTTATTTTTCACTAGCTTGTGTTCCAAGGAGAAGTTGGTACTGGAAAATCTCACCAATCAGATATTGCCCTCGATGATATTGTTGTCACTGAAGGCGTATGCGCCATGCCCAAACCACCACCCACGCTCAACCCATGTTTACGAAAGTGTAAAGATGGTCGATGCATTTCTAGTGAGAAAGTATGCGATTTTTATCCGGATTGTGCTCAAGGAAGCGATCCTACAGATGACTCTGACGAACATGGATGTGATGGGTGCGATTTTGAAAGCAGTGAGTACTTCAGACTGTTACTCAATGTTACTGTTACACCTTGTTTTTGTAGGATCTCCCCCTTGGCTTCTAACATTCTACAAAGTCATATAATTTCTAACATTCTTCAAAGTCAGATAAAAGTGATTTCACTTTAGTAATCTAAATTTCAAAACAATACTGGGCATAGTTTTTCCGGTTAAATTAATTATAAATAATGTTCTTTTAATCTTAGATACGTGTTATTATAAGGACAGCAGTAAAGGTTCCTTCAAATGGTTCCGCAAGAACGGTCGAACTAGCTCCTATCTCACAGGACCAAGTACTGATCACACCAAAGGAACCTCCAGTGGTTATTATGTATACGTTGAAGCCTCCGTTGGAAAGAACTACGATCTAGCCACTTTCAACAGTCCGACCATCAAGCAAGCTTCATCGACCTGTAGAATGACCTTTTGGTACCACATGTACGGTACTAGCATTGGAGAATTGGCCATCTATGTGGTGCAAGGATACAGGTTGACCAATGTGTGGAATTTGAGAGGCGACCAAGGTATGTACTTTCAGTTGAACTATATCTGCATCGTTGTGTGGTAGCCTGTGGAATTACTGCTGATAGTTTTCTCAATGGCAATCAATCAATAAATAAAGATGTCCGTTGTTCTAGTAGTTCTAGTAGTAATTCTTACAAATCTTTGCTGGCAATATATTGTTTAAATACCTCATTTACAAAAGCCATCTATTTGATTCTATGAATAATCCAAATGTTTATTTCTTATAGGTAACCAATGGAAACAGGGTGTGGCATACATTAACCGTCGTGCTGGACCATACAGCATCCAGTTCACAGCCTCTCGATCGAACTCCTTCCAAGGAGACATAGCACTTGATGACATCTCCTTCCAAGGATGTTCGCTCCCTTCACCATCTAAATACTGTAACACTAGGTACTTCTTCCGTTGTCAACAGACCAGAGCTTGCATCAGTCCTCATTTAGTCTGTGATTTCACTGATGATTGCGGTGACGGGTCAGATGAATTGAATTGTAATTACCGAAGATATCCGTTCAGGTATGGTGTTGTTTTTTATCTGCTCGCCTCGGTTATGCTTTTTAGTAAGTCCAATTAATGCCCATAATACCCTCTAAAAATTGAAAAGTAAAATTGTTGTCGATTTTTAGTGGATCATATTTTGTTGGTCGAAAATTGAAAGTTGTTGGGTCTATCTAAAGAAAGCGAATTACTAGCTCTGTGATTTGGGCTTCGTGATTTCCATGGTCACTTTATTTAAATATTGAACTTTTGCGTTTTAGATGTAACTTTGAGTACGGTTTGTGCACATGGCGCAACTTGAAGGACGACCAGTTCGATTTCATACGTCACAAGGGATTCACCGATTCCTCGGGAACTGGGCCCAAGTATGATCACACTCGTGGTACTTCATCAGGTAAATACTCTCTCGGTACCGTTTATTGTCTAAACGTATTTCCTGAATGGTATCCAGTATTCTTCTTGCTCGTTTGAATTTTCTTTCTAAATTAGTAATATTCTTTACCAGATGTGTGACATTTGTCTCTTAAATGGTGTTTTTTTTTTGTTGTTCTTTTTCTCATCCATGGTACGGTCATATTCTTGAACTATTTAACAAGAAATCATTTTCTAATTATATTTTTTATTGACATTCTCCTGTCAGGTTATTACTTGTACGCTGAAGCATCGTGGCCACGAAGGAAAGGAGACAAAGCACGTTTGGTGTCCACTACCATGAACCCAACCAATTACCAACAATGTTACTTGCGAATTTATTATCATATGTTGGGTCAACATGTCGGCGTGTTGCGTGTCAAGACCAGAAAGTGTCAAACGTGCGATGAGAAGATCGTCTGGCAAAACAGTTTGGCTACCATCGATAACTGGGTGCGAAGAACGTTGATCGTTCGAAGTGATGTTGCCTTCCAGGTAAGTGAATATAAAGTTGATGTGAAAGTTTACCTTTGCCAGCTTTTTCCATAAGCTTTTTACTTATCTTTTTACTTATTTGACTTTCCCACAATGTTTTATTACAAAAGAGTGTAATATTTATTATATACATTTTATACATTTTAGGTGATAATTGAAGCAGAAATAGGCGACGGATTTGCTGGTGACATCTCTCTTGATGACATTTCTTTCGAAGGATGTACCCAAGCACGTGGTACACTCCCTACCGCCCTCCCAACCACCCCTGGCACTACCACCACTACGCCCTGCTCTCAAGGTGAAATGTATTGTTCGAAGGATGGGAAGTGTATATCAGCAGCTTTGAGATGTGATCATAGAGGAGATTGTTCTGATGGTGAAGATGAATGGGGTTGTGGTAAGTTTTCTTTATAAACACACCTTTCTACCCAATCACAACCGTAATGAAGTACTTTGATATTTGAGTTGATTATACGAGAACAGCTTGTTTATCATATATGAAATTTAGATTAAATATAAATGCTTGTGTAATTACTTATTCATCTTAGGTTCATGTACATTCGAGAGAGATACTTGCAACTACAACGATGTTAGTACTGGCAAAATTGAGTTCCAACGCTTACGACCAGCCGACATGACAGCTGCACCAGATGTCCCCAAGGCTGACGCCACACTGCTGAGCAAAGCAGGTTACTTCATGATTGCTCAACAAGGAACCGGCAATAATTATGGTAAAGCCACCATGTTGAGCGCCAAACTCTCCGCCACGGCGCCCCAATGTAAATTGTTGTTCTCTTATTACTACAATGGTTCAATGTCGGCCGCGCGAGCTGGTTTTTACCAAGACGTGAAAGGCAAGAGCACTTATAATCAATTGTTTTGGAAGAACTTTGGAAAAAAATCAACATGGCAAGAATCAGTGATTGGTATTGGTTCCAAACCTCAAGGTACTTCATAATGTTCTCATTTTGTAAGCAGGCATTCTCATTTTCATAGATTTTCGATGTCTAATTTTCAAGATTTGAAAAAAATTAAATGTCTAATTACCAGTCAATAATAGAGACTAGTTTATTTCCCGATACTCTGAGTTTCGTGCCGTTTCAGGCAGTCTTCAGTCAGATTTCCTAATCTAAAAATAATAATGTCTAATTACAATAGAAGGTGTGTATAATATTCGTAAAACTTCTTATAGTTCCAATTAATGTTTTTCTCTCAAAGGATGGCAACTACAATTTATCGGTGACAATGAGAATGTCGCTATCGATAATATCGAATTGGTGGACTGTGCTTTTCCCATCCGTACAGCGGCCTGTAACTACGCACAAATCGGATGCACGAGCGGTGGATGTTTCTCGCCAGACCAAGAATGTGATTTCTCGCACGATTGTGGTGACGGGACGGATGAGAAGGAGGCTATCTGCGCTAACTACAAAGAGAGATGCGACTTTGAAACAGATAAATGTAATTGGTACGATGACAATGATGATGACTTCAACTTCCAACGAACAAGATCTGTCAGCCATCCAACCGGTCTTGGCCCTCAATTCGATCACACTTCAGGTACAAATTTCATTTTACACCTTTCATGGTATCTTTGGGTTGGGTGTTACATTTAATAGTTAGAGCTGAAAGAAATCTTATTGTTTATACCCTTAGAAATTTCCTTTCATGTAGATTTATTTCACATATCCCACTCTTAAAGCAGAGTACATGGCATGGCATGTTAAGTATTTTTCGCTATTTCATAATAGTCTTTGAAAATCATTATTATTGCTTATCTTTCAGGTTTAACATCTGGCTACTTCCTCACCATCTTCACCAATGCCAACAGACCAAACGACACAGCTCGCTTGTTATCGGCTGTCTTCTTACCAAGCACTGGATGCACCATGCGCTTCTGGTATCACATGTTAGGTTCTAAAGACTCACCACCTGCCACCCTCAACATCAAAATGAAGACATCGGCAGCTGCTATCTCACCCATGAAGACTCTGTGGACACAAACAGGTGACCAGGGAGATATGTGGACGAAAGCTGTGGTTCACATCCCATCCACCAAGAACTATCAAATGGTCATTGAAGTCAAACGAACATACAACAGACATAACAAAGTCGCCATCGATGACATCTCATTCTCTAAAGAATGTAAACCATCTCTCACCGCCACTTTAGATCCACGCCCAATAACACCCTCACCCGCCCCTGGTTGCAAATCTGGCGAATGGAGCTGTGGTGATGGACAGTGTATTCCATATGACAAGTATTGTAACTTTGTAGCAGATTGCGCTAACAAAGCTGACGAAGCAAGATGTCCTTCCTCGTGTGACTTTGAAGACGGTAAAGGATGCAAATGGTATAATTCCTGGTGGTACGATCAAATGGATTGGGTGGTTCACCAAGGAAAGACTCCTTCCAATAATACGGGACCTCCATATGATCATACTAAAGGCACAGCTGACGGTAAAGAAATACTTTTTTTGTCTTAATCAAATAGTCTGTTTTCTTTCTTCTTTCTACTTTCGGAAATCAAGCGGTAATATGACTAGCTATTCAAGTCATTCCACGTCTCAACATCATAATTAACAAGACCACGTGTTTTTTTCTTTCAGGTCACTACTTATACATGGAAGCCGGCCAACGAAAGCAAGGTCAATATCCGAACGCTCATTTCGTCAGTCCCATGTACTACAAAGGTGCATACGAATGCACGTTCAATTTCTGGTACAATATGTATCATTTCGATCGTAAGACTTCCGACGTCAAGTTGAATGTAATGTACCGACGAAATGGTCGTGATTCGCTGCTTTGGTCTCGCTCAATGACCACAGGCGACAAGTGGAAGAAAGCGACGGTGAAATTACCACCCTGCCCAACTGACTTCAGAGTAAGTAAGCTTTCGTTTAAGAGTTGATTCACTTTCTGAAACAGCTAACTTTTGAAATGACTCACTTAAAAATGCAAAAAGTCCATATCTCCATATTCTTTATCTTTCCGCTTTCTGATACATTTTCTAGATGGTTTTCGAAGGCTTCCACTACTTCTACTCGAAGACTGATGCCGCTATTGATGATTGGTCTTTCGACTGCGCTGAGAAGAAACCGACCGCGTGCGCCAGTGATCAATTCACGTGTAGCAAAACTCAACAATGTGTTTCGAAGAACGATTTGTGTGATAATGAACCGAATTGTTGTGATGGTTCTGATGAAGATATCCAAACACTCTGCAAAGGATACACCAAGTATGCTTTTAATTTTGAATGTCTGAAAAGTGTATCATTTTCACTCTTGGTTAAGTTCGATAACCACAACAAATGAACATTTAAACCATCATAGCGGAAATGCTCTACTTTACATAATGTAGATTCAATTCTGTACCTCTCATTCCTTTATTCCAACTCCACTTATTGTTTTCCAGTGTAGGCTCCCGATTTCTGAGCAGAATTTCTGTAGCCATTTCCCTAAAGGATTTTTTTAAAGAATCACCCTCTAAAACCATGTTCATTCTTTAGATTCGATTGGCAGTACGGTCTTGGCGGATGGACACAGCTACAAAAGAACGACACTTTCGATTTCACGACATACAGTGGACGAACGGCCTCTTACTTCACTGGACCAAAGGCTGATCACACTTACCAAGAAGAACATGGTATGGTTTCTATATTTTTTATTGCCGTCCAGTCTTGGCATTTTGGTATTTTAGTGTTGTTATTGTTACCATCACCCATGCTAATAGCGAGTTTATGTATGTGTGTTTTTCAGCGACGGAGACGGTAAGGTTCTAATTTGACTAGATCCTGACCAGCTGAGGACGACGGTAAATCAGCACTTTTACCGTCCTCGATTTTGCGGGGCGGAATTGCGGGTTTTTCCAAACCGCTTCAGTCACTCTACCGTCCTCAAAAGTGCAAATACATAAACTCGCTAATAGCGTAAATAGTTTGAGCCAATACTGGTCACATCCATTATGGATGCTCCTTACCGATTATCTGATAAACAAAAAAAGGAAATATTAGCTAATACAATCTAAAAAGTTAGTGAATTTAGCTTCTCTATTCATAAATGTTCTATATTTAAGGACGCTATCTATATGCTGAATCATCCGGCAAGAGCAAGAACGATAGTGCAGCATTGGCTTCAGCGACCATCGGACCAACGTCTACTTTGAGATATGCTTCGAAACCATGCATGATGTCTTTCTGGTATCACATGCGAGGCTCCCACATCGGTTCTCTCAACGTCTACCAAGCTAACAATTACGGTAGTATGGACAACTTGGTTTGGGCCAAGACCGGAGATCAAGGTACTGCATGGGTCAAAGGAGCTGTTTCACTGACCAGTGATAAAGACTTCCAAATCATTATTCAAGCCAAGATGGGTGTCTCTTTCCGAGGAGATATTGCGATCGATGACGTCATCTTCAGTCCTGAATGTGTTTTCAACGGAAACCAGTTGCCAGGTGAGTTGCAACCTATGTGTATTATTTCTGTCAAAATCTTCTCAATAAAAGATAGTCGATTCAGGACAATTCTATAAATTTAAAAGTCTCATGTGCATTGTATAGTAAAGCATTTTTCATGAATATCCTTTAAATTGCTTTTCACCAGGTGCACCCAAACCACCACCAGTGGACCCATGTTTACCGAAATTCCAATGTCGATTGAGTGGACAGTGTATCTCAAGAAGTCAAGTTTGTGACTTTGTGAAAGATTGTCCAGGAGGTACAGACGAAGAACAAGCTGTATGTGGATATCCTCAAGGATTCGAGAAGAGCATCGAACCATGGAAACATTCGAAAGATGATTCTTATGAATGGCAATTATGGAAAGGAAACACGCAGTCGGGTGGTACTGGACCTAGAACAGACGCTAGAGGCGATGCTAAAGGTATATAGTGTGTTTATTGATAAGCTAATGTAAACTTCATAACATTGAACTTTAGAATTTCATCGTTGACTGAAACCCCCTTTCATTTTAATGAACTGAGAGTATTTTAGTAGTAAAATTATAAAAGTTTCATTTGCACATTTGCAATTTGGCTTCTTCTGATTCGATTCTCATTCTTCACCAACAGGTGGATACGCATACTTGGAAACATCGAACCGTCAGAAGGATCAAGGAGGAACGTTGATGACACCCACCATTGCTGCATCATACTCTGATTGTACCGTTGAATTCTACTATCACATGTTCGGATCTCATGTTGGTCTTCTTTACGTTCAACTGCAACCTGCTGGTGACTCACAAGGTAAAGGTTGATCAATCTTTCATTTTCATGATCATTTTGCACTAGGTTTATGTTGGAAAATCTTCAAAATATTTTTGCGCTTAGTTTGTTTCAAATCGAATATTTTAGACAAAACAACAATTTTCATTCCGATTTTCTATTTCAGCTGACTACGGGCGATTATTCGAACTGAAAGGTGAACAAGGCAAAGATTGGATCAAAACTTCAATGTATGTTGGACGAAGAAAGACGCCCTTCTATTTGAACTTCACCGCCCTAGCAGGAGGCGGTCCTCGTGGTGACATTGCTATTGACGAGATCAACTTCAAGAACTGTGGACCTCCACCTGTCTGTGGAACCACAGGAAATGACACTGGAGATTATGTGTAAGTGTCACAAATTTATCATCATCCAATCAATTTGAAACGTTTGTAGCATTAAACTTTGACACTTTTTACAAATCAACAAATTAAGGTAGACAAATGAAATAAACAATTTTTTTTTAATTTCTCTAGTTGTGGGAACGCGCGCTGTGTAAGTGAAGATAAGATCTGTGATTTGACGGACGATTGTGGCGATTCTACGGACGAAAGTGTTAACGGAATTTGTCTCGATTACATCGGATGTACTTTTGAGACGCATGATTATGACCCCTGTAACATGACGCAAGATACATCATCTGATGATTTTGATTGGACTTACAATTACCATTACTCACCTTCATACAACACTGGACCAACCACCGATCACACCCTGGGAACGTGGAGAGGTTAGTCTTCTTATACTTATCCTTTCATCGCTCATCACTAACTACGAAATGCATATAATTTTTTAAAATACCCAATCATAGATACTGGCAGCACACGCCCTTAAATCCCCAACTTTTTAAAATGCAAATTGCTGTCATATTATACTTTGGTATTTTAATCAAAAATATATTTCAAAACCAAAAATTTATAAATCCATAACTCGGAGTTTCATGCTCTAAGCAATCATCAGATGTAACTAAAAAATTAAAAAGCTGTGTGAAAACATATATTACAAAATTGGTAAAATGTTGATTAAAAGTCGTAAAAAAGTGATAAAAAGTGATAAAATCGTAAAACTATGAATTGTCACGAGGGACATCAAATGTGTCTGGAGGGACGTCTTTAAAGTTTTTTAAAAGGAATTTGCTCATATGACGGCACGTGGAGATTAGTTCGGTTCTTTTGTTTATAAGTTTGTCTTTGGAAGTAATTATGTGGTACTTTTCGGTCATGCAAAGGTTGCACGATTTGCCCCCATTTGAATAGGGTTTTGCGTGATCGATTACTTTCCAGGATAACAGGGGTAAAATGTTTTTGCGCTGTAGTTTCCATACGTGTTTTGAAAGTTCAGTGGAATTCTCTTTTTCCTCATACCTAAAAGTATGTTTGTGTTGGTTCCATCTCGTTTTGAAGGTATTTTCGGTAAGGCCGATGTAGTTGACACCCTCGTCGTCTGGGGAGGATTTAACCGTACATTGGTATATTAAATGCTTATCCAGACAGTTTCCGTTTAGAGGACATAATTACTTCCAAAGACAAACTTATAAACAAAAGAACCATAATTACTTCCAAAGACAAACTTATAAACAAAAGAACCGAACTAATCTCCACGTGCCGTCATATGAGCAAATTCCTTTTAAAAAACTTTAAAGACGTCCCTCCAGACACATTTGATGTCCCTCGTGACAATTCATAGTTTTACGATTTTATCACTTTTTATCACTTTTTTACGACTTTTTAATCAACATTTTACCAATTTTGTAATATATGTTTTCACACAGCTTTTTAATTTTTTAGTTACATCTGATGATTGCTTAGAGCATGAAACTCCGAGTTATGGATTTATAAATTTTTGGTTTTGAAATATATTTTTGATTAAAGAAGCTCTACTCCTGGTTGGTTTTATCGAGCACTCTTTGAATATGATTTCACCTCATTTGATTGATACTTTGGTATTTTATCTATTTTAGGTCATTACTATTACATTGAATCAAGCGGAAAGAAAGCAGGATCCAAAGCACGTATGCTCTCACTACCAATCGAAGCCAAGAAAGGTGGCAAATGTAACCTTCGATTCTACTATCACATGTTTGGAAAACACGTCAAGGACCTCAACGTGTACACTTTAACTGCTGGCAACTTGGATAGTGTCTTCAGTGTGTCTGGCAACTTCGGCTATGAATGGAAATTCGCTAAAGTCGATTTGTCAACCAAAAATGAGAAATTCCAACTGGTCTTCGAAGGTGAGTATTTCTTCTTTTTACATTTTCCTTTCTTGTAGTTCAAGCTCACCATTCTATTCTTTTCCACAATCTTTTTGGCTTCGTTTCGGAAGGTTAATCCCTTCGATTATTCTGATCAGTCAGGACCTCTTTGGTCTTTTCTAACATTAGTTCGGATAGAATAAAAACATACCTGATCAACACAACCAAACCTTCTGTCTTGCGTTTACTCCTTCCACAACAACTTTCGTTTTTGCTTATGTAGGTTTTAAAATCCACAAGTAATGAACCTCTTATAGCTTTATCTGAATAAATCTGGTTGAAAACCTGCTATCAGGTTTCATTCCGTACGTTTTTTATCCACGTGGTGAACCGGTTTCCCCGATTTCCCGATAATTAAAAATTGGAACTTTCCCGTGGGTGCGATTGGGCGTACCGCCATTGCGAAATATTTTTCGTGAAAATTTACCGGATTCTAACGCTAATATAATCTAGATAGGAAACAAATATCAAATTTGACTCTTTTTTGCTCGTATTTCTAAATTTTACGATAAAAAAGAACTATTTACAAATTATTTTCTTTAACGGGCGTTGAATCGATATTGACATATTTAATGATGTCATAATCAATGCCGTGCATATTTTGTCAGTGTCGTGCATATTATGTCAACATCCTTTTCATTGGATAAATACCACTAAAATATACAAGAAAAGTAAACATAAATTTATCACCCGCGAGCACGGCTTAGCTAAGCGCACCTCTCTTATTCATTATCTAAGAATTGGAGCGGGCAAAGATTACCGCGCGGGCTGATAGCGGGCAAAGGTTATTTGAAGATTTTTTCAGTTATAATCCAAGGTAGAACAAACTAAACATAGAAAGGGGGTATTTTTTAGTGCTCTATACGATGATCGGTATTTTTTTTGAATTCTATGTTTAGATTTTTCTACCCAGCCCCGTTACTATGTACGCGCGCCTTGTTGCTAAGACCTTTGCTTGAAATCGAAAGTGAAACCAAAATAATTTAGCGCAAACTGCCGTTTGCGTAATATCGATAAAGTGAAATGAGGTCCTGACTGATTCTGATTGATTGTTTGAAATGTTTAACTGTGAAAATCCGTACTGACAAATGTCGAATTCAGATACACTTACACACTTACACTTCTTTTACAGGCATCGTTGGTCAATCATTCCTGAGCGACATTGCTATTGACGACATCATTCTTAGTCCTGATTGTCTGACCAACTCTACACGTGTCTATCCCACACCCATCGCTTGTGGTGACAAAGAATTCACATGTCGCACGCTACATCAATGTATCAATAGTACCAAGAAATGTGATGGTACCAGAGACTGTAAGGATGGTTCGGACGAAGAAAGCTGTGGGGGAACGTCCGGTAGATCAACAGGTGGTCTGAACGGACACCAGACAAGCGTGATGGCTGCCAGTGTTGTTGGTGGTATCGTCGTCTTGCTGGTCATCGTCATCGTGCTCTACATCATCGTCAAACGAAGAAAGGAGAAGAAACTTCACCTCTTCTCAGTTTTCTATGATCCCACCAAACAAGGAGAACAAGAAGCTAAAGAAAAGTAAGAAGATTGTTTGCCTTCTTTTGATTTTCTACACTCATCGATGGTGGGAATTTCGAGGCACGTCGACAGGTCTCTTTCGATGCATTGTTAAATTTCAGAAATGAACTTTAGAATTTCCTAGTACTGTATCGTATGCTATCCACCCTATTTAACGAATAAATATCATTTTACCTTCCAGACCATCATCAAGTGGTAAAGAAAAATTAAGCGTGAAAAAATCGACAGAAGGAGTCTCCAACCCAGTTTATGACGAAGACAATATGGCGGAATTCTCCATGGGAGACGTAGATACAGATATGTTCCCTGACGACAATTTCCAAGTAACCATGGATACGAAAGGAGGAGCAACTTCAATGGCAAACCCTCTTTACCAGGACCCTTACATGGAGGACGATGACTCTCCGCTGTCGAATTTCTAACATTAGAAGTTAACTAGAATACCATTCATTTTTAAATATAATTTTCTTTTTTTACAATTTATTTGACAAAAAACTATGGTCTCTACCATTTAGCACGAACTTCTAGGTATTTTTCGTTATTGTGTTTTGTTTTTGTGTTTGTGATATTTTGTGTTTGTTTGTGTTTGAAAGATGTAAACCATGTCTGTATATTTCCCTAGAATAAAACCTTTGTTTTACATTTTTTATTATTGTCAGATGTAGTTTTTTGTACAAGACTTTTTGTTTTTATTTTCTTTCCCTGTGAAACCACTGTTTGTAAATATTTTTAGTTTCAAATTTATTTTTTTTTGTTAGTTTTGTTTTGTTTTACATGATAGAAATGAAAAGAACATGAATATAATACTTACATAATATAATATGAATTCAATAAATTTTAGGTATATTTTTTTTAAATATGAAGAAAATTTCGGTGGAATATTTTTTAATGATTTTGAATTGTAAAGAATTTTGATGAATTACTCTTATTGAATTTTGTGTCAGTTGTTTATTACGTGTTGTTGTTTATTATTTGTACTCTATGTTTGTCTTCCCTAATGTTTCTGTGTTCCGGCCAAAATAATGCCACAAGATGGAAACTTCGTATGCTAGCCATCTGAGGTCTCCTCCTAGCCTTAAAAATGGGAATACGGGTCAAACCTGCCCCACACGGAAAGAAATATAGACTATGTTCGTAATGTAAAAGCAAAATTCTAATACCTCGAAGTTTCTGAGCTGGAGAGAGTGGGCAACAGCTTTGGTTATTACAGCTTATTTTTCAATAGACTGCTAACCCTTCAAATCTCTGGTACGTTTACACCAGTGTGTGATATAATGATTTAATGAAATATTTTGTTTTTACACAATTTATCTTGCAAATGAAAAAATGATAAATGAGAAAATATCATGGTTCGGTATTGCTCTAATTATCAAAAACGATTAATGGAATTAAGTTTTTTCGGTCTCCTTCTCATAAGTTTTGACAATGTGAAACAGTATTCCACAATCTATGAATAGTGAATTACAGGACCACAATAACTTGTTTAATCTGACTGAAATTTGCCAGCATCTTTACTGCGACTTATTTAATAAGAATGAAATAAAGACAATTTCCAGTCCATTTATATTTGAAACCCGGTAGAACATACTAAAAAATTCTCCTTGTATCTTTTATATCAAGAACCTTGACAGCGACATTAATTTTCTGTATAGGAGCATCTGAGATATTCAAAATTTGGTATGCTCAAAATTTAGGTGACCCCTGTGTTTAGTGTTCTTTATTCATTTCTATCACGTAAAACAAAACGACAAAAAAATTTGAAACCAAAAATATTTAGAAACGGTGGTTCTAGAGGGGAAAGAAATTAAAAATAAAAATCGTATATAATCGTACAAAAAACTACATAAATCTACCGATAATGAAAAATGTAAAACAAAGGTTTTATTCTAGGGAAATATCCCTGTATTTAGGTGTCCCAATTAGGCCTAGGCTAGGGGTTAATTGGTTTGCGATGTGACTTGTTGTTAACACAAGTTGTCGGGAAAAAATGAAAATGTAGATCTTTTCTACTGGGAAAATCTTTTAAGAAAAACCCTTTGCCCATTGATTTTAAAAACCCAAAGGGGCTAGATTCGAAACTTGGATGGGAAATGAAATTTTGTACCTAAAACCGCGACCCGCGTAGCCTTTACACAAACGCCGGATCAAAAATAAAATACATCACTATATTTCAAAAAATATGCCACTTATAAATAAGGAAATGGTTCGAATCAATCCTTCGTTCTATAAGCGGCGTAAATCCTAAGGCTTCACTTATTCTTGCTTGAGAAAGGTTGAAGCTTCTTCTCTAGCTCCCTCGGGGCATTAAATTGAATACCTTTGTCCTCCTAGTTGCAGGCTACCGTCAGGTACCAGAGGCTACTCCATCAGGGCAGTTCAGCCTTGTTAATGACGAAGTAAAGAGTCTATCAAAAAATTTCCTCCGAACGCAAGAAAAGCTGAGCTATTTAGCCTGTGAAAATGCGATAGTTCTGGTCTTTAACGTTATCAGTAAAAAAGTGAAGAAAGAAAGTAGCTAATTTGCATATTATCCGACTCATTTAGTTTCACAGCGGAGCCTTTGCAAATGATTAACCAGTGCACTATATGGTATTCGTTCTCCTTAGATTAAAGGTCAAGCTTCCAAGTGAGCTCTTTTCACTTAGAACTAAAGCTAGAAGAGGGACGAGAAACATATTTTTCAAGGTATTCCGTTTTCATCAAAATCTTCTTTCATCTTTCTAGCTTATTTTCCAAGGTGAGATCGGCTCTGGCATTACTCACACATCAGATATCGCTTTAGACGACATTGTAGTCACTGAAGGCGTTTGTCCAATGCCCAAACCGCCACCCACGCCCAACCCATGTTTACGAAAGTGTAAAGATGGTCGATGCATTTCTAGTGAGAAAGTGTGTGATTTTTATCCGGATTGTGCTCAAGGAAGCGATCCTACAGATGACTCTGACGAACATGGATGTGATGGATGCGATTTTGAAAATGGTATGAAATACTGTTAACCCTTTTCGTGCCATTTGACCAATAACGTAGGTTGGTCATTTTGGTGCTTCAAAAAGACAGTAAAATCAAGCATTGAAATTTAGCTTGAAATTGGTAAAGATCTTTTTCAAAAGATAAAAAACGAAGATTTACAACTTGCTGATTTTTAAAACCATTGGTGTAAAACCTTTTAGAAAAACGCTTATTAAAGTTGAAAGAAATTTGAACAGCATAAGTTCAATTTTGGTACGGAAAGGGTACTTTGATTCTCCAGTTTAATATTAGGATGATTATTCGCTATATTTGAAAAAGAATCTTACTGAGGTCTCTTTTAATTGCCTTTACAATTCGTACAAATTATTTCTCCTGTGATCATACCCCTTTGATCCGGAAAAAGACGTTTAATCCATACAATACTTTCAAAATTCCAGGAACCTGTTTCTACCAAGACACAAGTAAAGGAGTTTTCAAATGGAGTCGTAAAAATGGGCGAACAGGCTCCTTCTTAACAGGACCAAGTAGTGATCATACCAAAGGAAATTCCTATGGCTATTACGTGTACGTTGAAGCGTCTGTCGGAAACAATTACGATCTAGCCACGTTAAACAGTCCAACAATCAAGCAAGTTGCATCAACCTGCACAATGACTTTTTGGTACCACATGTATGGCTCAAGCATCGGTGAATTGACAGTGTACATCCAACAAGGATATCGAATGACCAATCTATGGAATATCTACGGAGACCAAGGTTCGATTTCTTCCCTTGAATAGATAAAGAACAACTTCGTGTGTATATCAACTAGGGTGTATATTAGGCTTTATTCATTTTATTGATTGACGTCCTAAGATAACGTTGAACAGCCTCTAAGACGCTGGAAGCGACGTTTGGATGTAGAGAAGTTTCATTTTAGAATCAGCAAACTTTTCTTCACGACTATATACTGTTACAAATATTTTTGGCAGAATACGAGCTAGGAAATCTGTCTGTCAAATGCAAAGATATTGTTCCTGTCCACTTATTCCATTCGATTTACTTTTAAGGTAACAAATGGAAACAAGCAACGGTGTATTTGAATCGCCGCTCCAAACCTTTCTCACTGAAATTCATCGCACAACGCGGTCGAACGTTCCAAGGGGACATTGCTATCGATGATATCACATTAAACAATTGCGCCCTTCCGGCACCTGCCAAGTATTGTAACACCCAATATTCCTTCCGTTGCATGCAGACACGTGCGTGTGTTAGTTTGTACGACCTTTGCGATTACACCGACGACTGCGGTGATGGCTCCGATGAATTGAATTGCAATTACCGACATTATCCTTATCGGTAAGCTTGATTGTTGCCATCGTGTCTAAAGTTTGTAACCTTTTGCAAGTATTCATAAAACAGGTCGAGACAAGCTTACCCAAAGACCTTCTTTGAGATTGATAACTTAGTCAAGATGTTTCAACTTCGAAAGCTTTTACTTCTAGAACCCATTTTCGTTCTTTTATTTTGTTATGTTGCTTTGTGATACAATCAACATACTTGTTAATTAGCCTCTTTGTTAGCCTAAAGTTTTATACCAGTCCTTTTTTTATTATAGATGTGATTTCGAATGGGGTTTATGTCAATGGTACAATATGAATGATGACGATTTCGACTTCAAGCGAACAAAAGGACACACTGATTCCTTCGGTACTGGACCCACTTACGACCACACTACATTAACAGCTTCAGGTAAATGAAAAGAAAAAGATATGAGATAGTTTAAATAAACCGTGCCCAATCACATCAGCAAAGTCAGAGAATTATGCCCGATTTTTGCTTGGATCTTTTAAAACAGCTTACTGATTTGATCCATTGATCTTAACCCTATTATTATCAGGCTTTTTCGGATTTCGTATTCTCAAGGGGGGGTGTTTTCCACCAGCCTTGCATAACTTTTGATCTAGAAAAGATATTGACTTGAAATTTGGCAGAAATGTTCTCTACCATAAAAAAAGTTCATAGAAAAAAATTCGGGTTGATGACGTCATCATAAAGGTGATGACGTCATCACAAACTTTCACATTTATCGCTGACCAATGAAAAAGTACTATTCAATAAAATAGCAATTAAAGTTGAACGAATGGAGATTTTTCAATTCTGTTTTGAATTTCTAAAAGCCAAAATAAATATCTTTAACATATTTGCCGGTTTTTAACATACTAACAAAATTGACGTTTAAAATCCATGCAGAAAATGAGTAAATTTTTTCAAAAAACAATGACGTCATTTTTGATGACGTCACCAGTTTTTGAAATTTTTTTAAATATTTTTTAAAATTTATTATTGATACCTAAAACCTGTCAAAATTTGAAGTCAGTTGGATGCCTAGATCAAAAGTTATGCTAAATTTAAGATTTTGGGATTTTACAGGGTTTTAGCTGGATTTTATGATATGGCTGCACAAAAAAGTCATAAAACCTGATCTGGTCGGTGTATAATTGTAAAATTTGGTATACATGTTTCTAATAGGATTATATTAAAAGTCAAAAACTTTCAGAGTGTTAAAAAAAATTTTCAGTGAGCTATTAGCAAAAGAGTGCCAGCCTGGTGGAAAACACCCCCCCCCCTGATAAAAATAGGGTTAAACAGGTAGAAGATTTTTTCGTAAAACTTCCCTTTATTCTATTACAGGTTATTACATTTATGCTGAAGCGTCTTGGCCACGCAAGAAAGGAGATACAGCACGTTTAGTGTCAGGTACTTTGATGAGCACTGGTATATTCAGTGATTGCATGTTCAGATTCTACTTCCATATGATTGGTTACCACATTGGAACGTTGAGGATCAAAACCAGAGATTGTGTTGGTTGTGTGGAACATGTGTGGTGGAGTACGGACACTGCTTCTGTTGATAACTGGATTCGCATGAGGGTGCCTTTGTACTCATTGAAACCATTCGAGGTATTTGTTTTGCATTCAAAGTTTTCGATAAATTTCGCAGTTTCTACTTTATGTATTTTTTTCAAAGTGCTTTCTTTAAAGTGCAAGCGGTGAAGGATTAGAATCGGGCTTGTACCTCTGATTAAATTATATAAAAAAAGTCTATCAACACAAGTCTAACACACAAAATATCTCCCCACCCTAATTCAGGTGATCATCGAAGTTGAGCTTGGCGATGGATATGCTGGAGACATTGCATTCGATGATTTATCCTTCGAAGGCTGCTCACAATATTTCGGTCCACTTCCCACTTCTCCTCCAACGACAACGACCACCACTCCGTGTCCCAATCATCAAATCTTCTGTTCCGCTGATTCGAAATGTATCGATGGACGATTGAAGTGTGACCATAGAAATGATTGCTCTGATGGCGAAGATGAGATTAATTGTGGTATGTTTTAATTGATTTCCTATTGATTTCTTAACTTGAAATTCTAATCGATAGTACAGAAATAGAAGTAGTACTAGAAATGGTCGACTAAACGGGTAAAGTTTATCATTTTTATTTTTGTATCAAAGGAAATTGTGACTTTGAGAAGGACATGTGTTTGTACACCGACAATAGTTATGGTATCCACTCTTTCAAACGATCTAAACCACTCAATGACGGTACAAAGAATGGTCCGAGCAGAGACAAGACCAAGAATAGCACTCAAGGTAACGTTTGCTTATCCATTTTCAAAATACTTATTCTGCTAAGATAGGTATCGTAGGTCATGTAAGGATTTTCGCTGAAATTGTTTTCTTTAAGGATCACTTCGTTTGGTTTAACAAACATCTTATAACACGTCAACTCGAGCTTTGACACTACGTTTTTTCACGTCCATACAACGTTAGATGTCCATTCTTTTGACGCTATAAAACTTTAATGAGCAGTAAATGTTTTTAAAGTCATTCTTCTAAAAGTTTGATCTAACGTATTCTTTTTCATAGGATATTTCGCAATGTCAGTAGATGGTAGCGGTTATTTTGGACCAGTCGCTACGTTGGAAAGCACCCACCTTCTGCCCACAGCACCTGAATGCAAAGTTCAGTTCTCATACTATCAGAACACGTCACAAGGCCTGGGCATGATGGTCAGAACGGAAGAAGACTGGGGCTACAATACGACAACAGTTGTCAATTCCATGATATATGCTGGTGCAACAGAAAGTGTGGATAAATGGCAACAAATGACGGTTGGAGTAGGTGCCAGACCTCCAGGTAAATTGCACGTTGACTTGTATACCTTCAACAATTTCACTCTTCTTGACAATTATTGCTTTTCACAAATACATACCAACTGAAGTAAATGTCTGTGAATCAGGTTTAAGGTGTTACTCGACCTACTGGTGAAGAGACTGTTTTTAAATTTTGTTCAATGTTTCTTAGTGAGACAGAAATCTGACAAAACAATATCCTCTACAGGTTGGAAATTACAATTTGAGACGAACGATAAATACCTGGCAATCGATGACATCAAACTTGTGGATTGTGCTTTCCCTCAAATACAGAGTTATTGCGGTATGGGTCACGTGACATGTGACAATGGGGCATGTGTTTACGGAGATCAGGTACGTACTGTGAGAAAAAGACTGACGTGTTTATAGTAATGTAAATCTTATAGGATAATGCGATGACTGCTACGGGATAATCTTATGTTTTTGTCATAATTTATCTCTGCTCTCCAAACTATATTGTAAACTCCAGAAAGAAACTCTTACCAATTCATTCAAAGTTATAGGATCATATAGGAATTGATAATGTCTGATAATTACTTTTCATCAAAATTACGTTTTTCATAGATTTGTGATTTTGCCAACGATTGTGGAGATTTCAGTGATGAGAAACCGGAGATCTGTGCCAACAATTATGTTGAACGATGCAACTTCGAAATGGACACGTGTAATTGGTACCAAGATCAAAACGACGAATCTGATTGGATGAGAGGGAATGGAGACACTACTTTCTATAACACCGCTCCTGGTGTCGATCACACTCACGGTTTGTTTATTATCTTTTAGGTTGCATATTCTATAGCAAGCAGAAATTTAAGACCCAGGTCTTGGTTACACATCTGATCGTTTTGAGATCGAAAACTATTCACGAAGATGTTGGAAAAATATGGCCTAAATAACAAATGTTATTGTTAATAGTTTAGAATACCTGGACATTTAATCAGTAGATATTTTTACTTTTCGACATCTCAGGGAACGCTAAAGGTTGGTTCATGTACATGGCCACGTGGTTGGTGTTCAATTCCAATGAAACTGCTCGATTGCTCTCCCCAGTATTCAAGCCAACCAATTACCAGTACTGTGAGATGCGCTTCCACTACCACATGTTTGGTGATGACAAAGATATTCTTTCCATCAAGTTGAGAACGTCTGCTGATCCTAATGCTCCAATGCAAACTTTGTGGAGCAAAACAGGTAAATTGTGTTTTCATCACTTTGTTTGTGATTCTATACAATATTGAGAATCATGTTTATCGTAACGTAGAACGGTCATGAAATTTCTCATTTCGGCTCTTGTACAGTCAACAGTCAATTTTATCCAAAACATGCTTCTTATCTTCTTATTCTTTTCTCGTTCTTTAAATCAATTTTCATTGTGAGTTTTAATACATTTAATTGATTTTTCTACAACAGGTGACCAAGGAAAATTCTGGCATAAAGACTACGCCTACATTCAATCACACTCCACTTTCCAAATTGCTATTGAAGCCACTATGTTCAACCCTGGGTTGTTTGGATTGAATGATGGGTTCATCTCCATTGATGACATTTCATTCTCCAAGAACTGCAGAGTGGATTTCACAGCCACTTTGAATCCTCTACCGTTTACACCAACTCCTCCCCCTGGATGCAAATCTGGAGAATTTAGGTATGTTGGGAAAGCCAGTTCGCTTTTAGTGCGCACTTTTTTTTGCCACCATTTGTTTGGAAAACAGCATCGTGAAAATTAGTCTCATAATGTTGATATGGTTTTCATATTTTAGCGTAAAAAAATGCAAACTTAAAACGTGCATCTCTAATTTACATTTACATTTATTCAATCTATTCCGAGTTTGAATTTTTTTTTACCTGCTACCTTCTTACCTATATGCTAAATCTATATCTGCCTGGATCTTATATTCCCTTGAATCTGCTTGGATAAGATTTCCCTGCAAATTCATTCTCTGTATTTTTACAGCTGTGGAGACGGCAAATGTATCGATTACACAAAAGTTTGTAATTTCGTGAAAGATTGTGATGATGGATATGATGAAGTTTATTGCACCTCCAAATGTGATTTTGATGACAACACCATGTGTTCTTGGTATAATTCCTATTCCCAGCATAACAATATGAGGTGGAAACTCCATCGTGGTGCCGCTTTGGGTGGAAGTGGACCCACCACCGATCATACTAAAGGAACTGACAAAGGTATTAGTTTATTCAAATTTTAGACCTAAGAATTCCAGTGATCAATTTCGCATTCCATTATTGACCTACCATCGTGACGGAGCTACTTATCCCCTCCCCACTGGGAGTAATCCAAATTCGATGTTGAAGGGAGGAATTTTACATCCAATAACTCACATCCATTGCGAGTTTTATTTATCTGCACTTTGAGTACGGCGTAGCGAGCACCTCACCAAAACCGGAATTTTTCATTCCGTGAATTGACGGTGACGTCTAGTGTAGGCTAAGTACGGCGGAGCTATTGAAGGGATTGGCAACAACCCGCAGTTTTGACCCGAATATTTGATGACGGTAATTCACCGTCGTCCTCAGTCAGTAAGAATCTTGAAAAATCAGAAGCTAACCGTCTCCGTTGCAGAAAAACACCAATATATAACCTCGATAATATTGAAGATAAAAAGGTTGGACAAATAATTATGTCCAGAATGTACACGTCATATTTAGTGCGAAACTCGAAGAATTCTGCGGCGTTCATCTCGCGCGTCAGCTCGTTGTTGCTTTGAAATTGCGAGCCTTTTCAGTCTATTTGAGTCTATTAACTGTCGCATAACGATGTTTGAATTACAATTTTCATTGAACTTATTCTTTTCCTTCAAGGCACTTACCTTTTAATGGAATCAGACAAGGGTAAGAACAAGATTTATCCGACAGCTCAAATCATCAGCCCATGGTTTTACCACGGAGCTTACGATTGTACTTTCACTTTCTGGTACAACATGTGGACTCAAAACATGGCATTGAATAGTGACGTTCGCTTAAATGTTTACTATCGAAAGTATGGCAAAGACACTTTATTGACCAGGACCAGACAGCTGACAGGTTCACAATGGAAAGAACAGAAAGTGACATTACCGCATTGTCCAAACGATTTCAGTGTAAGTTCATAGTTGAAAGGAGCAGTGTTTTTCTATTTAGTACCGCCCTCTCAAAACAGCCACTGGAACTAAAGCTGAATTCAAAATCCACGAAGCCTAAACTGTGGTATTGGAATTGAAAGATTTCAGGAAATACATATTTTATTGTTAGTTGTGTATCGCTTCGAATATGGCTACTACATGGACAAGGTCCTTTTTGACTGTCCTTTTTTTTAGTTTCCCTAATCTACCTATATACCCTAGCCTGCAGTTTTATTCGGTTTTATAGAAGAAAAAAAAGAGATAAGTTACCTTTCTATAGCAATAAATAAACATTCATCTATAGCTGGTTATCGAAGGTACTGGCTTCGATGGTTTCCAAACGGACGCTGCTTTGGACGATTTCTCTTTCGACTGCGCTGAGAAGAAACCAACCACGTGCGCCAGTGATCAATTCACGTGTAGCAAAACTCAACAATGTGTTTCGAAGAACGATTTGTGTGATAATGAACCTAATTGTTGTGATGGTTCTGATGAAGATATCCAAACACTCTGCAAAGGATACACCAAGTATGCTTTTAATTTTGAATGTCTGAAAAGTGTATAATTCTCACTCTTGGTTAAGTTCATTAAGCATTAACCCTCTGTAAAGGCTAAACCAAATATGCAAAACTTTAAATCAAGTGGTTTGATAAAGCCTAGAATTCGCCATTAGAGTTCGCGATTCTACTCTCAGATGATTATGAATTTGTCAGTCAATATTATCCACCCAACTTTCACCTTCCATTCCACTTTCTTCAGGTACGATTTCGAGCAAGGCTTAAACGGCTGGGTACAATTACAAAACGACAGTATTGATTGGACCATTTACAGCGGACGTACGGTCGATTCTTCGGGAATGTTCGGACCGCGTGTTGATCATACTACGCAAGAAGAACATGGTATGTTCGTTAGACTAAACAAGTTATTTTTGCCGAAAGCTTTTACTTTGCAAATGATAGTGGAGGCTAGCAAACCTCGTCGCTAAAAAGCTTATAAAGTTTTAAAGAGAGAACATTCCAATAGCACATTTTCTTAAACAATCCATCTTCCAGGTCGCTACTTCTACGTGGATGCTTCCTCTCACACAAAAGGCGACAATGCATCTCTCGCTTCCCCAACTCTCGCCCCGCTCTCCTCAACCAAAGATTGTCAAATGACTTTCTGGTACAACATGCGAGGTAAAGGGATCGGTACACTCTCTGTTTACATGGCAACCAAATATGGCATCCTTGACAACAAGATTTGGGCCAAAACGGATGATCAAGGTGCTGGTTGGAACAAAGCCAAATTGAAACTTACAAGTGATAAAGACTTCCAGATTATCTTAAATGCAGAAATCGGAATCTCCAATCGTGGTGACGTAGCAATTGATGACGTTATTTTCAGTCCTGATTGTGTTTTCAACGGAAAACTATTGCCTGGTAATATATTTTTTTCGATTGTGCAACCTAGTAAAGTTCTTTTTATTGTCATTAATTAGTTTTATGTCATCAGCGTCTTATCCGAAATCAATAGAGGCAAAAGAGGGAAAATTATATTGAAGACTTATGAAGAGTAACTTTCAGTATCTTTTCATAAAATATCTATGGACATTTAAACCTCTTGAAAACCAATTCAAACCACTTTGCCATTTTTTAGGTGCGCCCAAACCACCACCAGTGGACCCATGTTTACCCAAATTCCAATGTCGATTGAGTGGACAATGTATACCAGCCAATCACAAGTGTGATTTCGTGGTCGACTGTCCCGGTGGCACGGACGAAGACTTCGAAACGTGTGGCTATCCTCAGGGCTTTGAGAAGAGCATCCAACCATGGATGGACGATTACACACAAACGTATCATTTCGCACCCAACCAAGCTGGTAATGGAAGCAAACCCAGTGATATCGGTGCGCCTAAAGTAGATGGACGAAACGATCCTAAAGGTATATTCACTTTGTAGAGTAACCCACAAAGTAATGTCATGACTCACAGATCTTCATGTTTCCAGCTTGGAAAAAAATAAATCAACGACATAGCGTAGACCGGAGGAACGCAAAATTTGTGTAGGAAAGCAGATTTTTGTGACAAAGTAATTATATGTTCACGATATAAAAAGATAATTACTGTGTCATAAAAATCTGCTCTCCTACACAAATTCTACGCCCCTCTTGTTAGCGTAGACAAGCCTACACTGTCTACACTTTTTCATTTCAGGATACTATCTGTACTTGGACTCTTCTCAACGAATCAAGGACCACGCAGCTAGCATCAAAACACCTGTTTATGGAGCCGCTTTCTCTGAGTGTGTTATGGAGTTCTCTTATCACATGTATGGACGAAACATCGGTCTGTTCGAGATCGATCTATACAATAATGCAAGTGGTTTTGATACCTACCCAACCAAAATGTTCGAATGGAAAGGTTTGTTACTCTTTTGATATTGAGAATAGAACATTTAGCGAGAAAAGTAAAAATCAGGTCACGGTAGATATTTCTCAATGCTTCTTTGATAGTACCCCACTTAGCATGCCCCATGACTTTATCAGTCCAAAGTTTTTGAACTTCCATCGTCTCTGGTATCAATTATAAAGGCAATAATTATTTCAGCATCATGATTGTTATTTTTTTCAGATGATACAGGTGTTGACGCATGGCAGAAAACACAAGTGTATATTGGACGACGCAAAGAACCTTTTTATTTGATCTTCACTGCGCATGTTGGTGGAAACCCTCAAGGTCTTGGAAACAAACATCAAGGGGATATTTCCTTCGATGAAGTCAATTTCAAAAACTGTGGACATCAGCCTGTCTGCTCGGGAAATTTAACAGGAAAATTTGTGTAAGTTTAGCGCGTCCTTTCTTTTATTTGTCCCATTAGATAATTTCTTTATAAGATGGCAAAGCAAACAACACTTACGAGGTGTGCATCTTCATATGTCATTTTGAATAAAAAAACAACAATTCAAAAATGGACTGCCGTGGCTCTTCTAATTTGAAAGATTTAGTTTCGAGCCGGGCGATGGCTTTAAAATTCTAAAAGTAATCAGTTTCCGTACACCATGGAGATTGCCATCGCCCTGGACTATTAACGCCTGTTAAATATTTTCTAAATTAACTTTGACTTTATATTTCCAGTTGTGGCAATGCACGTTGTGTGGACATGAACAAAGTGTGCGATTTGACGGACGATTGTGGGGACTCATCTGACGAACACATCGCTGGTGAATGCAAAGGCTACCTTGGATGCAACTTCGAAAGTTACGATCGTGATCCTTGTAATATGACGCAAGATGAATCAGATGATTTTGATTGGTATTTAGGATCGAGTTTCACACCTTCTTATAACACAGGACCTACCAGAGATCATACCCTTGGAACAAGTGAAGGTTAGCCTATTTTGATTTTACGAGAATCCTTGTGAAATTTGCTCACTTGAATTTTGTAATTCTGACTTAGAACATGATAAAATAGAAGGGGACTTTAGACTTTAGTTTTTATATTGTTATGGAAGTAACTTTAGTCGGGAGACTTTAATCAGATGTATTTTCGAATGATATCTGATGATAGGATGATAGGACAGAGGCCATAGATGATCAAAAGCCTTTTTTCGCAACCGGAAACTTTTGAAGTCTAGTGCCGAAACCTCTCTTTGATTTCCTTAAATTCCTTTGGTGATTCCCTGTTGACTGCATGATGCGAAATTTTCACTTTGGTGCTAAGTTCGTTGTCGTAGATCTGATAAAATATCTTCAAAAGAAAATTTGCATTGTTTGATAGATGCAATGGACTGAATAAAGATGAAAATTTTCACATTCACTTGTTAAAAAGTTTTCTTATGAATGGGTTCGATTTTCTTCCTTATTTCACGAGAATTTCATCCTCCTATAGTCATACTTCCATCATATTTGAAATGATTTACAGGACTTCCGCCCTCACCTTACTCGATTTCTCAAAAGCACAAGCTTTTTTCTCTTTTTCTTCGAATTTCTATAATTTGAACAACTGTTAAATCCTACACCACGAGAGACACGTAGTCCAAATTAGCCCAAAATACTCCGTCCATGACTTTTAGTCTTTTCTCTTGACCACCCTTTTGTCAAAATGAGTATGAAAATGGTATTTGAAAAATATCAAAATTGGCAGGTTTAAATGCAGTTACAAGCTTTGAGGCCATTTTGAAAATGAGGATCTCGAAAAACAAATTGAATCAATATTAACTTTTTCAAAAAAAAACGAACACATTTTTAAAATAAATCTGGTGGGGATGGTTTTTCAATAATTACTATAACTTATAATAAAGAGATAAATTTTTTAAGTTTGAAAATTTTCTTCATAGGTCATTACTGGTACATTGAAGCATCCTCGCCACGTAAACAGGGTGACCGTGCACGTTTGATCTCACTTCCCGTCGCTGCACGTCCCAACGGCCGCTGCACCTTACGTTTCTTTTACCACATGAACGGAGATTACGATGAAGGTTTACGCGTTTACATTTTGAAGCAAAAAGACGGAATCTTAGATCGGAGGTTTAAAGAAACAAAGAATTACGGGGATATGTGGAAACCTGCTTTCATCGATCTCTCAAACGATACTGATAAATTCCGAATCGTATTTGAAGGTACGTCTCTACTTATTTCTAGGCACAGGTCGTTTTTTAGGCAAAAGGAATACCGGTTTTTGTAATTTTAGTCTTCAAGCGTGTGGTCATTAGAGAGATAGCTGAAACAAAACATCCTATTTTCATCAAACCATATTTTTAGGTGTTGTTGGTGCGACATACAGAAGTGATATTGCCATAGATGATGTGGTTCTCAGTCCAGATTGTTTGACCAACTCCTCCAGAATATTCCCCACCACCATACCATGTCAAAAGAATCAATTCACATGCCGCGCCAGTGGCCAATGTATCTCTAACTCTTCCAAATGCGATGGTTCCAAAGACTGCAAGGATGGCTCCGACGAAGTGGGTTGTGGATCCATAACACCGGCTCCATTTGGAGGTGACCCGTCAAACAAATCAACGAATTTAACCATCATAGCAGCCAGTGTGGTGGGTGGATGTATTTTGTTGTTGGTGCTGGTCATGGTCGTCTATCTTATCCGGAAACGAAGAAATGAGAAAAATTTGCAACTCTTCTCTGTCTTTTATGATCCCGCCAATCCTAATAATGCGTAAGTGCTTAGTGATTTTGTAATATTTTATTACAATTATTTTTTTATCCAGTCAGGATATTTTTTTACTTTAAAATTCTGATATATGGTTGTCCTTTTCAAAAAAGAGAATTGTACGACACCAAGAAGCCAATCTTACTCTCAGAAGATTTAAACCTTTGTCTTTTCTGGCGAATTTAGGAAACCGTCCAGCACCGTGAAGGACTCTTCAATGGACGAAAGCGTATCTTCATCAAAAGGAAAGCAAAAGAAGAAAAAAGAGAAATTAAGCATGAAAAAATCGTCAGAAGGAGTCTCCAACCCAGTCTATGACGAAGACAATATGGCGGAATTCTCTATGGGAGATGTAGATACAGATATGTTCCCTGACGACAATTTCCAAGTAACCATGGATACGAAAGGAGGAGCAACTTCAATGGCAAACCCTCTTTACCAGGACCCTTACATGGAAGACGATGACTCTCCACTTTCAGGGTATTAAACTCGTGCCTGGTGGGATGACTTCATTTCGAACTTTCAAGAACTTTTGTTCATTTTGAACTGTTTAAAGCTCTTTCTTCTAAAGAGCAAGATTGAAGGAGGCGAAGAAAAATGATATTTTCTAGCGTTTTTTTTTAATTTACATTTTTTAGTCATAATATTAAAATTCTATAAATATTTGAAGATAATTGTTGTTTTTTGTTTATTTGTTTATTTGCTAAGGGTTTTGTTTTGTGTCATTCTTTAGGGTTATTTACTTTCATGTACATAGTCCAATACGCATCTATTTTATTTTGGTTTTTGTAAAGAAAATTATTTGTCCTTATTTGTACGTTTGAGTTTGATTTTTAAACAATTTATAGATACGATTTGATAATTCCTTTATGTAAAATAAATGAACTAATTTACTTCATAGACGTTATCCGGTTTGTAGCAAGTTTTTGACGATAATCTGTTAACCATAAATCGAGACAAAAGGTCTGTGCCTTGTGAAAGAAACCAGTGTCCAGGGTAATGTTTCCAATTTAGAATGAAGCAATAATTGGCTAATTCTCTTTCTTTGTTCACTTTTTACGAAAAATGATTTCTTCACCTTTTCGTTGGGTAAGATGTTGCTAATCGACGCAAAGGAGTTCACCTTTTTAACGCTTTATCGTCAAAAATCTTATTTCGGAAAAATTATTTTGAGCTAGAGTGTTATTTTTGGCATCTTCAGTTCACTATATATAACGATATGGAGGAATAATTAACACAATATCAAATTTTCAAATCTGAATCACCATCGATAGCAACAGGTACTCATTACACTTCACCATCAATTTTTCAAATTCTTGAATTTCAAGCCATGCATTTGCTATTAAATTTAATTTGATTTTATAAACTGTTATTCTAACGTACTCTTTCACTTTTCAGGAAAATACATTGAAAATGGAGCTCTTAAGATTGTTCTCATTTTGTGGTAAGTTCTTAGTTTCATGGAATGGATCGATTGTAAACATCGAAAATCGGAGAAATAGTTCTGAAACGTAATAATATGCACTTATAAGCCCTTACGTACCTTACAACTTGTGTTATCTTATCAAAGCATGGGTTTCAGTTCATTCAAGGGGAAAATTTGGGGCAGGATGTTGTCCTGTTCATTATCCACGACTGACAAAATATTTGTTACTTTTATTTTAGCATTTTTCATTGGAGTGTCAAGTCGTAAATGGATAGGTAAGCCCGAACCTTTCTTATCACGACCTGTCCCTACTTTATTGGTTCTTTCTTCCATTTACCGTGTTTATGCGTGCCGTTGGAAGCTACCTATTCCATGCGACACAAGTTTGTTGCTGTGTCTGTTTTCATACTGTGGAAATCGATTGCTTTTGAAAAAACATTATATTTGGGAGTTCTGTCTACAGTTACGTGATTTGCAATGATCCTTAACTTTCTGACAATTTTTAGTTTCACCCACTTTAATCGGAGATTTACACAACAAGATCAGAGAGCAATACGTGGACACACCTCCCTTGAAAGCAGATTACAGACTCTCTGCAGATGCTCAAAATTGTGCGCAATACTTATTAGACAACCCTTCACTTGATATTCTTACTCATCCATGCAACCCTGGACATTTCGGAGAAAACATCTACAAACTTTCCGCCGTCAGTGCCGACAACGAAGTCTTCCAAAGAGCCACTGAAATTTGGTAAATAGAAAATTTTTGATTGTTGCTGTGGTCTGCAAAATTGATTTAAGGCTTTATTTTGGTAAATTTATTTTTGATTTGCCAAACATCAATTATTCACTGCTACGAGAATTTGTATTTGCAGCTAATTCTCGCCAATTCGAATTCGAACTGGACATCTATCTTGTTCGAATTAAAGAAAGTATTTTACAGGGATTTCCCCTTGACGGAAACTGAGTTCTGGCTCAAATGATAAATTCGAATAAGCAAGAGTCCACTAATTAAATATCCCTTCTTCTCAATTTCAGGCATGATGAAGAAAAAGATCTCCCAGACAGAAGCGACAGTCTTTGGTACTTGATGGTCAATTTCAATAATAGAAACAAGCCTGTCGGACATTTCATTCAGGTAAGAAGTCACTTATTTCCCTGTATTTACTTTGAAATGCTTTCGAATGAAAAGTCAGCAGAGTTGAATGAAAATAAGCTAGTTTCTATGATTGCAAAGGGGGGAGGCCCAGAATCATCGAGAAAATTATCAACTAATGCAAATTTATCTAAAAATTATTTTCCAAATTGGAAGACTGATATTTTCAAAATAAGTACAAAAGGATTTTTCAACTTTTCAAACTTGGATTTTTATGTACACAAAAAGAAATTTAGGTTAATTAACTCGAAAACTTGTGTACGAAAAAAAGATCGAGTTGACTAACTCAAAAATATTTTTGTGAGAATAAAAAAATCGAGTTAAGAGTCGAGTGACGTAATAACTTGCACTTTTATGACGTCATAAGTTAGCTAGCTCAAAAATTCCTAACTCGAAGTTTTCTAACTCGATGATTCCGGGCCTCAAGGGGGGGATTGTGCGTTTTAAACAAAAATGGAGGAGTAGCCAATTTGGAAAATTACGACAGGTTTAGTCAAAAGAAGTTACCTTATAATACAAGAAATTAGTAGAACTTTCGCCATAACGAAGTTTTTCTCTCATGAGAAAAAGACTTGTATATTCTTACCTGGTAAAAATTTTCACGGAAAGAGGTCATATTTGTGTTGCTCAGTAAAAATTTGTTCGAACAAACCATTCGCCAACTGGGGGGGGCTACCCTTGCCGACCGACGGGGTGCTCCGCTGAGGTTCGAAAAATGGACCTCACATGTCACTCGATTTTTCGAAAATTTTACAAAGATTTGCAAAAAAATTGACACTGAATAGGACTAAATTCCAAAATTTTCCCAAAACTTTCCACTTTCTTCTCAAAAAAAGGTACCCTACGATGGACTGATTTTTCTATTGTGGTGTTTCTACGACCCTGCCTGAGACTAAAAAGGTACTCTGAGCAGAAGCACATTTGCCAAGTAACCCTTTGGCATCCAGAACTTTCTTCAAAAAGACAAAATTCTGTTCACGAAGTTTCAAAAATATTCTTATTCTAGTGGAGGGTTATGAAAATTAAAGGATATTATGGGAATTTAAATTTATTTTTCAGGAAATTTGGGCTCTCGCAACCAAAGTTGGATGCGGTATGGCATCTGATGACAATAATGTATCAATCGTCGTTTGTCGGTACGATAAAGCAGTCAACCCTTTGGGAACACAACTTCGAGACAACGTTCATTTGAAGAAACAATCAGCCATAAACAATAATTGTCAAGACACACCAAATTTCCCATGCACGCAAGATTTGTGTGCTCATTTTGGAGATTTGTATTGCAAAAAGTCATGTAACAAATGCTAAACTGTTTAAAAGAGACACTTTAATGTATAATATTATTATTCCCGACAAATTGTAAAAGCTCTTCCTTCTCACTGATAAAATAAAATACCTAATTATATAATAACTGAGAAAAAAAGCTATTGAATATTCTTTGAAGACCGGATAAAATTATTTTATTCCCAGTAACCTGTTCCTTCTGAAAGGTCAACCACAGTAGTAAGGTGCTAACCAAAACCCAACTCTGATAAATAGGTCGTTCTTCAGTTCAATAAGGTTCAATTCGAATTGGATTCTTAGGCTCCTCATCAGCTGTATTACGTAAAACGTTACTTTGCAAAGCAACTTCATACTGAGTGCTTGGGTCAAGATTAAACAATTCTTGGATTTGTTCGTCTCGGCTATCTTCCTTATCTGCTTCCTCGACATGCTCAGGAAGAATTAGCTCAACCACTTCCCTCATGATTTGCCTGAAACAAATTTTTTAACAAAGACTTAAATTTCATGCTGTCGTTCAAAACGAATTCAGACTTTCTCTCAATAACATGGTAACGTGCGCCATCCCTCGCATTGTTTTAAGTTAGACCAAAATGAATTTTTATCCAGCATGAAGAATATTTGGTCGATCACATTTTGTTTCTTATCCAACGCTTGCTAAAGAAGACAGAGGGCTGAATATGGAAAAACACCAGACGCAATATCAAACAACTTACTCTCTAATCATCTTCATCTGCTTTCTCATTTCAATAGGTAAATTTTCCAATTGACGCTTTAATTTTTCTTCTTCTTCAAAATCTTCAAGTTGTTGTTCATCAAGTTGCAGGAATACCAGCGCCATCTCCTCTGCATCGCGATTGTTGATGTAATGTTCGTACGTGAACGTATCACGGAAGCGCGCGATGTCCTCGCTCAAATCCCCATTAACAACCACCTGAAAACAAGATGGCGAAAAGTAAGATACAAATAAGTTGTGTACCACTGACACCTCTGTTCTGTTGTTGTGAAGGAAAACTCCTACTGACGGTTTTGCTGCTGGAAACATTGAATTACAAGCCGGATGAACGGATGCACCTCCCTTTGTTTCTGCGTCTGATATTCGTTAAATTCTGTGGCTTCAAATCCTACATGGGAGATCCAACGATAGCACTCGAGTATACTTTTTTGGCTGTGAGCTCAAAAAATGAAAACCCTTTTTCCCACCAAAATTTCAGCCTGGGTTGATTTGCAAATTGATCTCCCAAAAAGCTCGAATAGCTGAAGTTCAAATACCTAGGGAAGTTTTGCGTGAGCTGTTGCTTTGACGAATACTAATTTCAAGAAGTCAAAATTTTCGGATAAGTTTGGTCGAAATACAAAATTCTTCCTGGATAACAATCACTGGGCGAAATAAGAGATTTCCTATCCTGGAAATATCTTGAAAATATATGAAAATATTATTTCCATTTACCATTTATTGAAAATTTAATACGGAAATATGACTTTTCTATATTTCAAAGTTGTGGGAAATACCATATTTCATGATATTTCCAAATCTGAAATATCGCATATTTTCAAAATATTTCCAATTGGAAATATCTTGAAAATCGTGAAATGGATTAGGGCCACTCTGTCGCGAAAAAGCTTCCCTGTGCAGCAGCTTGTGCAAAGGTTTTAGATTAAATATGTCATGAATGTAGAAGATCAAATTTAGAGGGGGCCGGTGTGACACCGTGCATGGAAACTGACGTCTGGTTACTATGACAACCAAATAAAAGTCGGCAAAATTGAAAAATCTGTTCCAATCGAAAGAGCATGAAAAACTGTAAAGAAAAAGGTCACAACCTAGATATGAAATGAATATATCAGAATATAAGGAAATAAGGCAAAATGACGTCATAACGAAGACTCATCGGAAATAAAAATTTGCCAACTTCGAAAATTTTATTTTTTGGAAAGAGACCTCCAGTGAACATAAAAATTATTAGAAAAGTATGAAAATTTTTTTAAGAAGTCATGAGCCAAATTGCTTTTTAAATTTTGCCTGTAAGTGCTCTGCCTGGGCGCGCTCCAACCTTTGACAGGAAAATGAAAATGTCAATTTTGGCCAATAGACGAATTTTCAACTTTCGTAATGATGTTTTATGTTTACGGATGCTTTCTTTCCCAAAAATCAAAAATTTCGGAAGGAAGGGAAACTGGTGAATTTCTCCATGATTATACAACCCCCCCCCTACTGGGATTTCTACAAATTTTCAGGCTATAATTTTTTGGGGCTGGCAGGCATTATGGATGGAAAGACCCATGTCAAATTCAAGCTCATACCTTCCTGGTTAGCTCACAAGTCGCTATTACAAGAATACTAACCTAAGCTATTCCAAAATTTTTTTGGAGGTTGCTAGTATAAGCTGTGGAATGGATAATTTTTCAAATTTCATTCCAGGGGGTCTGGAACCTAAAAAGTGGAAATTTGAGTTTTAAGTCGAAATGGATTTTCTAGATTTTTTCAAAATCTAATTCATTCATCCATAGCAAACCATAAATGGAGCAACTCCTGAAATTTCATGATCATGCTCTTTCCAATCCTGAGAAACGTTGCCAGGGTTTGTGAAAACCCCCTGAAACCTATTTGAGAAAACGGTCCGTAAAGTCAGAAGTAGATAGATCTCTCTATTTCTCTGTAATAAATCAACCGTTTACAAAATTTTTCTGTTTGACTTACTGGAATAAAGTTCTACTTTAATTACTTTAGAAAGCTTTGAAATATCAAAATAGTCCAGAAATTCCAAATCATCACTTTCACGGGATGTGCGCCAATCCTTAAAATTTTGGGCCAAACTCCGTCAACATTGATTTAAGTCAATTTTAAGTGTGTTTAAACATCTCAGGCTTCAACTCCCAAACACTTATATCATTACTAGATACATCATTGATATGCCTTTCGTCTTTTTTCCCTCAAAGTTTTTCGGTAGGTGTCGTCGTCAAACTATAAGTCATATCGGAAACGTTAGTTTGAGTCAAGTCTTTGGTTTTCACAACTCAAGCTTTCTTAGTTGAGAAGAATGAAAGAGTAAAAAAATCATCAGTCAATCCAACATTTCCCCAATAAAAGCCAGTTTTTCATAGTCAAAAACACTGGCTGGCGGCCCCAAAATTTGTATGTTTTAAAAATATCACTTCTTTGGTTACCATCTTTGATATTAGGAAATCCCGCGAAAAAAAAGGCGGTATTGACTTAGCCCCGAAAGGGCGTAGCAAGGAAAATACTTTAGATGAGGGTCTAGAAAAACCTTTCTCAGGTAGTCAGGGAGCAGGGCGCCAAAAAAATCAAATAACACTCGACTTTTGAAAACTTTCAGGATGCTTAGTAGACCTAAAGGTCACAAAACCGTTTACGTGCCCTTCTGAATTTACTTGTGGGGCCTTGCAGTCTTATTTAACCTATGTATTGTTACCTAATCTACTTTTGTGAAATGGGGAATCCCTATTGGTCACAAATTTGAGCTCTGTTTATCCTAAATGAATCAAGAAGAATCAAACATCAAACGTAATTTCGGACCAAAGTCATATCCAAAATTTTAATTGTTTCTTCAATTGTATGAGGAAGCTCAGATAAAGGTTTAAATTCACAAATAAATAACCATATGTTAAAAAATCTATTGTTCATTAGCAGGTTCAGTTCGGATGTCGTTCTTCACTATCGATTCGCTTTCATCACTTATACCAAAAGTCTGCTGCAATTGCAAATCAATATCACTCTCTCCCGAATCATCATCAATCTCCATGGCTTCATCATCTGGCTTGTTTTTGACAAATCCAGTATTGCTATCACAGGCAAAAGATCAGTGGCATTTCAGTCCATGTGACTTCAATACAATGATTAGAATCGCACATGGTTTTTTGCAGTTGCAAGAAATTAAATCAACCAACTCTCCTGGAATGGGGTTGCGAAGCATCCATGGACTTCTCGTTACACATCTTCCAAGATCCAGCTGTTAAACTTTCTCAGGTTCGGAATATTGGGGAACTGTTTCAACGACCGAAGGATGATAGCAGTACGAAATTTACCCTTTTTAGATGACACAGGACGACGTCACGGGTGGTGGTAACTTTTGGGGTCCGGGGTTTTTCTTCTGTCACAGATTTAGATACCGAGCTTCAGAGATTTTCACAGTTTCTCCGTAAAGCTCGAAACGAATCGCTCGATGATGGAAAGTGTTTGGAATTAGGACGAAACGATCTCCGAGTGTAGCGAAGGTGTCCTGGTATTCATCCGATCGCGAGACGATAGTGTATGCCTTCTTTTCCCAAGGCATGAAACGCACTTGTATATCGTTACCGTGAAGGCATGGAGTGCTGGGACAAGAAGACATTTTCACCAATTCTTGCGTATGCTACTGATATCCAAAATCCTTCTGTTGTTGCAACACATCATTTCAACGTACATTCGGATGGGGATTTTTGCAGCAAAATGAAGAGCATAGATCGGAATGTCACTGTCAACCGTTTTGATGCATACGGATGATTCCTTCTCTGCTGCGTGTTTGGCGCATAAAAAGACCTTGGTATCCGCCTCTTCCTGATCTGTTGCCAATTCAGGAACTTGCTCACAAAATAGCTCTCCTCCTGAAGCAGAAATCTTATGAAACTGATTGCCGTGGTTTACGTAGAGAGTAGACGTTTCGAGATACTTCGCGTATTTTTGACCATTTGTTGACCACTCTTTGAAAAGAAACTCAACCAGATTGGGCTACCATCACGTAGGTATTTTGACCATTGTTTCGGGCGAGCCTGATCACGTCTTTCAATGCTGATCTTGACAGTGCCAGACTCCTTTCTCCTTTCACGCTCGTAGGACTTGATCGAGCCAGGCTTGTACTGATCAGTAACGAAGTAGACTACTCTACTTTGAAGAATACGTTTTAGGATATACTCCGCGACATCACCGAACGTTGATAAGGGGACGGATGCCATTTGCTGCAGGAGAACCATTCCATCCCAAATTGTGCAGTTAACCACAGGATTTGTCGTTGTTCATGTAACTTAGGGTTTGTTTATGAGCGGTGTAGACAGGGCCTTAAGTTAAAAAATTAAACAGGGGTCCCCCATAACTATAGGGTTTGTTTTAGAGTGGTGTAGATAGGGCCTTAAGTTAAAAAATTTAGCAGGGGTCCCCCATAACTATAGGGTTTGTTTTAGAGCGGTGTAACTAGGACCTTAAGTAAACAAATTCAACAGGGTCCTCCCATAACTTGGGGGTTTGTTTTGAGAGATAATATTAGGGCCTCAAGTAAAAGAAAATCAACAGGTGTCCTACCCAAATTTAAGCTTTAATATAAACCGAACATGACCATACCATTCGTCCCAAAAAAAAAATGAAAGAGGGGAGGGAAAGGGAAAGGAAAGTGTGAAAGCAAAAAAAACAAAAAAAAAACAAAAACCAACCTTGCACGTAGTGCTGTCGCGTGAGACTTTTCAGTCAGTTTTCTGTAACTTTCATTCTTGTATGAGTTAAAATGAAAAGGACAGGCTTCTTCAGATTCTTCATCATCCATTTCAATGAAAATCTAACACACACAACCAGAGCGCTCACATGTAACTTTGCACTTCGCTTTTCGCGCTATTTTTTTTTTCTTTCGCGCGCTTATTTTCGAATGTTTACATCAAATTATCGAATAAGTCAAAGACGGGGGTTCGAGAATCGTGTTTTGATTTCAAAAACAAAGACAATTGTTGAATGAACAATCTTATAAAACACAAGAAGAAATTGACATAACCAACATATGGTTTCAAATAAGAAAACATTACAATATTTTAAATTTTCGAATGTTTTATTGTGTTACTTTTTTATACTTGAAACCCCCTGATTAGATTGCGAGTCAGTTTGAACGTTTTTATCAGTGGAAAGAAAGATGGCGGCAATTTCAAAAAGTTTCAAAAACAAGAAGTATGAAATGTTTTGATTGTTTGTGGACGCCTCAAGTAATTTCAAGAGGGCACGTAAACTGTTTTGAGTTCTATGAAGCATAAGCTTTCATTTTATGTAGGTTTTGAAAAGTCCCACAACTTTTGGCATTTTTTTTGGCGCTCTGCTCCCTGACAAACGCGCAAAATCCCGAAATCGATAATTTTTTCACCAAATCTCAAAGCTTCATGTGACTCCCACCTTAATGAAGAGAAGTTTTCACATTCACATTTTCAAAAAAATTTTCTCCCCCTTCCATTCTGGAAACTGTCGGATAATCTTAAAGTAAAAAAGGAAAAAGGGGAGCTTGAAAACACATTCCAGTACACTCTAGAAATATCACTCTCCCTTTTTCGTAGGCTCTTTTATTCTGCCCTTTGTGACAAAACTGGACAAAATATTACTTACAAATGTCAAAACAAGTAATTGATATGCAAGAATCATCAAAAGTTTTCTTTTACAAATGTACATTTTTCTGTTCGCGGTGAACAATGTCAAATAATTGAAGCATCAAAAGTGTAGATTTTTCCTTCTTGATTCTGTTTCGAATGTTTTGACACTGCAATATCTTCATCGGAACGTTTTGATGATGATTCGAAGGCTAGCTTCCGCGGCCGCATATCTAAAATTTTTTTTTTTTTTTTTTTTTTTTTTCAGTTTTTTTTATTTATTAGTAATTAAATATTAAATTCAAAGTTAAATAAAACAATGATTGAAATCACGACACAAACAAAACTGAAAACTGAATCGAAAACTGTCGAACTAGCACAACCTAGCGGGTTATGCCAAACTCAAAAGCATAAACAAAGCAATGGTAAATACGGTGAAAGAATTAAGTACTAAAATCTATGAAAAGCTAACATTTCAAATATTGTTATTCAATAAGTCAATCTCATCAAACCTAAGGTTTGGTTTAAGTGTTCGTGTGCCTCGAATACATGTTACAACTGATCTCGTTAAAGCAAACGAAATTTTTGTTCTGATCCAATTTTGGTTTGAGACGCGTGAGAATCTGTCTTATCAGCTAGTAGATTAGCTAGCGCTCCAAAGAAGTGCTCAGCCTCTACACCCATTCCACCATTCATGGAAAATATCAACGGAGTGAATGATCCATGATCAACTTTGATAATTCGTTCGTTGTAGTTTCTCTTTTTTTCCCGTTCGTTTGACGCAAAAGCGCTTTTGAGACTTTGGGCTGTGTATCTCAGAGCATAGGCGTTGAATACCTTTACATCAAAAAATGCTCGTTGTCCACGAACCCAAAAGCCTCCAGCACTGATGTCAGCTCTCGCGTTGTCAGTCGTGATCGCACCTTTGTTTAAACGTTCGCCAGTGATCGGCTCCAACATTGGTTCGATAGCGACATCATGTGTCACTTGATTAACATTTGAGCAATTGTATCCTCAAAATGTTGTGCCGTTGGTAGATGAACCCTCCTTTAGGGCAGGAAAGTGCATGCTCGACAGAGAACGACTGCCACATGCACATGTCGATGGTAGGTGCTTCATGTTCCATCTGTATCGGACGGCAATTGCATCGAAGAACTCTCTTTTGATAGGTTGAAATTTTCAGATTTAGGGGTACAGTGGTCAACCAATTGGATGCACCTTTTGCTTTAGCAAGATCGTTCGGTTTCAGCTCTTGACGTGTCATTTCTCTGCGGAGATTTTCGAGGATGATTGTTCTTCCTTCTTTCGTTTCTCTTGATCTCAGACTTTGCTGCCCTGTTGTCAACTTCGTACACTGGTTTCTGTTCGATGATGTCTTGGGAGAACTTCATTGTAAGTTCTCTGGGAGTTTTGAAATTCTTCCTTCGCCAGAGATGATAAGATGGGTATGGCCAATCCTCCCATACGCACCGGTAGTGACAAGAGTAGTCTTTCTCGGTGCTGCAGTGATGGTTTTCAGTAATTGAAGGAATGAAATAGTTGTCAATAACTTCATCGAGGGCTTCAGATATTCCTCAATTCCGGGCATCACCGTAGGTAGTAGGTGAACTTGCTAACATACCCACCAACGAATGCACAGTAGGCGAGGTGTGGTTCTGATCTTGCGATATCACTCAGTGTTTGGAGCTCAGCTTGCCATTTTTCTATCAATTTCTTTACATATTCCTGTTGGCCACCCTCTTGACCAATGAAACCACCAAGATATTTATGTCCATCAACCGTGATGTTGATTCCTGTGTCTTTGAATAGCACATTTGCTTCTTCGAGCTTCTCCTCCTTCACTATCAAATACGACTTGGAAGCTTTTGGGTTGTAACCTAGGAGAGGTCCTAAGTCATTGACGTCATTCCCACCACTTCTTCAGGGCTTGAAGCTTCCCAGTACCAGCGAGGTCGTCAGCATATGCAGCATTTTTAACTCCTTGTGTCAGCAAATCTTCTTGGAGGATCTCAAGCAGTGGCATTAATCCAATTGCATATGCTGGCATTGCTGTAGGGTCGCCTGTGTGGTACCTTCTTGCGATGCAATCTCCTTTCCTCCCATTAGGAAAAGTCTTGATGGGCGGTGGTAGCAGTTGTGAATATATTGAGCCATAGCTGGACACAATATTTTGATGTTGTGGGAGCAGTGATCTTCTGTTAATGCTGTTGAAAGCATTCGCTGCATCCACTAGTATCACTCCGTCTGTCTCATCTTCTTGGAATAGTTGGTTGATTGCGTGAACTGCCGCTTCACAGCCAGCCTGCTGTCCAGCACACACTTGAACACTACCAGTTGCTTTAAGGATATCTGGCTTGATGGTGTTGATCAGAACTTTTCCGAAGATACGTCCTCATCACTTCTCCAATTCCAATTGGTCGTACCCCTGGGTTTTTGTCTAGAGGTATCAATCTACAAGCAAGTACAGCTTCAATTGATCGTCTTTTAACATCAACTTCTTGTCGGCATAAGATTTTCAGCATGCGTGCCATTGCTTCCCTCAAATCAGAGCTGTATTTGCCATAGTTCTTGGAGGCAAGGATACGTCTCCATTGGTCAGCATCTGTCCTGATGGTCCAGCAGCACCCTTCGTTTTAATGGCTGCCTCTCGAATCATTGTCCCATCAATGGACTCAAAGATGATTGGGTCAACTGGAACTACTTCTTTCTCGAGATGATACGATCGTCGGTGTGTTCGTTTGCATTTTGGATGAAGCGATTAAGAGTGTATATCTAAAATCGAGCTAAGGGAATGGGTTCGAGTTTGAACGGTCTTTGGAATAATATAATAGAGGGCAATGAATAGTCTGAATCGCAGACCTCTACAAAACCGAAGGTGGTAGAGTATAGGTCCGTTAGTGGATGCCAGCAGGCCTAGCGGTGAAAGGATGCGCGGAAAATTTTTTTTTCAACAAAACAACCCATATCTTGACGTTTCGAACCATATTTGGAATCGTAAGGAGAAAGTCAAAAGGTCATATGAAGATCATTTAGAAAACCGATGCTTGCTAATTAGAGAGGGAAAATATATTTTTGAATTTTGATCTAAAGTTATTTTCCGCCAATTGTAGGTAGGTGTCCGATAATTGTAAGTATTTGACTTAAAAATAGCCGGGGAATATATATTTTTTTACTAATCCACCAAAGGTGACAGCTTTCTAGCGCCGATTACCGAAACGAGAACCGAAAAAGACGCCGGAACCAATCATCATTACATCCCACAAATACACCTTTTTAATTACTTGTGAATCAGAGTGTGGTTCCCTCATTCGTTTATACTTTTCGATCCGTCGTTTTGATGAGAAAGACACTTATTATTGCTAATCCAAGGGCAAGGAAAATTTGTGGTAGCACATTTGGAGACTTCAGCAATGGATAAATGGAATGATTTATGCCATGGAGTATTCAAATATTATTATAGATATTTCTTTTCTTTGATATTTATTTACAAGTGTAACAAAAATATACCACAAGTGGTTCCAAAAATTCAGCGACCTTGCACCGACCAAAAATACAAAACTTAAAAATGTTGATAAATTTACAAAATAAAAATGCTCTATAATCTCTAAAAATTTCGACTATAGTCCCAGTCAAAGCAACAATATCACTGAAATAATTTTAATTTAACCCTATTAGCCCCAAGCTTTTTTTTGACTTTTGTATCCCCAGGGGGGGGGGGGTAGAATCTACCACCCTCGATTATTTTCGATCTAGAAGAGCTATGGCCATGAAATTTTGTACAGATGTTCTCCAACATGATACAATTTTCCAGGAAGAAAAAAAAAATTGATGACGTCATTTAAAAAACTGATGACGTCATCACAAAATTTCCACCTGTCGGGAAAAAGCCCAAAAATATTGTGTACAAAAAATGTCTATTGCAGTCGAACCAATAAAGATATTTCAATTCTGTTTAAAGATTCTGAAAGGTAAAAGACTGTTCTTTAACATAATTGCCGGTTTTGCAATTTCCATGAAGAATTTTCTTAAAATCTATGCTGAAGATGAGTAAAATTTTCAAAATTTGATGACGTCATAAATGATGACGTCATTATTTTCAAAATTCTTTTTTGATTTTTTAAATTTGTATTTATCAATGCCTATCACGTGTCAAAATTTGAAAATGATTGAATTAATGGTTTAGAATTTATCAGCACTTTAAAATTTTGAGTTTTATACGCTTTAGCTGGGTTTTATGTCATGTTCACAATAAAGTCATAAAACCTGATCTGGACAACCTATGACCCTGAAAATTTTGCACAAATACTCTTAATAAGATTTTATTAAAAGTCAGAAAGTTTCAGGTCGTTTAAAAATTTTACTCCGAGATATAAACAAAAGAACTCCAGCGTGGTAGATTCTACCCCCCCTGGGGCTAATAGGGTTAAAAGGCAAACCCTAAAGTTCGCACATTTAAATATTTGGATAGAATTCAAGATGAAGGAGATTCTACCTTTCTCCACTCTCACTAAACGAATGACATTATCAAAGCTTATTCCGCTTCTACGCATCCCGCCCAGCAGAGAAGAGTAACACCAAGAGCGTGAAGCGAGCAACCAACCCATGCCAAAATGTAACTCCATCCCCAGCTTTTATCAGCGACATCTTTATATTCAACTGTGTACAAAACCAAAGCTGCTAAAGCCGTCAGAACTGAAAGAAAGAAGAGAAAATGAAGTTCAATTGCCAGTTTGCTAAAGCAAAAAGTCTAAAAAGATGGCTTTTCAGAAAAGCTAGACAAAATCCACTCTTATCACTATGGTATCACGAATAAAGTAACGTTGAACCGTCCTAGCCGATATAAATTCACCAGCCTCCACCTAATAAAGTAAATGCTATCTAGGTTGGTTTTAGGTCTCATTGCACTTTCTGTACACCCCTGTCTCAGTAACCCACTGGGTCTTAAAAGTTCACCGGGGTAACTTTGAAATGAGAAATATCCACCGGGGTAGAGATTTCAGTCGCTGGGTCAAGAAAATCGGTAATTTTTTAATATCGGACAAAGTCAAAAGATTTTTTCCTGGGTTTGCGCTATTTAGCACTTTAGAAAAATCAGATTTCGTCGGGGTTTTTGATTAAGTTCTCGTTTTTTGCCGGTTTGAGATTTCCATTGTTCTTCACTCGATTTTTACACCGGGTTCGACCGGGGCGAATCTGACCGGGCCACTGATACAGGGGTGTTTCTGTCACACAAGAAAGTACACCCTGCCTGGTCTCCAGTAGCGATTGAAAAATATTTGAATAATGAATGTCTTGTAATTTAATGGATGGGAAGTTAGCTATAGCTCGAAAACTCAATGGTGCTCCTCAAACAAAAACTTTCATCCCTGGGAAGAAAGGAGTTTCAATGTTTATTTCGATTCTAAAGATCGATCGGTTTGTAAGGGTGCTTTTTCTTACTGGTTGAATTTCGATCGCGACTGTGAGCTACATATAAAAGGTTCCAAGGGAGATATTATAAGAATTTACTCTTCTGCTATTATGCAAGTCCTAATTATTGATATACCATTATGCGGTAAAAGGTGGAAAGACAAATATGAAGTCATCGGCGGTTATATAAGGATTGCATATTTTTCTGTTTCGACTGTCCATAGCGCAATATGACAAACAAATATAAGGTAATTCAGAAATATCGAAAAACATAAACATTTTGTTGGTATCAAGAAGCACCCGAATGCACTGCATACTGCATACATGAAACCTGTCAAGTTTAAAACCCGAAGGGTGGTACATTTTCAAAATCTAGCGATAGATTTACTTTCAATCAATTGATTTTGTAAAAAGTAAGTGTGCTATGCGTTTTGGATGGGAAATAGTGGCTTCATTTCCCACCCTTTGGGGCTTTAGTAAACAAATACATTCGGAGGCTCCTCTTTCGATGGTTATGTCAAACCAAAGAAAAGGCATCCCCTGGTATCTTGGGCTGAAAAATGCAACGCCAACATTATGAAAGGTATACTTACATGCACCCAAGTCCATCAAGACATAAGCGAAGGAGATATCTTTCTCAATACATGGTGAAATACAACTCAACAGGGTCGCCAAAACAAGTAAACCCATACTGGCAATCAAACATAGACGGGCTGCTTCGGGAACTAAGAAACACAAAAGAAATTGTGATTGAAGATTCATAATTTGTCAGACAAATTATCAAATTTGCATAAAAGAAAATCAAGCTTAAAATGCGTCATTGGCTTTTAGATATTGGCATTTTTTCCTTGTTTGATATTAATGATCTCTTATGACATCAATTAATGGATCGATAAATGAAGGGACGGAAGTTTGTTTGACGTTTGCATTCCCTCACAGTGTCATGCAATCTTCTTATCATCGAAGATATTTTTTCAAATCAAAATTATATGTGTATATGCGATTCAAAATTATTTCAAAACGCTTGAAATTCTCCAATACCAGGCTCAACTTTGTTATTTTTTTGATAAGTTCGAACCTCATTGCTCTTATAAGATTTTGGCGAAAAGCTCATTGCTAAAAATGATGTATTGTTAGAGATTTTCATTCTTCTTTACACTAGATCTTTGCAGTCTTATTTTTACCTTTTGCTTGCCAAAACTTGATGACCGAAGTCTCACATCCACTGGCAAGTATCGAAGCCGGTTCACATTTCTGGAAGATTCCTTGGTGACCATCGTTATTGTTGTTACTCAGCCAGTAAGAAGTCCCTGCGCCAGTAAGCAAACATATCGTACCGCAAGTTAAAATCAACCAGATGAAACAGTAACAAGCTTTATCCATCGATGCCATATTTCTTAACTTTTGAGATGTTTCACACTCATTGATTCAAAAACTAAATACTAAGCGATCTTTACTCTTCTGCTCTGAGAACACTTGTGATTCCATATTCTGCTTCACATGATCATCAAATATTAAATTACAGCATGGTTAAAAGCATCGCTAATTGAATTGTAATTAAAAACTCATTAAAAGGATCACATATTTCTCCACACAAATGACTCTTGGCACAACGTCAGCATATCGTCATTACTGACAACAATATAATTTAATTAAACAGAAACAAAAGTTGCTTAATGACCATACTAAAATAAGTTTCGCTGACTTAAACCTCCTCTGAAAATAACTTCTTAGAAAGTGAAACTTCTGTGAGAATGAATGAATCTTTTGTGTGAGAGCCAGCTGGGTCTGACCTTTTGCTATTTGTGATAGTTCGGTTGTTCTTTTCCATCAAATTATTCCGCAAATTGTTTTTTGTCATTTTGCGAATTAGTATTTTCTACAGTTTCAACGCTCATAACCACCTTACAAGTGCTGTTTTCAACTCTTTTGCGCTTTTGGGTCTTCAAATACGGATGATTGTTTGTATTGTACGACACTAGATATTTATAAAAAATTTCACAATTTATTTCCGAAGTATTCACACACTATCAGCAACTGAGGAATACCGGAAAAACTTATCATATGTGGATCTTTACTTTCACTTTATACCTTAACTTGATATTACAGTATGTATGTCAAATTTGTAGCAAAAAGGGCGAGAATTAAGAAATAGTTGAAATTCTTTCGTTATTAGCGAAACGCGTGGTATACTAACGGAAAAAGGCGACAAAATAATTGATTGATCAACCACACGTAGACTATGTTATAGTCTAAGACGAATCACTATCAAAGAAAAAAGCCCAAAGCCGAAGAAAATTCGCAAACGGGTTTTTTTGCCGAAAAGAGTTTACAGTCGGTAGAGTTGCTAGTCGTTTCTTCGAAACTCTCCCGCCGATTTTTTTTTCCGTATACCGCCATAACGCCATACCGCCATTTTTCCCGCCTTTACTATCACTGTGTAACGGACGATAACATCGTCTAAACCACACGTCGAATAAAAAATCTACTTATATTTTTTAGACCATCTTTTGGATCCGTGCCAGCTTTCTGAAACAAAAAGTTCAAAACACACTGCACATAGGCCCACATAGTCCGCTAAAAGACTGAGATCAAACGACCTTTAAACTGTCATCAAACTTATATATTATATAAGTTTGATGACAGTTTTTTATCTGATGAAGTTTGATTGGTGTTCAATGAGTTTGGTTTAAGAAAAAGTTCCAGCTTTTCTTCCTCGATGCCAGCCCAGGCGATGTCAACCGAACCCTATCAAAGCGATCGACGGGACGATAGATATTTGCCTGCTCTTTAAGCTTTTTAGCGTGGGCGTCTGCTAATAAGCCGTCGGAGATGGGCAACAAGGTAATAAATCAAGCTTCAATATCGAACTTCACCGATCTTGATACACCATTTTCTATTCAGCATTTTTATTTTGAATCATTAACAACTTCCCATTTCCGTACTAAGATTCTTGATACTTTTCTGGAATCTTTTCCTTATATATATTTAACAGTATAACCAGCAAGAAATTGGGGAGGGTTCGTTTAATAGGATGCAGTTTAAAACAGATATTATTTGAAAGGTGGCAGTTAGTGTAAGCTATATCTAGGAACTAGCCATAGCTTTCACTAACGTAACTGCCACCCGCTAGTACAAATGCTTGTAAAAACTAATTAATGCTAATTAAGGCTTTTTAACGCTTTATAGCAAAAGTTTGGAAATGATTTGGAATAGTTAGAATGATTCTTCTCAGCATTTTCTTTGAGATATCAATGAATAAGCTAACATAAATGAAACATATTTTTTTTCTAAAATGTGAATTACTTTTTACAAAGAATAGAATACGAATCTTAAAACATTCATTAGGAAAAGTGTCCAGGTAGAATCAATTACAGACGGTTACAGATACTAAACCAGTCAAAAGACATGCAACTATATTTATTTCAACCAATTTGAAAGATAAATGAAACATAGTAGAACCAAACAGCATAAGAAATGCTATGAGCCAGAAACATAACGAGCAGGAACCAAAAATTGACAGGTAACAATGTACTTAACAAAGGATATCGTGATCCAAAATTGTTTACATTAAATGGATTTACCAGTAATCTAGAAGCTGTAACAGCGTTGTGTAAATGTTGGAAGATGATAGGACGTAACGTGGTAATAGTATCAGTAACGAGGCAATATTGATGAGCAGGAAGCAGGTATTGACAGGGAAAAGCGTACATTCAGGACTTTTTCCAACGGCATGATAAGGGATCTCATGGACAAAATTGTTTACATTAAAAAGATATGCCTGGCGCATTAAATGCCAGTTATCTTGCAGTTGTAACAGCTATATCGTGTAGAAGGATGGAAAATCATGACGTAACGTGGTAATAGTAGCAGTAACGAGGTAATATTGCGTTGTCAAGGTAAACCATTCATAAAAAGCTTAAAGGGAAAATAAGAAACATGAAATTAGATGATATGGCAGTCATCGAAAAAATGCTCTGTTCGCGTCGCAACGGGTGTTAAAAATGCATGCTGGCGGACGGGCGGTCAAAAACATTCCCGGTTTTTTTTTAATCATGCAAGTAACTCAGGGGCGGGTGGTAACGAGAGCAAAACAATTTTTCGATGGTCGTCAGAGCAATTGAGAAAAAAGCTATACTTTAAAAGAACAAATTGCTTTTCCCAGATTTTTTTCCGCATCTCCGCACCAGAAAATCAGCGGAAAATTTGATGCGGCGGGCGGGTGACGCGAATAGAACAATTTTTCGAGAGAGCCGGTAAATCTTTAGTTATTAGTTGTTAGTTGCGAGTTGTGAGTCAAACATTGCAACGTTTCTAAGCTATATAATATACTGGAATTCACGGGACCGAAGTATACTTTCTATATATGATAGAAACCAGGTCATTTTTTGCAGCACAAATTTTCACGCGGGGGATTATTTAATCTAATCGCATTTTTTATAAGAACGTAGGGCAATGTTTATTGTAATAGGTAGGTATAAGAGTAAATTTTTCATTTTATAGTTATGAACTGTAATTATAGTAATTATAATTAAATGTAATGATTTTTTTATCCCTTGAAAAATACATGTTCTATATACAGAAATAAAATGCTCCGTCCCTTCGTTAAGTTTGCTACTTTAAAACTTTCTTATAAAAAATTAATTTTGGCTGCACATTTCTCTCTGATTTGGAGTTAAAACGTCAAATAACTAAAACAATCTTTCAGATTTCAAACTCCTCATTAATCATTCATTTTCACTAATTAGCAAACAATTATTATTTAGTCCATAGGCTCAAATCACTCCGAAGTAACAAAACACAAGTTTTGGGGATTATTATAAACAGAATAAAACCTTCCAGAACCTTTGAAACGTCCTTTGAATTTCCCCACGAGTATGCAGTATAAAAACCAGGCCTATTTATTTTTTATATTTTGATATGTCGGTGCCGTAAATTTATTACAACTAACAACTAATAACTAACAACTAACAACTAATGACTAAAGCCCTCCCTAGACTCTTTTTCGATGACCGCCTATATGGTGAGTGTACTGAAATTTCCTCAAAAAGAGTTCACTAAAGTTTCTTTCAATCTTTGATAATAATTTCCCAAATAGTGCCTGGTAAGTATCAACAAGAACACAGGTTAAACATAAAAGATTAATAAAACCAAGTACACAAAGAAAAAAATATTTGTACTTACTGTCGAAGTACCATAACACAGAATCTTTAAACATTCTTGTTGGGAGAAGAGTATGTTGAATGACAATTGTCGCTTTGTCCATATTCAATCATTGTTCTACTATTATTATCATTTCAATCATTGTTCATTATTGGGGACAAACTGTTTGGGTCGAAAAATGAATCAATCTCCTGAATGTCTAAGACAGGAGACAGATTGTAATTTGACTGTCAGCAAATTCACTGATTGGTATATGTATATATCTTGTTTAATCCGAAAGTCGAAAGTAAATGCGTATAGGTATTTCGACTGCAGGAGGAGAGAGCTTGAAATTAAAAAAACTTCCAGAAAATTCTCCATTCCATTTCCTGCATGTTGACCGATCGGGCAAAATTCTACAAGCGGAATAGAATCTACTGTCGAAAGCTGAGTAAAATGCCCGCGGCGCCTGCTATTATAAAGAAAAAGTTTATAGGCTAGCAACTGCCGTCCCGAAAAAAAAACCGAACATTTACGGAAGAGACCAACTACGGGTAGGCTTGCGCGACAAAACAAAACAAAACGCGCAAAAATTCGAGACTCCAGTCCAATATTCCTTACGCCTGAAACTATAACGGCAATAAGGTATTTAGTAAGGCTGATGAGAAACTAAACCCTTCTGAATCGAAATATCTAATGAAATGAAGTGGAAATGCTGAAATCGCTATTATTGGCCGAACTTTCTTCTAAAAACGACAAAATAACCAAAAAAGAGTCGAAAAACCTCGATTCTGATGTTTTCCACTTCGACGAGCTACCTTTTAAGACCTTTTTATAGCTCTCTAGGAAATAATTATATGTGAGAACTAATTTTCTCGTAATTTTCTATCTGATATAAGGGAGGTTTCAGGTTTTAAAGTACCTTTGTATCTAAAGGGTAAAAAGTTTATTTTACATTTATCAACTAAATTTTCTAAAACTTTTTGAATGTTATTCAAAGAATTACAGTTCTCTGTTTTGTCTTTTCGACGGTATATATCATGTTCTGAGATAGAAAATGATAATATGTGACATCAGTGCAAAAAGATTCATTGATTTCACGGTCACAGGAACCTCAGTTTAATCAAAAAGCGAACATTTACACCTGAAGAACAAAAGTGATTTGAATGATCGAGTCCAAAACCGGACTTTGTTCCCGAATGTACCTCAACTCAAGCAGTATGGAATAGGTAATGAAAGTCGTGAGTTACAATACACATTGAGTACAAAAAGCCCGAAGGGCTAGAGTTCAATCTCTAACCTTTCTCAGGCAAGAAAAAGTGAAGCCTTAAAAAATGCGCCGCATTTTAGACGACAGATTGAATATAGCAATTTTTTTGTTTACGATTGATATTTTTTCGAAATTTAGCGGTAAATTTTAATTTCAATCTGTCATTTGTGTAAAAACCAGGCGAGCCGCTCAAGGCCGCGCAACTTTGGTAAGATTTGTTGGCTTCAAATCCTACCAAGGAGATTGACTTCTAGCCCTTCGGGCTTACACTTTGACAATACAGTCATTAAATCTGGCCTGTGGCTAGAGCGTTTCGGCTCTAGGCAGGCTCGCGCTTTCACGTTTTTTAAATTTTAGGCGGTGCTAAACGCCCGAAATTATTTGAACGCCACGATTATCCCGGGCGGTTTTTTTAGGGGGCTGGTACTGAAATGAGACGCGCGCGAAGGGCATGAATTGAGCGCGAAACAAAAAAAGTTTGTTCACGTACCTTACACTCATGGTTCAAATTGTGTACTGCACTATACTATACTACTGCTGGCATACTCAGAATCCCATAAACTTATGCAAAGATACAACCCAGGAAACAACCAAACCCAAATGATTTGGATGGCGTGTTGTGTGGTGAAGGGGGTTCATTGTTTAGGTCAGTATCTTTAATTTTTTAGGTCAGTATAGGCTATAGCCAGACGATCTCAATCGAACGGAATCGACGATCGAACCAGTCGAACCAAATCGAACGCAACCGATTGAAATTCGAATCGAATCTCGAGCGAATATTACCGCAATTTTCAGATTCGATTGATATTCGACTGCGTTCGATTGATGTTCGATTGCGTTCGATTGCGTTCGATCGTCGATTCATTGACCCCGGATTGTTCATCGCATAATTTCTACGGGAAATCGAAAGTAATTTCATTCGACTTGTGATGTTTGAGAGCTTGGATGTTGGAAAGCTGCAAGAATAAAGCCAGACGATCTCAATCGAACGGAATCAACGATCGAACCAGTTGAACAACAATCGAACCAATCGAATATTACCCAGAATTTTGACGTTCGATTGAGATTCGATTGCGTTTTTGACAATAGACCTTTTTTCAAAGAGACCACCCTGTTGAATAATTATGTAGTCCAGTAGAAAAACAATGATAAAACCATGCATAATTATTACAATATGCATGATACAGTAATTATGCATGGCCCTATCATTGTTTTTATGGCTGGACTACATAATTATTCAACAGGACGTCCTATTTGAAAAAAGGTCTATCGAATTTCAATCGGTCGATTGCGTTCGATTTGTATCGACTGGTTCGATCGTCGATTCCGTTCGATTGAGATCGTCTGGCTATAGCTACATTTAATGTTTTTGTCCAACTACCCTAAAAGCTTCCATAGGGGCTACATATTCAAGAAAGGAGTCTGCTAAATGACGCGCCCTGCGTGCCCATGTGCCTTACTTTTTCCACATGCTCTTCAATCGCATAGACCTTTTTTCAAAGAGGCCACCCTGTTGAATAATTATGTAGTCCAGCAGAAAAACAATGATAAAACCATGCATAATTATTACAATATGCATGATACAGTAATTATGCATGGCTCTATCATTGTTTTTATGGCTGGACTAGTCGCGCTGATGATATTGAAAAAAGTGGCTAGAAAACGATTTTCGTGATACATCTCTGAGATATGATTTTTTTTGATGGAGACTCGCGAATTTGTATGTGTAGATTCCAAAGTCAAAAAGTCTCCACGATATTATCGTGCAAGTAACGAGTAAATCGACTTAAAAGTTGACTTTAATCGATTTAATCGATTTTAATCGATTTAAACGAATTTATCAGTTTGTAGATCATGTATTTTCATTTTTATGACATTCTTTGCTTGTAAATACTCAAACTCGTCAAATTATTCCACTAACAATTGATATAATCGAAGAAGATTTAGAAAAACGGCTAAAACCGATAAAATTATCGATAAAATATCGAATGCGTAATCTGTTTCCCCGATAAACTTCGAATCAGTCTGTAGACTTCAAAAATGGTCAGATTTGGCTAAATTTTTGCAAATACGTCCCTAAGGTTAATATCTTTTGATAGAATTTGTAATTTTTTGAAAGAAATTCAATTTTGGGGGTCTGGAGACGAGTATAATCGTTAAAACGAGGCTGAAACTTCAGGAAAGTCTGTAAGCTTCAAAAATGGTTGGATTTTGCTGAAATTTTGCAGACTTGTACCTTGGGTGAATATCTGTTGTTCTACTTCTCATTTTTTTTTAAATTTTGATTTTGGGGCCTGGGAACGGGTTTTTCCTTAAAAGGGACTAAGTCTGTGGTCAATTTAATTGGAAAATGTTGACAATTGCTATGATATCATCCGAATTATTCCCTGAAAACTAATGAAAATATTGGATAAAAAGATCTTGACGTAAAATAGTAAAATCTAACAAAAATGTCCCAGTATACCTATATTCTTGTTATGAGCAAAATAGTCCCGCTGTTGAGGTCGAAAAAAGTGCCTCAAAATCACCAAAAAATAAGAGCTATTTATAAACAATCCTGAGCCTGAAATTACTCAATTTTAATCAATGTAGGGGCAAAGTAATAAAAATTGAGTATAACGCCTAAAATACCTCACAGTTACACTCTATAAATAAGAACATGATGATAACAATTAGAGGCTCAAAGTACCAAAAAGAATAAGAGTAGCCGAGCCTGTGAAAAATCTTACTGGTTTTTAGAATAAAAGTGTAGGGTTAAAAGTTCATTTGAGGCGAAAGATTGAGGATACCACATTCGATGCCATATCATTGCAACATAAACTTAGTGCCCATCCGAAATATCAAGTCTTCTAAAGAAATGGTATACTACTCATACTCGAGTATAGGAACAGTTTATTTTTAAGAACATTGTACTTTACATGGCTAAAATATTCTAAAAATACACTCTTTTTTAACTAAATAACTTATTTTATAAGAACAATGAGGCTCAAAAATGCCAAAAAAAAACTATTTAAGAACAACCCTCAGCCTGGAATGGCTAAATTTTGATCAAAATAATTAATGTCTTTTACAGCACAGCTGTTATACCTAGTGACAGGCTCATTTATCTCGTTTGTACTGGTAGAGGGAAAGTAATGAATGCTGGAGTAATTTATTATTCATAGATCAATCATTCTCCTAAACAACTCTTATATGATGAGTATAAAAAGTGCCAAAAAAATAAAAACAGCCAAGCGTCAACAAAAATCTAAAATTAGATGGTTCTTATAAAAAAGAGTTTATACTGATATATGTAGAATGTCTAGGCTTTGGAAAAGTTATGTTAACAAATAGACCTTTTCATAAATTACATGCATATAAATCAAATGAGTTTTAATAAAATCTGTTGGAAGTTAATCACCATGGCAATAATTTCAAAATGAGGCAAGTGATGTTTGTGACGTTATTTATGAAAAGGTCTATTGATATACATTTCTTGAAAGAAGATAAGATAGTATTATAGCAAAAATTATAATTATAAACAACAGGAACATAAGAATATTCTTATAAAAATACTGAGTGAGTCCAGATTTTTCCTTTGTTATTATACCAAATACTCCTCTTGGGATTGGTTCAAAAGTTAATCACATGATCAATAAGTAAGCAAAACAAACTAACTTCTAAACCAGAGTTTCAAGTTCAAAACAATACCTTATCGTCCTTATCGGCGAAAACTTTGTTGGCCTTAATTTTAGTCAGCCTTAATTATTATTCCGCCCTAATTTTAGTCACCTCGTCAAAATTTAATCACTAAGGGCCGATTAATAATTAAGACCGACAAGAAATTTGGGCCATTTCTAAATAACTACAAGCAGATGGAAAATAGGAGAAAGCTTCTAATTTGACCCATATTTTTAGTCGACCCTAATTTTAGTTACCAAGCCAAAATTTAGTCGCCCATAAAGTAGAAAGAAACAAAAGTCTTCAAATATACCATATTGACTAAATAAATCCAGTTTGTAGCAGTCTACTTCATTTTGATACCTTTTATAATAATGTTTACTACTGACTAAAAACAAATTGGTGTTTTCGAGATGGTGAAAGTTACCTCTCAGATAGAAAAGTTATCTCAATCAACAGTAATGCAAAACTCGCAAAACCTTGGGATTGCTGCTTAAGAAGCAATTTCTTTTCTACAATTTGGTTCCATCCATTCCATTGCTGGTAAAGAGCTGGTGAAACGACACATGGTAGTGTTTGTTTCTCTCCTCCAAACTTGCCATATTTGTTAAATCACTTGGTATATTTTCCTAGCAACCATCAAAATTTCTTTACATACTGTAGTCCTTGTCTAACATAATTATCATCAGCAGCCTCTCGCTTCTCCTCTGGATGGCAAGAAAAGTTTATTTTGTAAAACAGGGTTTTATCCCACTCACATGATTTCCTTCGAAATGTAGACACAATGTTGACTTTGTTCATTATTCATTACTATTTTTTCATTACAGCTAAAGCAAAAAAAGAAACCATAAATTTCTCATGCTCTATAATATAGCTATCACATTCAAATAAATAGCTCATCGCAGAAAAGAAACTGCTTATTTGCAGTTCATTGCTTATAATTTTTTTTCAGGAAAGAAGTACACACACACTTCTGCTATTTTATAATCTATTTAACAAAGTTCAGATGAAAAAGTACATATAATCTTTACTGAGAAATACATGACTTTCTGTCTCAAACACCACTCATATAAAAATTATAGCCATCACTTTCGATTTTGGAGCGAAACTTTGTTTATATTTTTTTAGATAAATCTCGGAACGTTTTTGTTTCGCCAGAATCACGCGCACTTTTGAATTCCGTTTAATAGTACTACTTTTTGCTTAGATTTCGGAACGCGTGTTTCATTTGAAATCAAAGGCAGAGAAATCGTTCTGTATAATACATATTGATAATCGATTAAACACGAATCTCCTCGATTCCCTCGATAATGCCTAACTTTGAGACTAAATTCTGGCTTACCTGCACCCTTTTAACGTGGAGACTTTTTAGATTTGGAATCAGCACTATCAAATCTACAAGTCTCCATCATTTTTTTTAACATCTCAAACATGTATCACGAAGTGAAACGATTTTCGATATCATCAGCGCAACTAGACTACATAATTATTCAACAGGACGTCCTCTTTGAAAAAAGGTCTATGCCCACGTCAGCAGCCCACCATTTTGACGTGCCCACATGCCCTCTAAAATTTTGTGTGCCCTCTAAATAGACAAGGCACGTGCCTCGTGCCCACGTGGGCACGTGAGCATGACGCAGGGCACGTCATTTAGCAGACTCTTATAAAATTGATGTCACAAAACGAGTTCAATGACAATTGAGCATCTTCTTTTTGACGTTACCATCAACCATAAATGAAAACTATACCGCAATTGCAGTATATGTATATGTATGTGACGTATAGCTTTTTCCTTGATCGTTCTGGCGGCCATCAGAAAATTGTTCTGTTTGTGTCACCACCTGCCCCCGACTTGCAGAAGCAATTTTAAAAAACCTGGGAATTTTTCCAACCGCTCATCCGCCCGCATGCATTTTTAACACCTGTTGCAAAGCGAACAGAACAATTTTTTCAATGACCGCCTATTATTTTTAATGCAATTAAAAAAAGCTGACGCCCACATGACATTTGTTACAAGAGCTCCTTTATCGGAGTACAAGTTCTCAAATCTGATGCCCAAGATACTGCCCATTAAAAAAATGTTTACTTAGTTCCGCTTTCAAGTTGCACAAATAGTATGACAGCAAGAACGCCAAGATGTAGTTAATGGGGCGATGACAAAAGTTTGACAGTCAGGGAAATCCCTCAATTGCAGTAGTTTCATTCATGGTTAGCCTACAGAGGCTTATAACGGCTACATATAGTGCTTGTCGACAAAGATAAACAAACATTGACGGTAAGAAATCGTACGAGAAGATAACTTTTCTTTATTAAAAGAATCTAATCTATGGAAAAAATAGTTTGTCTGTGTGTTAAAAAGATATGATCAATTATGTACAAAAGTTGCCTGTTTTCTCCTTGAATCTTGAATTCTGTTTCTTGAATATACTGCAATTGCGGTATATGAAAAATGTAAAAGTGACATTTATACCGCAATCCCAGTAAAAAATTACTACTGCAATTAAGGGATTTCCCTGACTGTTTGACCCCTCAAATGAACCTCCAAATCGGACCCCCAAATGGAACATAAAATGGACCTCCAAATGGAACCCCAAATGGAACCCCCTTGAAATTAGAAATTAAACTGGTTCAGGCTTATACTCTTGATCCTAAACCCACGCACCCATTCAACCCAAGCACCCAAGCACCCACGCACCCACGCACCCATTCAACCCCCGCACCCACACACCCATAAGCTTCATTAATGTATAATCTTTATCCGTAAGCCTGAATCAGTTTAATTTTTTAATTTCAAGGGGTTTCATTCGGGGGGTCCGTTTTGGGGGTCCATTTGAGGGGATCATTTGTTATCGCCCCAGTTGATGTGAAAAAATAAGTGTGACATACAAACCAATTACTTCTTTTGAAAAATGTACCATTGATGGGTTTGCGTGTGATTACTTCTTTGCTTCTCTTTTGAAAAATCGATTTGTTTTGATATAATCGTGTAATTATAGGACTTAATAACAGTCAAGTCAAGTTTGATGGAAAATTGGCTAATGCTGTAACACACCTATTGTAAGCATAGTTCGTATAAAAGACCCCGGTCTGGAAGCCTTTTGTTTCTTTCCTTTGTTTCTTACTTGAACTTGCGAAATTAGTTTGTTTTGCTTCTTTTTGATTATGTGATTCAATTTTAAACCAATCCCAAGAGGAATACTTAGTAACGTGATCAAAAATTGAGCAAATTGCTTATATCTTTTAATATCAACAAAGGTAAAAGCTAACAAAAAGTCAAAACAATTAGCTTCCCGACCAGAGCTTTTTATACGGACTATATGATACAAGGAAATGAAAAAGCCTCTTTTTCACAAATTTTTATAGATATGTATGATAATGTTTCATTACTTTCCTTGTTTCTAGATGAGCTAGACACTTCCCATACATAGCCATTGATGTAGAAACTATCATACTTTTCCTACTTCAATTACTCTACTAAAATTGGCTAAGTCAGGCTAAGTTTGTAACAAAGTTGTGAAAAATTGCCTGACTTTGTTACATTTTTAGCCAACAATTCCAAATCAACGAGGTAAATCAATGAGGTCAGTTAGTACTAAAATTTTCAGTAAAGTTTTACACTTGTTACCTTATCTTTAAAACTCTAAATCTGCTATTCAATTGCCTCAATTCTGAGCAAATGGCTAACAATGTAACTTTGATATTTCGAAACCGATTCTTGGCTTCACTTTAAGCCATCTCTCCAATTTAAAGAAGATGCTTCAACCATTTTCATAATCTTTTTTGCGGCTCTTTTTATTTTATTTTAATTCAATACTGATTGTCATTGAGAATTTACGTACCATGTATGTCCATGTATGAATTATGTTACTTTTTAGTCAAAGATGATATTTTAATGGACTTTCAACCATTTTAAAGCCACAAAGTATTAAGTTGTTGTAATTTCTTGATTTTTTGAATATCACAGAGCTTGCCTTTTTTTGCAGCTTTTTGATGTGTTATTTTCAACATGTTTCATAATGTTAGAATCAGTTCTTGGATGATTTTTTGACCCAGCACTTTTTGAAAATATACACTTCTTTTGGATCAATGAGAACCAGTTTACTTCAGGATTGGAAATTCCCTTAATGAACCACCTGACAAGAAAAAGAACAAAGAAACTTCAATATAAACAAAATCAAACGCATAGTTTTCACATTTCTTATTAAATTTTCAAATTGGTTTGTTAGATGGTATTCCAAGAACGAATCAAAAGAGGTTCAAAAAACTAAAACAAAAGTTTGTAAAGCAGAACTCAAGAGTCTACTTATATTTCCAATGGATCAGTCATTTTCTACCCCTTGTTTAGATATCAGTTTAAGGGGTCACTTGCATTATGTATTCAAGTCTCCCACAATTAGATTTAAAAAATGTGATGTTGGTATTGAGATGTTGCTCTCTTTTTAGAGAGTCTTTGCCCACTGCGGATTAAGTTTGGAGTATTGACAAGAAAATACTGAATGTGTTTAGAAGGATTTGGAAGCAGACAGTTTGTCTTGGAATTATTAAATATTAGGCGAGACCAATTTAATTTGTTGTTCTACGGCCAGATCGTTAGAAAAATATGGGTCGGTTGGTTGGCAAAATAAGAAAATTTTCCGAAAAGTATCTGGATCAATAATTAACTTTGTTTTTTATCTTGGATGAAGATCATAATAAAATTTTAGTGTATGGAATGCTTTTTATGATTTTCCAATTTCTTGAATTAATTTTCAGCTTTATTCAAGTTTAATTCTTACAAATAACTAGTGTGTAAAATATATTGTAGTGGAAATTCAATATTATTATTTTTTTGATTTTAGCAAAAATAGGGTCGGTCGGGCCCGTAGAACAACAAATTAAATTAGTCTTGCCTTATAAACAAAAGTGAAGACAATTAGTCCAGTCCAGCTTAGAGCAGCATGTTTAATTTGGAGATCTCAGCATTTAACAACACATTTTTTTCATAATTTAGAAACTGAGCTGAGCCAGTCAGATTTGAAATAGAATATTTTCTATAACCCACTAAAGTTATATTTAAATGATAAAAAAAGTCGATCCTGCTGTTACATATACTTTTTAAGATTTGTTTATTTTGCACCTTTTTAATTTCGCTTAGCGAAAGTATTACGATAGCCTTTCTGCGGCGGCGGGGGAGAATATTTTTGGGGCGAAGATTATGGCGTGGGCGTTTGGCTGCGGGCGTACTACGGCAAATATTCTAAAGGTGGACTCACTCACAAAGATAAAAAGTGATAAAAAACAGGACTTTTCTTAATAAATAAAATACGCTAGTGCAAGAAGTGTAACCAAGCCTTTGTAAACATTCATCGTGAGAACTTTTAATGGCTGCTTGATTGCACATGCTTTTGAAAATTTTTATCATATTTTCTGGTCTTTTGTAGAGTGTTTAAAGAGGTTTAATATTTGCTTACTACCTGTTACTACTAAGTATTTTATGTTTGTGTACTTAGTGAATGCACCAATAAATTGATCATGCTCAGTAAGTAGTACAAAAAGAGTTAATTTTCCACAACAAACAACAACATTATTAACCCTCTCTTCTCTTTTTCACCAAAACTACAAACAGCACAGGTATGATCTTTTTTTTCCTTTTTTCACCAGATAGTTATGTGTTAATAGTGAAACCAGTTGTGACAAACAGTCAGTTTTAGCAAGTACTGTGAAGTCGGGTATTAAACTTGCATCAGTGGAAGATACAGTCAAACAGTTGCACAGCCATCAAATGACTGACTGAAATTCAGCAATCATTTTTGTATAATCAAAACGAGCCTGCCTAGACACTGCCGTACATTGTCATTGTACGGTGATTTATCAGTTTATGGGGGGTAAGGTTGGGTGTACAGATAATACAGTAGATTTCAGATTAACCTATTTTCATCGCCGTACAAAAAGGACATTTAGATCCAACAGCCCCACCTTACACCACCGCACAATGTACATCAGTCCCTCGTTAATGATGACAGTTTTTTATCCAATGAAGTTTGATTGGTGTTCGATGAGTTTGGTTAGTAAAAGTTCCAGCTTTTCCTCCCCGATGGGATGATAGATATTGGCTCGCTCTTTAAGCTTTAGCGTGGGCGTCTGCTAATAAGCTTTCGGAATGTAAAAAGAATAGACCTTTTTTCAAAGAGGACGTCCTGTTGAATAATTATGTACTCCGCAGCCATAAAAACAATGATAGAGCCATGCATAATTACTGTATCATGGATATTGTAATAATTATGCATGGTTTTATCATTGTTTTTCTGCTGGACTACATAATTATTCAACAGGGTGGCCTCTTTGAAAAAAGGTCTATGGGCAACAAGGTAATAAGTCAAACTAATCGAGCTTCAATCAAACTTCACCGATCTTGATACACCTTTTGCTAATTAGGATTTTCATTTTGAACCATGGTACGTTGTTTGTATAAGATTTCCATTTCCGCACTAAGATTCTTGTTACTTTTCTGGAATCTTTCCCCTATATATTTTTCCTGGGATGATCGTCAAGAGATTGGGGAGGGTTTGTTTAATGGGATGCAGTTTAAAGCAGTTATAAAGGAGTCAAAGTTTAATCTCAAGGAGTATTATTTCTTTAAAGCTTAAAGTTGGCTAGTTTTTACCTTGCAATTTTCTAGTCCAGAAGCTGGACCTGGAGCTCAACTACACTCATTTTTCTTTTATAAGTATAACGTTTATAGGCATACTGAAGCTCAAATTTCCAGAAAAATTAAGCATATGCTAAGCATACCTTGAGGAAATTTTAGAATCATAATTTCCCAAACTTCAGAAAATAACAGAAGAATGAAGAAGAGAATTACAAACAAAATTCGAATAATTGGTGATTTTATTTTGTTTAATCTCTTACAAATAACACAACTTGGTCTCTTAAGAATGTACACTATCTAAACTTACATATTTTTTTACCAATCAAAAAATTGAGATTTACTTAAGCATAGTGAGCTTCAGCCGAACTTTACTGTATGCTTATAAAAAAAATGAGTGTGCTCAACTGCTTTTTGCTTTTAATGGGCTCTTCCAGAAAATGTCTGTACATGGGGGTGGAGGATATAGCGTCTGGAGGGGAGGGTAGTGAAAAATCTACAAAATTTGCCTTGTCCTGGGGGGAGTAAACTTGCTCTCTATGGGATCAACTAATGCTTGTCCGGGGCGGGGAGGGTTAGACCTGCTGTCCGGGCGATCAAAAGTCACAATGTCCAGGGGGGGGGGGGGGGGGGTTTCCATAAAATTTTTTATTTATCCTTCACCCCCCCCCATATTCAAATTTTTTCTGGAAAAATCCAATGATTTTGATGGTGGTGGGCCATCATTCATATCAGAAAGCGAAGATAGTATACAACAGATTTTTCTGACTAGCCATTTTTCTCAATTTTAGATAAATTCTACTGTTTATAAAAAGAAGTTGATATAAACTTTGCGCAAGTGAAAAAAGTCTTTATCACAAGTTCCTTCAAAGCACAAAATGAGGTTCCTGGCATTCAAAGAATGAAAAGTTCATTATTTTTTTTCTTCCTTTTCAAAAAAATTTAAAATTATTTTTCTCAAGTATATTGCAGTTCTCTTAAAGGAATCTTTTTTTTAATGGATTGAGATTTTTCATTAAAAAAACAGCGGGTATCTATGACCTGTGTGTACAATACATTGTGTATATTCTGTGTAACGCTTCATTCAAAATGCATAATGGTTGATGTTCAAGTACTATGCGAAATTTTCGACTTTAAGTCGTCTTGTTAACATTCAAATAGCTTAACTTCATTTGAATTCGATCAATTGGTTTGGGCTCAACGAGCAGATAAGTATTAATCATCATTGCAAACCTAAAAAAGTTTTCACAAAAGTGACTTTGTGAAGTTTTTCACTCAAACTCTTCAATTCCATTTTCACAGGAAAATTTTTACATTTAAATATCGATCAAAATTTTTGAAAAGTGGTTTATACTATAAGGGTAGAAATTTTAGTAAGGCTTAAATCTGATTGCAATACTCAAAATCCACGCAAGGGAGTAAACAAACCTTTCAATCCTAGAAAAATTACAGAATTAAAAAAGAGCTTGGAAAATCAGATTCTATTGCCCTTTATTGATTACATTCAAATTTGATTCAGACTTTGTCAGCCAACCCCTGGAAAACAAAATCAAACTCCCTCAACAAATTCTCTTGGCTGCTGGAATTTCTTTTTGGGGACTGCTTGGAAATGTTTGTCAACTTTGATTTATGCAGGATAAAAATGGTTTGTGATCAAAGTAGATTTGTCATGTTACAATAATTACTCTGATATTCCACTTAAAGGTGACAGAAAATAATTTTAATAGCAGATTCACATGGCCTGCTAAACGGAGACTACCCTATCAGATAGTTTTGCTGAGTGTGATTCTTCCATTGTAGAAAAACACATTATTGGTTGTGTGGGTTATAGTAAGGTTATATCAAGGGTTATTGTTTTTAAACCCACTTAGTATTCTTATGTAGCACCGACAACTTTTCTCTCAATATGTATTTGTTGCAGGAACTGAATTCATGTGCATATAGTAATATGGATACAAAAATTCAAAAATCAAAATTCTTTAGCTGGATAAAAGGGTGATTTATACTGACTTCATTGGATCTTTCATAAAAGCAACCAATTTATTTGAAATTTAGTTCAGAAGTTTTTTCTTTCACGTTTTAGACCATAAAAGCAGGAAGATACGCTGATCAAATTCAAATCTACATCAAACAAATTGTGATTAGCCAAGATAGAAAGAAAGATTAACATCAATTTGGATAAAAGTGGCATGATTATGGTAAATGGTTGTAAGTTATGTCATAAATCTAGCAAAACTTTAAGTATAAACTTCGATGTAAAATAAGGCCAAAAAAATCTTTTTAAATTGAATAAAATCCAAAAGATTTAATAAATTCCAGGGGCGTCTACTCGAAATAATACGGTAAGAGCACAAGGTGGTGTCATCCTAGGTGATTGAAAATTGAGAGAAAGTGAATCAGCCCAATGTTTAGGAAATATTTTGAAATATCCATATATCAATTCTAGTTTTCGTTTTTTAACGTTTTTATAATCAATTTTTTGGATATGTTTTGATTCCTTTTTAAACACTGCTATTCCCTGCTACCCCTACATAGCTGGCTCCTTAAGTATGACTACTTCCGTATAATTTTCACTCCAATACTTCAGGTTTTAGTGTTGGTTCTATGTATTTCGCTTTTAAAATTAAATGTTAAATTTTTTCTGCATTTTAATTGCAAATTCAGCAACTGTTTTTACATTATTATATTTTGTTTAATGCTTTGATGCTTCCTTAAAAAACTCATAACTGTGACTCAAGTGTTTTAAGTTTCTATGATTCTGCTCTTCTATCAAATATTTGCGAAAATCTTTTTTACCAAATTCGATTTCAATCTGCAGCTGGGTTTGAACTGAATTCCTTTTCGACACCACTCTTCTTAAGATGGCTGATGTATCTTTCGTTATCAAATTCACTTTCGATCTGCAGCTGTATGGGGATCTTGTTGAGATTAATTTTGTATATGGGACGTTAACCCACGGTATTATCTGGCCATACAGAAAATTCTCATATACAAAATGACTTCTCATCAATTTTTTTTTTTCATACTCTGTGGAAAGAGACTGTTGATGGTTGTTTAGTGTTTTCTGTACAGTCTTAACTTTGGATCTGCTGAATTCCTTCTTCGACACCACTCTTCTTGAGATGGCTGATGTATCTTTCGTTCTTTATCAAATTCACTTTCGATCTGCAGCTGTATAGGGATCTTGTTGAGAATAATTTTGTATATGGGACGTTAACCCACGGTATTATCTGGCCATACAGAAAATTCTCATATACAAAATGACTTCTCATCAATTTTTTCATACTCTGTGGAAAGAGACTGTTGATGGTTGTTTAGTGTTTTCTGTACAGTCTTAACTTTGGATCTGCTGAATTCCTTCTTCGACACCACTCTTCTTGAGATGGCTGATGTATCTTTCGTTCTTTATCAAATTCACTTTCGATCTGCAGCTGTATAGGGATCTTGTTGAGAATAATTTTGTACATGGGACGTTAACCCACGGTATTATCTGGCCATACAGAAAATTCTCATATACAAAATGACTTCTCATCAATTTCTGCGTACTCTTTGGCATGCTTTGCTTTATTCCTGAACGCACAGGGTGTTTGGTAAAATGTCAAGGTAAACAAGCATAGGGAAAAAAGATTTGATCTATACGGACTGGAATTTTTTTTAAATCATGTGCTATCTGTACGATAGCCGGGATGCTCATCTTTGAGCTTTCTTGAGCATAGGATAATCCATTCAACCCAGCTTTTGCAAGGCAAATGACCAAAAACTTATGCTGAAAGATCTCAAACTAGGTAATGGTTGACAGTTTTTTTTGTGAAAACTTGTCTGCATAGTTTGATCGATCGTATTAGGTGTAAGCTAGTAGTTTCATTTGAGAAGTGAGAACACTTTTCATTTCCTGGGATGTTGGCCTGATTACCTATAACCTCGATTAGTGCTCGGTTCAACCTGTTCTGTGTATGCATGGTTTTTGTAGATTGTTTCTTTCCATGATCTCTTCTTTCTCACTACTTGTTTACCACTAAATACCCGCCCCATGGTTCTAATGGGGACGGTAACTTCCTTAAGTAGCTGTACTTTCAGCCAAATAACCATTAAACTTAACCGTGGGTTGTGTTCTTTATTGCAAAGTGTACTTTTTTGAACGATTACTTTATTCAAAGGCTATGTTGGGTAGTTATTTTTCTCACTACTAAACTAAACTTAAAAATATGAAGGAATCAATAAAAAGATAATTTACTGTCCTTCTGTCCTTCTCTTCTCGAAACTTAGCGTCGATCTGATTGAATATTTGCACTGTTGTGACAGAGCTGCACCATTCATCATTAGGTTTACTTATTTTGGCTGTTTAAAATGTTAGTTATACAGGGTTATAAAGGAGTCTGGTTTACTACTCGATTAAAGCGATAAAGGCTCTCATCGGAGTGTCTGATTTCAGTAGCTTTTCGATCCTACTTTATCATATACTTAAATAATGATCGAGTCGCCATGGGATCCCCCCCAGGAAGATAGGGGGAGGGGTAATTAACTTTTGTCCTAGAGCGGGAGTGAATATTTTCACCTTGATAGGGGACTAATGCAAATGGAGGATTTCAGGAAATTTTATGGGAAGTGGGGGTAGAAAGTGCAAAAATTAGGTATAATGTTTCAAATATATGATTAAATGTGTTTCAAATATATGATTAAATGTGTATATTTACAGCATTTGAGTTTTCATTGCAGGAAATTGTTATTTTTGTTAAGTTGTTATGCAAAATATAGCGAATCGGTTGGTCACAAAAATATCCAATGGGGGGGGACCAAATGGGGATTTTAGGCCCCAGATGGGGAGGGGGAGGCTGAAAACCTGGAGGACACCATGGTCGCAATCCATTATAAGTAGTAATATAGAACTTTGCAGACTTGAAAATAGTCTTACAGCTACAAAATATAGGAAAAACCTTACCATAGGGAGAAGGGCCTACTTGTTTTCCAGAAAGAAAAAGTATTCATTTTGGGGGATATGATATCACCCAGCCTGAAAAAACTTCTTACTGCTAAAGTGTTTTTTGTATCTCTCATCTCTTTCATGTGCAAATTGAACCTGACATACAATTCTTGAGCGCATTCATTTCTGGCTTGGTGAATTTCAAGTCCAATCTATGGTTGAATCACTACTACATGAGAGCTCAGTTATCAGTCTTAGCACGGATCAAAAAAAAAGGAGGGAAAGGTTAGCGAAATATATTTTAAACACTGAAAGTATACTAGTGTATTGTTTTTTGTATTGCTGTTTTAAATTCAAAAGCTCGATTCTTTTTAGGGAAATCTAAAGCCCTCATATATTTTTCTACCGGGTGCGCCACAAAAAAGTTTCTCTCTTTGAAACTAATTTTTTCGAAAGCTAAAAATTTTAAAAGAACCATTCCTCTTTCATTGGAAAGAAGAAAGATAAACTTAAATTCTGATGGGTCATTTATCAAATTCGATTCATTAGATCAAAAGTTATGCTCAATTGAATAAAAAAGTTACTTTTGGAAAGTGCTCAAAAACGTTAAAAATCGACCTATCAAATTAAACAGAAGCATAATTACATGATACATCAGTATTTTCGCTTCAGTCATTAAAAATCATAATTAGCTGTCTAAACGACCTTTTGTTATATAAAGGAAGATTGAATTTCAATGAAAAGAAGAAAATTCGTCGAAAAAGCCCAAAAATCTGGTAAAATTCATAAAAATACATCAAATATGGGTTTCGAGGTAGATCCAGTCTTACAAAGACTTTATCCAGTCAAGAACCAAAAACCTGAGGAAAATTTCGGTAAAAGTAAATTGAATTGATTTTGATGAAGATTTTAAACCCTTTCGACCCTTCAGTTTCAAAATTGATGTGTTTAGTTACTGAAAAACGCTCTTAAACATGCAAAGGCTAATGCGATTGCCAAATTTAAAATAAAAATTTGATAGGTCGATTTTTAACGGTTTCGGGCACTTTCTGAAAATAACTTTTTTATTCAATCAACGGATTAGAATAGGTGGATTAAGAACTCATAGAAAACACTCCTCGTTAGGTTATCAAACTTTTTTACGAGTTTGCTAGCAATTAAAACTTGATAAGTTGTAAAAAAGTTGTAAAAAATCATTACTTTCAACATTTTCATTGGTCATTACGTATCACGTGGGTACATTTTAAATAAGAAAATGCACTTTTTTAGCCCTTTCTATCCAATGCAGAAATTAGCCAAATAATTTGAAATTTATTTTCCTAATTCTAAATACAGTCTTCTTTCACCAGTATGCAACCCATTCGTGACCCATCGATAGTTTCTTAGTTATAGACCATACGTTAATTTTCACTTATCTGAAGATTGCCATTGACAAAAGATTAAAAATTTACATTAAAACTGGTCTAGCGTTTGTTGATGCTAAAACTTAAGTGCAGGATTTAAAATATTTGCAAAATCATCAAAATTGATCGAATCATAGGACAAATTCGTTTTCGAAACTGTATAAATTGGAAAATTGTTCTTATAAAAACAATGAAAAAACTAAACGAGGAGTGCGCAGAGTCATTTACAGATTTTTCTTGTAACAATGAGAAGACAATGGATCTCTCTTGGGAGCAACGAGAGAAGTTAATCCACCTATTCTAATCCGTTGATTCAATTGAGCATAACTTTTGATCTAATTAATCGAATTTAATAAATGACCCATCAAAATTTAAGTTTATCTTTCTTCTTTCCAATGGAAAAGAAATGGCTCTTTTAAAATTTTTAGATTTCGAGAAAATTAGGTTCAAAGAGAGAAACTTTTTTGTGGCGCACCCGGTAGATGTGAAGAACACTCGCTTTAAATGTGTATAAACGTATATGGACTGTTTGAGGAAGCAGTTTAAAAAGTCAATCCAAATCAGGTAAGTGACTTGTCACACGAAATAGTCCCAGAGGTCAACGCTTGTACATTATTGTTATGTTTTTACGATGTAACAGGGCTAAACTCTCTTTTTTGCATGATATTAAATTTATGTTAACGGGTTTTTAGTCAACACAAATGTTTAATTAGAATGTTTTAGTTCGTGTTGATGTAATTAAATAAAGTTTTAAAAAGACTTTATTATTGAGTATTTCATGAAAATATTTTTTGCTCTCGAATTTTAAGCCTCATCAAGTGATCAAAACCGAGAATATTGTAGTCACGATTTCTTTAATCTGTTCATGAGGCGGGCCATCCCACTATCTTTAAACTTGATCAATTGATGTAAAAAACAGTTTCAAATTTCTAAATCCCATCCCTAATATAAAGATGGTCTGTTTCACTTTTTCTTATAGTTTTGTCTTAACAATTTCTATAAGTTTGAAGGAGGTCTTCGATGATTAATCTTTTTGTTTTGTTTTTAGCATGTGTACACTCTTGGTCGTTACAAGGTTAGCTGGAGCTTTTTGGGCCTCATTTGTTGGTATGTTTTATTAGTTTTTTTTCTTCAGAGACTGTCATGCTCTTATCACCAGTGGCAATCACACATATTCCAAAGTGTTGTTACAACAGACAGATGTAATTTACCTCGGACAACTACTTACTTTGAATATCCATTTGCTTCAGTTTTTTTAACTCGTCTATATCACATGACCTGGAAGACGGTAGCAGACTGGCAGATTACATGGCGAGTGGAGTTTTTTTCATTGTAGAGTACTTCCTCGTTTTAGAGCACTTAGTTTTGTAGGATCGGGGATCGATGTTTTTCACCCACCGTAGCATTGTTGTGTTGCACTGTCAGTTTTCTCGAGTGTAAAGATCTTTTGACGGTACATGGTTCTGTAAGAAGTACCCTGTCTTCTTACTAGAGATCCTGATTGCATGATAATCCAAAATTCCAAACAATAATTTTGAAGTGAATATCTTTGATGTTAGCTTATACTTTTAATTTTTCCTTAGATTCTTTTCTTATCTTTCGAGTTTTCCTTGTTGGCCATCCAGTTTAGTACGATTTTTCTTCTAAATTTTCCCCAACTTATAAATTTTGTAGAAGTCCTGAGCTTGCATTTCTTTTGTTGAGTTTAATTGAGACACTATGTTTCAGTACTGTTGGGAGTACAGGCTCCGACAGTTCTGGCTAAATGATTGCCAATTCGCCTAAAACAACTGCCTTTTCCTGACATAGCCGTTATGTCGTAATTGATTTTATCTCTCTGCAATTTTACTGCTCTTGCCAGTGGTCGTACGTGTTGGTATATTTCTGTGTAATTTGAGTGCGCAATCGTAATGGCTTCACTTTGAAATTCCATTTTGTCAGTTCATAATAGTAAGTCTCTGTCATTCCCCCGTATTTCTCGATAAGTAGGCCAATTATCATTGATTTTAAAGTTACATCTGTTCGTCTAATAACATAAAATCGAAAGGGTTTTGCATTCAAGAATTTCCTGTGTTGCAGTCCCGATCTTGATTCCATAGTCTCATGGAAACAACCATGGACCATGGGTGTTCTCGATAACTTAACCCTATTCAACCTAGGCTTTTAGGGCCGGTTCAGAACTAGGGGGGGGGCTTTTCCTGTACCACCCCTTAACTTTTGATCTAGTGGGTCTTTTTGGGTGATCATGCTCAAAGTGAGCAAAAACCGAAAATTTCCTTTGTTCTTATAAATAGTATTCTAATATTGTATTCTAACAAAAGCTTTAGAAAAAAGTTGTCTGAGTTTAAAATACTTATTTTATCCTAAATATTCAATAAATTACGGTTTAAACGATATATTTGACATTAGAAATAAATTTGTATTGGAAAAGTGTCAATTTTTGTGACACCTTACTGTCAGAAATGTCATCATGCTCAAGGTGTGAAAATTTTTAGGTGTCAAATTTTATTTCATTTTGAAGCTAAATAAAAGTTAGGAATTTACAGAATATTTCACGGCAAAAGCTCTATTATTTCAGGAGCTGTTACCAATAGTTTGACCTCCGAACAGAAAGAGCCCCACCCTCCCCTTGGCCAAATAGGGTGAAGAAGTTGTCTTTTTTTCAAAATTTTGATTTTTTAGGGCGTGGTCACGACTTTTTCGCCAAAACGAGGCTAAAACTTAGGGCAGGCTTGAGACTTAAAAATTGGTCCGATTTGGCTGAAATTTTTGGCTGAATATCTCGGGGTGTTCTTTTTCTTCATTTTTTCAAAATTTTCATTTAAAGGGCGTGGTCACAAGGTTTAACCAAAAACGAGGCTAAAACCTTTTGGACCTACCCCGGTGGGGTTGAGGTCCTATAAATTAACCCGTGTTCGTTAGTTCGTTCGTTAGTACGTTAGTTACCAACTTTTCTCGAGATTGGCTCATTCAATTTTTTGCACAAAGGTGCATTACTATAAACCCTCGAATGTGACGGAGCCCAATTTTCGAAAAAAAAATTTTTCCGGCCGGTAGAACCGTAAATGTCCCGAAAAAAGCGGTTTTTTGAGATTTTCTCGAGATTTTATCATTAGTTTTTTGCGATTTTTTGCACATAGATGCACATTAGTACTGCCGAAAAGGTGTCGAAAACCGTTTGCCGAAAAAAATTTTTTTCCGGTCTGTAGAACCGGAAATGTGCCGGAAATCGTCGTTTTTTTCACATTTCCGTCACATTTTTTCAACTTATTTAATTGTTTCTTTACAGAAAAATGTTCTGTATGATGATGCCCAAAACTTAGCATCGTTTGATTTTCAAAAAAATCATCCTTTGAATCCGGAACTCCTTAAAAATCGCCGGAACAGCCGAAAACCGGCGTAAAACGGTTTTCCTTCATTTTTTCAACTTATACTCGACAGATTTTCATGATTTTTTGCACAATGATGTAAAATGGCAATGCCCAAAATGTGACAGAGCCCAATTTTCGAAAAAAAAATTTTTTCCGGCCGGTAGAACCGGAAATGTCCCGAAAAAAGCGGTTTTTTTTGAGATTTTCTCGAGATTTTATCATTAGTTTTTTTTGCGATTTTTTGCACATAGATGCACATTAGTACTGCCGAAAAGGTGTCGAAAACCGTTTGCCGAAAAAAAATTTTTTCCGGTCTGTAGAACCGGAAATGTGCCGGAAATCGTCGTTTTTTCACATTTCCGTCACATTTTTTCAACTTATTTAATTGTTTCTTTACAGAAAAATGTTCTGTATGATGATGCCCAAAACTTAGCATCGTTTGATTTTCAAAAAAATCATCCTTTGAATCCGGAACTCCTTAAAAATCGCCGGAACAGCCGAAAACCGGCGTAAAACGGTTTTCCTTCATTTTTTCAACTTATACTCGACAGATTTTCATGATTTTTTGCACAATGATGTAAAATGGCAATGCCCAAAATGTGACAGAGCCCAATTTTCGAAAAAAGAAGTTTTTCCGGCCGGTAGAACCGGAAATGTCCCGAAAAAAGCGGTTTTTTGAGATTTTCTCGAGATTTTATCATTAGTTTTTTGCGATTTTTTGCACATAGATGCACATTAGTACTGCCGAAAAGGTGTCGAAAACCGTTAGCCGAAAATTTTTTTTTTTATATTTAATAGATCGTCATTATTTGTGTTCTGAATGATTGTTTATTGGTCACGCTTATGTAGATATCAATTATATATGTGTTAAATGCATAACCAGGTAGGTCCATAAAAGTCACTTGTTTTTATCAACAATTTTATTTTTCAATTTTCTTATTCTAATTTCAGTTCTTTTATTGATGAATGATATAAGGATTTTTTATTGGGTTAAAGCCATTTCTTGCATCGCAATCATTAAGCTTAGATCTAGATAAGGACTTGTTTATTACGTTGTGGATTTCGAAACTTTCCCAAAAATGCATTGATGAATGTTTAGATGTCGTAAAACTGGTTAGAAGAATGTTGATTGATGTTTTCTATTTGTAAAATAGTTAAGTTGCATTGTGACTGATGACCAAAATATTAGAAGAATCTTGTAGATCTTTTGTGTTTCGTAATATGCTGAGTTTATGATTTTATAAAATATATACATCCGAAAAGCTATACACTACATATCTCTACCCTAAGAATGACGGTCTCCGTCGTTGAAATTAAAATTAATACAAATATAAGGATAATGAATTCAGAATATAAAATATATTTAACAAATAAGATGAAGATAATCTATAATATGAAATATGTAAGATGGGTGAGGTTTAACGATGAACTTCGTCGACGTCTTCATTTTGTCGTTCGTTTTCTTCCTCCGTATCGGATTCTCCTATCTCTACTGCTATTTTGTAAGGTCGTTCTTCGGTTAACTCCAATTCTCTTGGGGGTCGCATATAGGTGTATGAACCGAATTAGTTCCGTTATTCTTTCACTTTGTGTCACTCCCTAGCGGGCCTCCTTCATCTGGTTCTGGATGATTCTTCTAACGGCTGGATCGAGGTTTGCTGGGTTGCCAACCACTGCCAACGTCCTTTCCAGGGCAAGTTGTTGTAGCTCATCACAAAAGATGGCGTGACGTTGTGGATTTCCATCTTGTTCTCTTAGTAGCGCCGTTGTCATGTCGAATAATTGGTGTACCAACATCGAGTTATACACCATTACATAATTGGTGACGAGAAGGTCACTGTCAGCGTTTATATCTATATATTAATAGCGGTATTCTGTATGTCGTTTTGTCTGTCTGTTATACTTTCGTTTTCGCACGCAATGTTTTTGTTCTTCCAAAAGATAACTTTTAGTTCTTGCTCCACAAATGTGTTAAATCAGATTCGCGCCGTTTTATAAAGACTTTGTTTTGATTGATAGATTAGACTTTTTCTTTTTTTTTTCTTTCTTTTCTTTTGCTTTATGTTTTCGAATGTAATTAACGACCTTATTGGTCAGCCTAAGCTGAGCATTCAAATAGGTAAAATTTTCCAGTTCCTCCATAAGACGGCAAAAAAAAAATCCGATTTTCCGATCTCACTTTGATTGCTAAACTTTCTTCCGATCGGGTTAACTTTTTGGGTACTTTTAGCGTGCGTTTTTTATACAGATCATTATGTAGTTTCAAGATGGCGGCTCGAGCGATAGTCAGATGTGATAAGTCAGTGTTGTACCAAAGTATTTCCAGTGCAAATCTGTTGCAAGATTCAATTTCTGTCATTTATTTTTTTAAATCGGCAGATCAAACACATGATTTTCATCAAGGGGATTCTTTTTCTACATCCTTTGAAGGTTTAAAGCCGTTTTGCTCAAGTTTTTGTTTATGTTGAATTTTCTGATACTTTTTATTGCTGCTTTTACCTGCTTTTTAATAGTTTTTGCAATAACAACATATTTTTCTTGTTTGCCTCTAGGGGGATTGATGGTGTTATAATGTTATTGGAATTTGATAAAGTTTACAAAAGTACAGCTACTGTATAAATTTGATATAAAGACTGGATGCAATCGTGCTTTTTCTGGACTTGGACGTGTTTGTGATAAAGGCGAATCGCAAAAAACTGTTTGGTTCCAGTCATTTCTACTTTAAAAAGTGGGAGTCGTTCGGCCGGTCAGTCGAAAATATTTTTCTGTTAAGAAGCAGCTATACATCTTGTTGAAAGGGAATTCGTGTGGACTGATCCGAATTTTAAAATTGAGAAACCGTGGATAAACTGGTGTTTTCGGTTTATATACTCTCCATTAGCATGCAGCTCTCTACTTCAATTTGAAAACTTTTAAACACAGAGCGTGCAGAGGTCGATAGTGGAAATCCAGCAAAGCAGCGGAAAAGCTTTCCGACTCTCCAGCTCCACCTGCTTCAGGTCAGGACCGTAAATCAGATGACGGGAACCAAATGATGACATCACATCTCCTATTATTGGACTTGCAAAATTATGACAAATGGTCTTTGGAATTTGATCATTTATATTTATATTAATATATACAGTTCTTGTTGAAATTGATCAAACTATTTTTCACGCAGTTCCGGATGCAGATTGTGTTTTTCTAACATTTTTCTAACCTTGGCGCACATTTTGACTGAATGATGGAATGGAATGAATGGCGATAACAGTTTATAGATATCTCTTATCAGACTTGCAGAAAGCGGGCTGCCGCCAAGTTACACAACATGCACACTCTCGTCACAACTTGCACAGCCATAACAAACAGATCAATCTGGTCTTCATTTAACATTGTTTTAAAGTTTAAAAAACACTGCCAGTGCTTGGCACAGAAGAGAGGACTCCCAGTTGAAATTAATTGCTACACCGCTGCCCTGTTGAATTTATTTATTATGGTTGTGTGTTTATTCCGCCAAGGCGGTAAATCAATCGCCCAAATTCATAGACCAATCAAAAGCGAGTTTAAAGCAAAACGGGGGGAAAATGAGCTTCCCCGCATAGTTATGAATTTTAAGTTTTGCTTTCGATTATCATTTGCGACCAGCAAAGTCTTCAAGATGGTTGTGTGTATGTTGTGTAAGTTGAGGGTACTAAACTACAAAATTTATTTACCCAGACTGGAGGCGCCATCCATATAGTACGTACACAGTGAAGGGGGGAGAGGGGGTTTAGCAAAAGCGTACATCTATTGTTTAAACAAAGTCATTTCTATTGTTCTCTGCGTACAAGGGGGGAGGGGGTGTCAAATATTTGGAAAATCTTTGCGTACGTACTATATGGACAATGCTAGAGAGAAGTATACTTTGAGCTTCTTGTGGGGGGGGGGGCTGGAGGAGCTCTCAGGCTTGTTTTACATAATTTTAAATCAAGTTATCAAATGTTTCACATTTTGTACATTATTCAACATATTTAGTCTACTCTGTTTCAGTGCATCTCTTACATCTGTTAACCCACTTATTAAAACTATCTAGCTAAGCTCTATTGGCTGACCTTCCAGCCTCGGCTGGTTTATTTGATTTGAGACATTCGAATTCTTTTTAAAACAAAAGAAATCTTTTAAACAGAATCTGTTAAAGAAAAGAACAAATATAAAATAAAACACAAGAATCACATAACAAGTTTGTTAGAACAACAGCAACATTAAAAATACAAGGCGGTAAAAACTAGAATTTATTCTTCGTAAAAAGGGACCTTTAAACATATATGTCGATAATTATTTTGCTGTAAATATAAGTCATTGTTGAATTTGAAAAATTATTGAAGTTACGACGAAGTTATTTTATAAAAAAACAACATAAAATTGCGCTATTACGCTTTTTTGTCTGTGTGTCCTAGCTGCCTTCCGGGGGGGGCTGGTTGCGAGCTGACTTTCGGCCCTGCCCCTCGGACCCTTAGCAGAATAAAGAGGAGAAGAAACAAGGGAAATTGTGTGAATTTTAATTCACTTTTTGGAACTAATTTGACCAAATTTCTATCTTTCTGGGGGCAAAAAGTTGAAATTCTTAGTGGGACTGTAGTTTGATTTGCCGATTTTTCAAACTGCCATGTTTCAAAAAAAGCACCCTTAAGGCTGGCACATACCCATACCCTTCTCTTGCCTAAGTACCTCCCCTCCCTGGCTGCCTTTTTTCGACGAATCGCGTGTCATGTCTATTATATCACTCCGCTTATCTCTTGACATCAAAGTTTTCCTAAACATCAAGAACTACGGCAATTATAACAAGAGCGAAGCGAGAAAAAAAATCTAATTGCAGAGCCGTCTCGGACGTCGCTGGTTGCCGGTATGGTGTAATTTGGGAATGACGCCCTTTCTGTTTTCTGATCATTTTTGCCACAAAAATCTTTTTCAAAATACGGTTAAAAGATACGTCACCCGGGAGGGATAGAGTCAAACTTTGAAGGGAATTCTTCCCTTTAATTTTGATTTCATCGTGTTTAAGCCACCTTCCCAACATCTCAAAGGACTTTAAACGCGTTCAGCAAACAGCTAAACCGGCGTGCGACGCCGGTACCGGCTAGTTCATTTCTATTTCTTGTCGATATGTTTCAAGATTAAATCCATCTCTCGGGAACAAATTGGCCATGTTAAAACTTTATTTTTCTTTTCTTTTGCAGATATATCTTCTCGTTTTATTTTGTAGAATTTGACTTACTGTTAGTATTTCGTGCCATATTTATATCATTGGCACCCATATTTTTTAACCAGGGTTATTTTGGATTTATTGCACGGATTATAATAATTTAACTTAATATAGTTTTACTTCTTTGTGTTATGCTGTCGATATAAGTCACTATAATGATTCTGGTTCTCTCATTAACATATGATTATCTACATTGTTGTATAACTTGTGTGTAGAGAGGAGCATAGTTTAGTTGATGTTCTTTGATCGTGGGATAGATAGTCATGATATCCTTCTCATCTTTATGTAGAGGATATCCCATCATAGGGTTCTGCTCTTCCTTATACAAGTTTTTGATCTCAATCTCTTGTTCCACTGCTTTGCCTCTTTTTAATTTTTCTGTAATGAAATTTCGGATTGATGGGTTGTTCCATAATAAATATATAACAGCTAATAGTATAGATATAATGAAAATTAACTGTATTAAATTCCACAATCCTCCAAATGCTGAATGTACCAGACCTCCTGCCGCTTCGCTTGTGTCTTTTAATGCTTGACCTGCTGCAGGAAGCACTTCTGCTGTTGCGTCTGCTAAAGATGATAGATACTATAGCCTTGTCTAGATAACCGACTCCATTGAGTGACGAGTGAATTGCCTCACCAAGAGACTTGATTATCTTCGATCCACCGTCTCCAATGCCTGCCAAGGCAGATCCTAGAGATTTTCCAATACTGTCAATAAAATTTGAATCAGGTTCTGCTGACACTACTTCGTGCATGTCTGTAATAGATTGGCTTGTTGTAGTTATCAGTTGCAAGATCGAGTATTGATCTAGCCTTGGGGGTCGTGATTTACATAGTTGTGAATCAAACCCAGATATGAATTCTTCAGGGTTAAATGGCTTTTTATGTATTAAGTACGACAGTTTGGCTGGCACTATCTTCCCTGTAGAACCTATGGAGTAGGCTTTGTTCAGCTCGTCTACCACGTACGTACCACTTGGTCTGTCGTCACAATTTATTTTGCTACTTGTGTGTAACAGTGATCGCGTTGCTATGTTTAAGAAGTATAGACTTTTGAGTATGTTATGTAGATAGGGAAGTGGAAATAGCAAGAACCATTGTGTTCTCTACCCCATGCGACGGTGTATGAAGTTATTGGGAAGCATTCCCCCGTAGATATTCCATCACCAGAAATGCTAACGTGGCTTCCTGTAGTGTGTCCAAGTAAATTTGTGCTACTGTCGGGGAAAGTTGACAACACCTTCGCTCAACGTTTTGAATCCTTTGTTCGTCTTTACAAGTTGTATTCCAGGTATTAATGAGATTTAACCTTTCCGTTTGGTACAACGAGGCTAATTGGGCTTCTACTAGTGACCAGTGCTCATTGTTTGGTATGAACTTTCTCATGTTTTTTTGTGTATTCTAGTATTGTGTCTAGTGTGCTTTTTGATGGAGATTTCTTTTCGATTAGATAACCGTTGTCGAGCAAGTAAGCGCCAGGTTTTTTCAATTCTCTTACCAGAACCATGTCACTCATCATGCTGACAGTAAGTTTTCCTTTGGAATGGTATACTTTTTCGTCCAAATTGATTCTTCTTGACCCATGGACAATACCACAGGCTTATGCCATCTTCGTTTTCCTCCAAAGAAGTCTTCGGCACATGACAAGGTGGCTTTGAATTTAGAACAGTGATACATCTTGACGAAAGTATACTTTGGTGATTCATGAAGTACTTCTGCAGTGAACGTTTGGATACCTTTGGTGGCATTGTCAGGCGGAATTGTACAGTTTCTTATATCCGGGAGTCGATAAATTCCGGCTGGCTTGACTTTAGTGCAATCATATACATTGCCTAGTCTCATGCTTGTGCCTTGAGAAATCCAATTTGATAATGTAACAAGTACCTTTTCTTGTTACTAAAATTCAATTTTTCTAACCTAATGATTCAAAATTCCAAACAATAATTTGAGACGTCAATATTTTTGGGGTTCTCTTTAGCCTGGAGATCCATGCTATGATTTCTTATTCTATATACTGATGGCGAAATATATAGCATGGTATGGGCTGACAGTTTGGATTTCCCATATCCTAATAACGGTTGAAAACACAGCCAATCAAATCCTGTTATTGTTTCACTGGTCACACTGTCTTAAAGAAAGTGCAAGTTCCGAAATTTGGTTTTTATTTTAGTAAGTGAGGACATCGCTAAATTCGAATTTCCTACTGTAATTTTTTTGAGGCCAAAATCGGACTCACAACCGTCAAGTATTCATCAGATTAAAAAAAAAATACGCAGACGGGTTCCTGTCTAGGTTCTCTTATACTTTTAATTAATCTTTCCTAGACCCTTTTCTTATTTCTTTTCTTATTTCGTACGACTGTACAATAAAATATTTTTTCTTTAATTCCCTTCCCATTTATTCTTCATCTAATTCCAATTTTTGATTCTTGCGATGTGTCCCTCTTGTTGCTCCTCTAACTCAGATCTTATTTATACCTTTTTTGATGGTTGATTATTTATCAGATTTTCGGATTATTTTGGTCACGTTTTTTGTGGTGAAGTCCTGAAGAGATTATTGATCAAAGTTCGAAACGTTGGTTCTGTGTTTTTTTGTGAGGAAAGCACTTTTTTTTTTAGGTGAAGTTCTGAAGAGATTATTGATCGAAGTTTGAAACGTTTTGATTGCTTTGTGGAAGGTAGAGTTTTTCTTTAAACTTCTGAAGGGAGAGTATATCTTTTCTGTCTATATCACATACCACCCTTCTTAGACTGACGGTCCCCGTCAGATAATTAATAAAAGAAACTAAAATGCACATCAACTACGTACGATAATTTGTTACAAATAAATTCTTTGAGATATGGTCATATATAACTCTGTTTAACAAATTGGTTTGATATAGAAGTGCGATACAAATAAAAAATTTTAGATTATAAAGGTTAATAAGAATATTGTATTTATAGTGATAATTTTCTACGAATAAATGCTCAATAAAATTTAACAAAAGTATGCCTTCTGGACTGACGGTCTCCGTCAGAAGAGAAATGAGAATAAAAAATATATCAAAAAGTACGCGTCATCGCAGTTTCGGGCCAAGGCGTGAAATTATGGTTAGTGGCGGTAGACAAGAGACCGCCCGCGACTCTCCCTAGTCCTCTCGTTCCGGTGTTTATTCGACCCAGACCTCGCGTGGTTTCTTCTTCTTCGACCCTGCTCTTCGGTCGTGAGTTTTCTTCTTAGTTATTAAAAATTTACTATTTACAAGAAATTATTAGTTTAACGAAGACATATATTCTACAACAATGCCTACAAAGAAGTCCAACGCAAACGAACACACCGACCGTGACCACTCCATAGCCGACTGGGGGAAATCATCCATCACTGGTTTAAGAAACAAACTCAAAGAGCTGCAACTCTCACATGTTGGTAAGAAAATCGAACTACAAACACGATTATTTGAACATTTCAACCCTCCTACCGACACTACCAACATCCAGCTATCAGACGTATTAGAGGAATTCCGATCAATGAGAACCGAATTAGATACACTTAAGAACAACATTCATAATAATAACAACATTAATAAAACTACTCAAACAGTCAGGGAAATCCCTCAATTGCGGTAGTAATTTCTTACTGCAATTGCGGTATAAACGTCACTTTTAAATTTTTCATGTACCGCAATTGCAGTATACTCAAGAAACAGAATTCAAGATTCAAGGAGAAATCAGGCAATTTTTGTACATAATTGATCATATCTTTTTAACGCACAGACAAAATATTTTTTTCCGTAGATCAGATTCTTTTGATAAAGAAAAGCTATCTTCTCGTACGATTTTTTACAGTCGATGTTTGTTTATCTTTGTCGACCAGCACTATATGTAGCTGTTATAAGCCTTTGTAGGCTAATCACGATTGAAAACTACCGCAATTGCAGTATACCGCAATTGAGGGATTTCCCTGACTGTCAAAACAACCTAATCACCTCCGTCGAAAGTCCGACACACGTCAATTTCGAGACTGGACAAAGTCGAGACCCAATTACACCGAATCAAAACAACCCAACACTTACTCAGCAAAAAAACAGAAACAAGAATTCTGCCATTCTCATAACAAATGACGAACAAGATGAGCCCTATATCGAAGAACAGCAAAATGTTTTTGGTTTTGACCTTCAACAAAGCTTATCACAACAACCAACACAAGGTACATTTAATTATAGTAATCCCTACAGCCCACCAGGTCTTAAAACTACCACCCTAAACAAGATAAAGAAACATGAGTACGTTGATTTCGACGACATATTGCCCCCTCCACCCTCAACCAATTGCAGCAACGAGCTACTGGGTTTCCAACTCGACGATAACAACAATCTCTATCAGTCAGGGAAATCCCTCAATTGCGGTAGTAATTTCTTACTGCAATTGCGGTATAAACGTCACTTTTTAATTTTTCATGTACCGCAATTGCAGTATACTCAAGAAACAGAATTCAAGATTCAAGGAGAAAACAGGCAATTTTTGTACATAATTGATCATATCTTTTTAACGCACAGACAAAATATTTTTTCCGTAGATCAGATTCTTTTGATAAAGAAAAGCTATCTTCTCGTACGATTTTTTACAGTCGATGTTTGTTTATCTTTGTCGACCAGCACTATATGTAGCTGTTATAAGCCTTTTAGGCTAATCACGATTGAAAACTACCGCAATTGCAGTATACCGCAATTGAGGGATTTCCCTGACTGTCTATCTCAAGCCGAACCAAACAAAATCAAAAATCCGTGACTATCCTTCCTGGATCTGTGCCTGGAACACATACTGCCAAGCCTACCTACACTACCACCCTGATATGCATTTCAAACTCTTCAGCTATTTTAAGAACATTGCCACCATAGCCAGGAAACACAAGTTTGAAAGTGTTTATCTGTACGACAAAGCACTTCGTCATACCCTAGCAGCTCAACATTCGCTCCCCACCGACTTGCGCACAGCTTCATGGTGCAAAACTAATGACGAACTATTCAATATTTACTTACGCGAAACCTTATTACCATCATGCTATCACTGCCACTCATTCGGACACTACGTATCCTCCTGCCCATACAAAACAAACTCTAGATCATCTGTCAAACACAATCCCTACAGCTACGTAGCAGAAAAACAGTTTCGGAATGACTCCCATCATCCACAACAAACCGCATTCTCTAGGAATGGAACCAACAACACACGTCAACCAACTAATGCCACAAATGATATCTGCGGACGATACAATCAACTCGGTTTTTGCAATAAACCCCCTTGCCAATACCGCCATATCTGCAACAAATGCTACACAGCAGGTCACCCCGGCAACAAATGTTTCTCAGCAGCATCCTCAACCCGTACATCATTCAGACCTACGTCCGGCTAATCCCTTACCAAATGGCATCATAACTCCTGTAAGTATAGATAATCTTTCACTAGCCTTAGTAGGTCATCCGGACCAGGAACTTTGTAATTATTTAATCAATGGACTGACTAACGGCTTTAACATCGGTTACCATGGCCCTCATTCACCATCCCTACAAAAAAACCTACGGTCAGCCTTAGAGCACGAAGAGGCAGTCACTACAGCTATCTGCAAAGAACTACAACGAAAACACACTTCTGGGCCATTCCGGGAACCACCAATACAAAATCTACATTGCTCGCCGCTGGGCTCGCGGGAAAAAAAAGATGGAACAAGACGACTAATTATGGACCTTTCCCAACCACTTGGCGAGTCAATTAATGAAGGCATCCCCAAGGAGGACTTCCTAGTTAAATATGCTAGCTTTGACCAGGCTACAGAACTTGTATATAAAATGGGAAAGGACTGTTTGATGACAAAAATTGACATCCAGCACGCATTCCGCCTCCTTCCCGTCCATCCATCCCAATGGGTATTACTTGGCATTCACTGGCAGGACATGTACTTTGTCGACACTCGCTTACCTTTTGGATTACGTTCATCACCAGCAATATTTACATCATTTGCAGACACAGTACATTGGATCCTTCAGAATAAATACGATCTTACTGAATCGACACATTACTCTGACGATTTCCTATTTGTTCATCAACCCACAATATCAATAGCCAACAATGAGATTGGAACTGCGCTATCAGCTTTTCATCACCTCGGAATCCCAACTGCGGATGATAAGACTGAAGGCCCTTCTCGTCAGATAACCTACTTGGGGATTGAAATAGATTCAGCAGAGCAAATTATACGCATACCTGAGGATAAGTATATTGAACTGATAGATTCACTGCCATTCTGGACATCACGTCGAAAATGTACTAAAAAAGAACTGTTATCTCTAATTGGGAAACTCTCATTTGTTTGCAAGGTTGTTAGACCTGGTCGCATTTTTCTACGCCGACTCATAGACACGTCAACATCAGTCACAAAATTGCATCATCATATTACTTTAAACAGCGAGGCACGTGCAGACATCAAATGGTGGATTGACTTCCTCCCGTCCTGGAACAAATCATCCATTATTCCTGACCCATTCACCATACTCTCCAGTGACATCAGACTCAACACGGATGCTTCAAACATTGGTCTCGGGGCGATCTATGAAAACTCCTGGATCCAAGCAGCTTGGCCCACGCAGTTTACCAACGTACAATATGACATTGATTTTAAAGAACTCTTTACAATTGTCATCGCAACTAAGACCTGGGGGCATAACTGGGCCGGGAAACGTATTGTGTTCTTAACAGACAATCTCCCAATCACTCAGATCTGGCAGGCTGGCTCTACGAAATCACCCCTACTCATGACCCTCATTCGAACATTATACTTAACTGCGGCTAGACTTCAATGTTTCATCTCTTTTAAACATGTATATGGCCTTGATAACCCTATAGCTGATGCTATTTCTCGTTTCCAGGACGTAAGATTCCGGCAGCTAGCACCATCAGCAGACGCACATCCAACACCGCTACCATCCAACGCTTGGGAAGTCTAACCATCGAGAGACTAACCACAAAAATGCATCATCTCATGGCTAACACCCTGGCCCCAAGCACCAACGAACAATACAAACGATGCACTACCAACTACTCCAACTTCTGCCAACATTTCCACCTACAAACATTCCCATTAACCGAGGAAGTACTAATGCTTTACACCACTTTTCTCTCTGAATATTCGTCATACAACAACATCAAAATGCACTTATCAGCACTAAAGTTCCACGATATTCGATATTGTTATCACACACAACTGCCACCGCTTCCACGACTACCTACCTCCTCATACGCAGCATAAAACGCACCCAGGGCCCGCAATACAAAAAACCCAAACGGCAACCCATCACAGTTGAACTACTTACTCAGATTTACAAATACCTGCTAAATTCAGAATATTGCACCTTTGACCGACAAATGCTATGGACCGCCTGTACAACAGCATTCTTTGGCTTCCTACGCTCATCAGAATACCTCTCACCATCCTCGCATAAGTTTGAACCCAACCACTACATTACTATACAATGACATCACCGTAATGACATCCATGGCCCTGGTCAACATAAAAGCATCAAAAACAGACCCCTTCCGCCAAGGCTGCGTCATACGCCTGTGTCCCACCAGTCACCCAATATGTCCTGTTCGTAACCTAAAGGACCTCTGCCGGATGCATCCGAAAAAATCCGGACCTCTCTTCGCATTTTCAAACGGTTCGTTTCTAACTAGGCGCAGATTCAACCAGTTACTTCACACTATTCTTCATAATACCAAAACACATCCGATCTCAACCCACTCCTTCAGAATAGGAGCCGCCACAACAGCAGCAGCAGCAGGACTACCAAGCTGGCTAATTAAGCAACTTGGTAGATGGAACAGCACTTGTTTTGAGACTTACATTCGTATCCCAGATAAAACCATCAGGCAAACAGGACAATTATTGTGTCGAACTAAAACCCTTGGGCATGGACTGTGGAATCCAGATGCACCTCAGCAACAATAGCCTTTCTAGTATTTATTATATTATTTGCATCTACCTCATCGGATTCAAGCGTACAATTATGCCCTATTTACATCTATACTGTGCTCTACTGCGTCGGCACTTCTAGCACCTACTAGTCACTACTACTCGACGTCCTTTTTCATTCGGGCCTACTCCTCGTGCATCATTTAGCCATACGACTATATCTAGGTACTCACATTCTGCGGTAGCCTGTTTTTTTCCATATAGTATATTTCAATGGTATACTTACGTTCTTATTTTAGCATATAGTTATCATATCAGAATCGCTCTTTATAATCAAGTATTTTCTATATACATCCGTAATATTAGTATTTACTCAACTTATTAATTACTCCACGTTAACAAGTTGTTTTTCTTCGGCATCCCACACACTAGTTCGTCTAGTAATGTTCTTCCCTCCCTGTAGGTGTGGCATTGGGGTCGCTCTTTGGCCGTTCCTTTATTTGGCGGTTGGTCACATGATTGTGACGCCTAGATTCTCTTCCTAGAGCCTATGTTAGCCTTTGTACTTACGGGGCCTCTGTATTACACATGCCGACCGAGTACCGTATCTGATAGCCTTTGTACTTACGGGGCCTCTGTATCCTGCATGCCGACCGAGTACCCACATGTTTAGTCGCCTGTTAGCCTTGGTACTTACGGGGCCTCTGTCATATGCCGACCGTGTACCTTACTTTCCTATAGGAGTGACCCCAATATATCCGCCACACTTGTATATAGCAATAAGCCTACATTGACATGAAATATATAATCTCAGGGTCAACGGACTCATTCTCGTCTCCATTTCTTGTCTCCCGCCCACTAATTATTATAAACTTCACGCTAAATGAAATAGTAAATGATTACATAATTACATCTCATGTACACGAGCAATCTCATTTAATAAGGCTTGTCTTGCGTGTGAATGTTCGTTATTCTCAACTTCAGTTGAGCTAGAATCTGAGAATGTGTGTCTGTGTGTGTGTATGTCCCAAAACTTTAGGGCAACCTGGAGAATTCAAAAATGGTCAGATTTGGCTGAAATTTGGCACACTTGTTCCTTTAATATCTGGGGGTGTTTTTTTCATTTTTCAAAAAATTTTGATTTTTGGGGTCTGGGGACGAGTTTTTGCCAATACGGGGCTAAAACTTTGGGGCAGCCTGGTGACTTCAAAAATTGTTCGATTTGGCTGAAATTTTGCACACTTTTTCTTTGGGTGAATATCTAAAAGTCTACAATTGGGCCTATGAATAATTTGAGGCCACTGAAGTTGAGCCCAGTGCGTTGCGCACCTTCGACTATTGTTTATGGCAAATTGCCTGTGATTGTTCATTGTGTATGATTGTTCATTGCGTGTGATTGTTCATTGCGTGTATTAAATATGATTGTGCAGGTGATGCCGGTGCGTGTTAAAGGGTGTCGATCGCAGCGTCAGTGAAGCAGCACGAGCGAACGAGAGTCGATCTAGTTCGCTGACGTATTCCCATCGGTTACCGTCATAATGGAATGTGAGATGTCGAGAATATAGTTGCATTAGCAATTGTATTTGCATCGCTAGTTGCATGTTATTGTATGCCAAATTATGCTAATTTCCTTCGGTACGAGGTCTTGACATGTTTCCTTCTAAAAAGCAAAGGCCATGCTGTTGATTTTTGTCAACATACATTGACAATCTTTTAAACATTACATCGTCTAGTCTTTTGCATTTTCCAACTGTTCGTTGCCGGATGATACGATGAAGTATTAAGTTTCTTTGTGTTTATAATGCTATACATACTTCCAGCATCCATTTTGAAATGAAGTTTGTTCCTCTGTTTGATAATAACATTTCTGGTGCTCCGTGTCGGCATATCAATTCATTAACTAGTGTTCTAGCTAGATTTGGAACGCCATGATAGGATATACGTATTCAATCTCACGGCGACAATTTTCCATATATTTTGCCGTCCCACTTTCTGGCACTAGAGCGATGACCATATCTGTCTGCATATACGTGTATTGTGAAAGGTATACCATGACGTAATTGTTTGTTTGGAGATTCATACTTCCTGGTTCCTGGCTTATCTCCATTGCGATATCAGCTTCATACGTTTTTATGTTTTGATTATCTCTTTGAAACAGCATATCCATCTTCAAATAATTGAAAGGGCATGGATAAAACTTTTTGATCAAATTTTTTCTGGCATCTTGATTGCTTTTTCTTTGAATGTATTTAGAACTTGGACGTTTTTTTGACTTTTTGATTCAATAATAATTTTACTTATACATAAATGCCTTAACAAAAATTAATCTTTGGTTGGCTTGGGTATATTATAAAATAATACTGTTCAGTGCCTTCATCCGGGAAGCACAGAGTTTTGTTTTTGATTTGTTATGGCTTGATATAAATCCTTTTGCCCGGAGGGGCAGTGGGTTTATCAACCGACGGTATGTGCGAGGATAATTTGGCTTTTAGAGTTATACCCTTACAGTGCATTTTTCTCAAATTTTAAACTTTACAACTCTTACGAAGATTGTTCTTTTCTTTGTTATCCATTTAAAGTTGCACCTTTCGTGAGTTTATCGTTCTCTGGTGATTTCAGGCTACTGTATGCAGATTTAACCTCTTTTTAAGTATGGTTTCACGTACATATTGGTTGAGTTTAACCGGTAAGATTGTACACAATGACTCTTTTGGAAAAGTAGCCCTTCAAATTATTACAAGTGTACTCAGATTACTTCCATCAGTCTACCAACAAGGTCAACACTGTTCTATTCAGACAGCGATAGCCTATACAAACTTGTAATCCAGTTCTATCACATTAAAACTTAGAAGGATTGTCAGTCAACGGATTACGTTTTTATTTTCATTCTTTTATGTTCTGTGAAACCGTGAGCCCCACGTGCAAAGCAAGGGTTTGACTCAAGATAAGCCTTTTTCTATCGCCCTAAGTATTATTTTGAAATAGCGGTAGTTCAGAAATGTTATTGGCAATTTTTGTAGAGTTTCATGAAACAGCAATCACGCTATAAATAAGACAAAGTGACAAAAAAACAATTTCATTGTTTCTTTTATTCTTTTTTCTCTTATCTTATATTTTGCCAACAATTTGCCCATCTTATTTGCACGTCATGAACATTTCCAACACCACCAAACTCAATGCAGACTCAAGTTCTTTGAACAACTAGTCGAGGAATGGTGATCTATTTTTCCAGAAATTTTCTCACATAGAATAACATCAAAACCATGGAGATTTCCAAAAAAAGTTTTCAGCTTTTCCAAAAATATTATCTTACATGGGAATAGCTTGTTTTACCATATTCTTAAATTCCGTGACGAGTTTTGATGAACACATTTGCATTTTTTGGTATTTTTATGTGTAAACAAGGTAAGTGTAAGAGAAAAGTTTGCTCGCTGTTTTTGATGGTTTTTTGAAATTTCGACATTAAAAAAAGTCAGTTTTTTTAAAATAATTTTCGAACTACGTTTTCAAATTTAATGTATAATAGCTCCAAATTCAAGTTAGAGCATCCTCTATACAATAAAAAAAGAATGAACAAAAAAAATTAAATCCTGAAGCTCACAATATCTCGACAAAGTTGTACACTTTTTTTTGGTGCACCCGGTAGTTCCTCCGAATATGCGTAGCTGTCTCCGTAATATCGATTTTTCAGATGTTTTGCCAGTAGCTGTTTTGTAACATTGTCTCCATCGCCATATGCGTATTGAAATAGACCAATTAACAAACGTGTTGACGTTAAATTTCTGATCTAGCCTACACATAGGGATAATCCGTTATTTATTGTTTGTCCGACAGGAAATAGTGAATCGTTTAAAACATTAATTACCCTATTCCTTGATGCTGTCATGGCTGAAAATTAAAGCATCGGCGAACCCTCCAATAACTTGGGGACGAGATGGAGTTTTTACAAGCTCTTATTGGATTTGGTTGGTCGTTAACCAGTAATAAAAATTTTTTGATACTTTTTGTAAAGAACGCGTCATATTTATTACTTCAAATGACATTATTATTATAATGAAATTATTACAGTATCTTATAAAACCTCCATCTCTTCTGATAACTTGGAAGCCGTCTGTGATAATTTGAAACAGGTAACAATGTTCCTGATTATCGGCGTTCGATTCGTAAAAAATCCAGCTTCCTCTAGTTACAGATTGATTATAGTTTCCACCCTCCATATCTACGGTATTTCTCGGTGGTAATACTCCGTATACTCAACAAACTATGGTTGGTCATTTTTGACCATTTTATATCATCTAGGCTCATACTACCAGTAAATTTTGATGAGGCTCGACTGTTCCTATTTTTTTGACACTTTGAGCCTCAAATTGTACCTATCATGTTCTCACTTATAGGGAGAAATTGAGGTATTTTATGATTTATACGCAAATTTTACTACTCTGCCCCCTAAATTGCTCAAAATTGAGTAATCTTACGACTGGTCACGTCCGCTCTACCTATAGCCTATCGAATCTATAGGTCTAATAGTAACGTTAAACTAGTAAAAAGTAATACAATAAAGAAAGAAATGATAAAACACAATTGTATTCAAGGATCAATGAAACTTTTCTCACATACTTTCCATATTCAAAAAATACCGTAAATTCAAACAAAAAGGTGGATGCAGTACATGAAAATTTTCGAACTAAATAATTGCCATTAAAAGGGCCATTAAAAAGAGGTATTGTTTGTTTCATAAGGGTGACCACGTGACGATTTATGTTTAGGAACATCCAACTGATTCTCCTTTTGGTTATCTTCCAAAGCACTGTCGCTATCGTACATTTCCAAACCTTTTGGTGATTCGTCGGTCAAGTTGAGCGTGGAGGCGCAACTACCACGATGGTCCTTCAGTGATTTTGCTTTCTGTCGCGCTCTCTCCTCTAAATCGTCATTACTTTGGTCGCACTCACTTTCAGGTTCCCTGTAAAAGTATAGTATTGAAAAATTATTGGTTGAGCCTCGCGAATATGTTGATTTAAGCCTATACTTTTCCAATTTTTAAGATCTAGGGAACTAAACTAAAAGGAAATGAATGTCGTATTTTATTCATTGCCTTATCGGCCCTTTTAACGCCGGCTCTTATCGGTGTCATTTGTGTTCGTTGGTGTAATAAAGGCTGGCGTAAGGGAGTGGAATTTAATTAGGGCCGGGCTTAAACTGGAAAAAATTTAGCTTTGGCGTATTTAGGGCTGACGTAAAAGTTGGTGCTAAAAAATGGCTGGCGTAAAAAGGGCCGATAAGGCACCTGTTATTCCTGTTTCGTCTTCGAATAATGATTAAGGTAAATAAAAGCACTGCCAACAAAATCCCCATCAATGTTGCCAAGCTGATAGTTGTGTTCTTGAAAGCTAGAAGACAAATCAAGATAGATTTAAATAAGGTCAGATTTGCTTGACGAGAACTTTTGATCTTAGAAAACGTCGAAAATGTAAAATGTAAAGCCTTTAAACGAGTTACCTTCGACATTTTCTGCAGTTGCCTTCCCTTGGTTAACGGTAATATTTTTATCGTTGCTGTTGGCAACAATAACGGAACAAGTCTTTCCGTTACCATGGAAACCTGAACGACATCGACAAAGGAAAGTATATTTGCTGTTGATGCAGTCCGCATTGGAGTCGCAATTGTTCGTCTCGCAATGGTCAAAATCTAAATGAAAAGTCACACTTTATAAAACTTTGACAAAATATTTAATTGCCTTTTTTAACAACTTGAGATGTCAACTAAATTTATCAAGCGAGATTTAAAAAAGTGTTCCACTATTGTTTGAGGTAAATTTGAACACGCTGTATAAATAAAAATGAATACCATGCAAAGAGCTTCCAACAAGCTCGTCATTTTTCTGCGAAAATGTCTTTGTGACGGTATCTGTGAACTTGGATTGGAGGGTGTTGATGGGTGTGGTCATCTCTTGTTCGAAGTAGAGTATCGTGTTCAAAGTCGCCAAGTTACCAAAACTGAGATGCGAGAAATGAGATTGCGCGAAAAGTTTTTTTTGAAACCTTTCCAAATTTCGACAAACGACATATTTCAAACGACCAAGTAGACGAAGTACAACGCTTAGCACAACGGCCATTTATTGAAAACAGTTGACAGTTAACTCTCAGACTTTCTTACCATGAATATAATATAGAAAAAACTATCAACTATGTATTTTATCCCCATGCTCTTACCTAAAGGAAAGAATTTTGGTAGCCATGAAATGATCTTCTTTAAAACCAGCTCCCAATTCTTTTGTCAAGTCCTGATGGAAGGAAATTATGTTTTAAAGGGATTCCGGCATAAAAAATGAAATTAGGTCAGGGCATAGCTCGAAATACTTTCTTCCGTTGAGTGCGAGGTTATTAACTTTAGAAGTCTTTCCGGTCGACATATTCCGAACCCTGAACTACGGTTCTATTTCTTCCGCATAGGTGTTTCCCATTATAAAACTGCAATAATTTAGTTAAGTAGGATGTTCGAACCTCACCTTCTCTAGTTCTTGCTTCATGCTTTGATAGATATCATTTTTTTGGAATTCTTTCCTCAAATCAACAACACTGTAACATGTATTAGACAGGCGACATAGCTTTGTAAAAGTTATCGATGCATGTACCGATTTTGCTCCTGTAGAAACGGTTTGAAGAGAAAATTACTGTTAAAGTTTAATTAACGTTACTTGAAAATTATGAAATTTACGATGAGCTTTACAATATCAGTGGTCACCAGTACTAAGTATATGATGACGATACTCACTTGACTGACAAAGCAAGCCATAGAAGCCTTGCAGACATCTGCACGTTCCATTCACCATCTGTTGGTTTGCATTACACATCTTCACTTCTTCTAAAGATAGCATGAATGATAAAGGCTTGGGGACACGAGAAGTTTTTTTCGGTGTTGGTGCAATGCAGCATGCTCCATACTACCAACCTGAAACGCTTTCTCGTGTCTCCACCCCATTTATCTTTTAATAACATTTGTGCTTCTCTCACTTTTGTCCCTGGGACAAAATCAGCGTGTCTTTTGGGTATTTCCCTCACTTTTTGTCCCATGAAACAAAAAAAGATACCATGAGACACGCACTTTTTTCTTGTGTTGGTGGGATGGAGCATATTGCATTGCACCAACGCGAAAAAAACTTCTCGTGTCCCCAAGCCTTAACGATGTTGAGACCTCTATTTATCATATTCTTTACTACTGGTGAATCTGAGTGAATCGGAAATGATATCATTCTTATCATTATTTTCACCGGTCCTAGAATCATTTAGCCCATGATTAGCTAAGGAATCCGCCATCATTATTACGCTGCCTTATCTTATCCAAGGTCTGCCGATCACGGTAAGTTTTTCTTACCTGCTAATTTGATCGTCAAAGTATCTTTAGATTGTTTAACAATATTTTGCAGTTGGACGGAACACGTGTACACCCCTTCCGTCTCGTTGTTCGTTGAATTGATACTCCAAATTGATGTTGTTGTTTGTGACAGTGTTTTACCATCCTTCATCCAAATGTATAGGACATTTTGGTGGTCGTTTGTTTGAAGGTTGCAGGTGATGTTAAACATGCTTCCTCGTTGTATTTTCAGTTCCCCGGAAAACGACAGAGTAGGGACTTCAATGTCTACGGCGAAAGGGAAGCAAATTTTAAGATGGGCTACGAAAAAAATGAAATACAATGTACAAACGTAATTCCGAACCAAATTTGCCAAAAAATTCTGATATTCGACACTAGGATGTTCAGTGAAGGGTATATTTTCCACAAAAAAAGTGATTTACTGCTAGTATACTTACAGTAAACATGAAGTTGGTAATTGACAGATTTTGCACCCAAAAGGCTTTTTACTGAGCATGAGTAAACGGCCTCATCGGTCAATCGAAGAGAATCGAATGAAAGGGTTTTTTCGTTTTGTAGAATAACCACCCCATTTTTTAACCACGTGACTTTGTATTCGTTTGTTGAATTTGAATGACATCTTAAACTGATTGATGTCCCCTCGTATAGCTTAGATGTCTTTGATGGTATTATTTGAGGCGAATCAAGATCTTGAAAGAAATAAATTGACAAATTTTTTAGTGTCAGGTTGTTACGTAATGGAAGAACACGAACGAATAAAGTATGTATATCTTTGCGAGAAAAAAAAAATAAATAAGTACTGCGTCTCCGCTTTTACTATTCATACTTTCTGAGGAGTATGTGGATATTGGCTTATATTTTCAGGTAAACATATCAGGAAGATAGAGACGGTTTCACACTCAAGGTCCTTTGTAGAAAAAGGTAAACACTTACATTTGATTTTGAGTTGAAGTTTTTTCGAACTTTTTTCGCCAACAATGTTTTTTAAGCGACATAAATACACACTACCCGAATCATTCCTGGACACATTGTGGATTGGGAAGACATTTTCAGTTCCTTCTTTTAGAATAATACCATTCCTTAAGAACTGAACTTTTTCAACATCAGGGTAGCTTCGATACAAACATTGGAAGATAACCTCATCATTCTCTTTTGTGTCGGCAGACGACAGGAGCTTGAGCTGTGGTGTTGAAAGATCTAAAAGCAAGATAGAAGAATTGATTTGCAGTGTCAAAACAAACAGACAGGTTTCATGATAATTCTGATCATTTTCTTAAATAGTATAATTAGTACAATTTGTGAAATCTGCAACTGTTGGTTAGATTTGGGTGATCATTCTCTTATGCCCTACAGACATTCTCATTCTCTTACATTCAAAGCGTATCACTCGTTCAGCTTGCTTTGTCAATGAATCACTGGTGACTTGACACTTGAATGTGATTGGTTCGTCTGATCTTTCATCCCTCGCGACAATAATGGTCTGCTGGTCAGATATCATGCTGTCGTTCCTATACCATTTATATGTGATAGTTGGTGAGGAGCTCCGTGCAAGACATTTCAACTGTTTCTTTCCTTCTTCATTGGACATCGTCTGTATGGTTAGTTCATCAAGCCCTTGATGAGGTAAGAAAGTTTCTGTTTTTAGAATGCTCATTAATGAAAGGAAAGACTTATTCAGGAAATTTTTTGAATGAATATTGAAGCAAATTATGTTCATTGTAGAATCGATTCAAGGCTGTACGGCTATTTTTTATATTTGATCAAACTTCTTACATGATACTTCGAGTACGATCTGCTTGCTTTCTTTTCTCTCAGCCTCGTTTTCAGCCACGCACGAATAACCTCCACGCCTCGATCGAGTGATGTTGCTTAGCAACAAGAAATCAGAAGACAAAATCAACTGTGAGCCGTGGTAGATTGAATACTTGATTGGAGGGGTACCAGTCGTAGAACAACGAAGAGCGATGGTCTCTCCTTCCCTCGACATTGCTCGTGGAATCATAGACAATAGAGGTGTTTCCAAATCTGGAAACAAACGTACTGGTAAGTTGTTTTTCTCAAAATTTGTTTTCACAAATTGTGATGATTCTTTCGATGTCTCGTGTTTTAGTCGACTGACAGGGGAATTGTTATTACGTTCTACAGATTGTGTTTTTTCTTTGAGAAAGATCGTTTCGGGGGGAACTCATGTAAACAGTTTTCAAAAAGATGCCTTGTTTGAGGGCGATTTGAACAAGTAGAAAATCAACTTAATAAATATTACTTACAAGTATTATTGCTGTTTGAAACTGTCTTCGACAAGAGAGCAACTGCGTTTTGCGCTTGACACATGTACTTATGGTCAGTTTCGTTGCGACGAATGATAATCGTTTCTATCGTTGAAATCAATGTTCCATCTTTCGACCAACTGATGGATGGTGGTGGTGATCCTCTTGCTTGACAGGTGTATTGTATGTGTGTGCTGTTGACAGTGTGTTTGGTCAGGTTTATCGTATGAAGGTCTAAATATAGCAAAGAAAATGCCTGAGGGTTTATTTAGAGGATAATTTAATTTCCATTACACTTTAAGATATATTCAACCTTAATCTAAATGTTGTTGCTTGTAGCAGACATTACTCTGCTTGTAGTGCATTTTGTATTGTTTTCAAGACTTACAAATGTTCTTGTCAAGTGCATGACGATGTTATGTTTGGGGAAAGGGAATTATTGATATGAGATATCGTCCATGAAGAGCATTTCTATTTTTGGACCTACCTCCGGGTACCCCGGTGGAGGTCCTTTAAATTAACCTATGTTCGTTCGTTCGTTCGTTCGTCTGTTTCCAGCTTTTCTCGGGATTGGCTCATTACTTTTTTCTGTTTTTTGAAATAATGATGCAAAATGATGATTCGTAAAAAGTGACGGGGCCCGATTTTCGAAAATATTTTTTTTCCGGCCGGCCGGAAAAACCGGTTTTTGACATTTTCTCGAATTTTCATCTTTAGTTTTTTCTGATTATTTTGCAGAAAGATGCGTATTCGCAATGCTCAAAACATGGCCGAGTTCGATTTTTAAGAAAAAAATTTTTACAGTTAAAAATGCCGGAAATCGCCGTTTTTGCAGATTTTTTCCTTATATTCTCACCATTCATCTGTCAATAAAAGTGATTTTTGCGACCAGAACTTTCTATTTATTTTTTTCCTTACAACCCTTCCCTCTCCCCCCATCAACAATCAATGATGAATTTATTGCGTTATGCATTTTCGCTATACGCTATATTTTCTGACTGATTTTTTTCATTTTTCTCCTCGCATTGCTATCTAACTTTCATCACCAGGTAGGTCCATTCAGCATCTAGCTTGCTATTTTTCGGATTACGGATTTGATGGGTTTTTAAGAGGTACAGTAATCTCTTAAAGCTTATGGAATTCTCATGAAGGGATTTTATTCGTATATACGTTTTTTCTATAAGAACCACGTATAAATGGACGAAAGATTTCGAGACCAAAGATTAAGAACAGTGTAGGAACAAGGTGATATTTTTTTAGGAAATAAGACCAAAATACCAAAACAGCTAAAATAAATGAGATAAGAACATTTAGGTACATTTAGGAATTTAGGAAAATCTTTGGACTTCAAAAAATTTTTAGGTTCTTATAAAGATATGCCTGGAAAAAGGGTTAAAAGGAAGAAAAGAAAAGAAAATTATATATCAGAAAAGCACATTTTCGAAAGTGACGAAGATGAAGAGGCAGTTTTGTGTCGTGTAGATGATAAAAGATCACTATTCATACTCAAATAAGCTAGACAGTGTTTTCATTGTCTTCAGGAATTCCAGAGCAAGCCGGCTCGGCAATCTATGAACTAAAAAAAAACATTAACAGGAGTGGAGATTTGAATCGGGAGCTTCTGGTTTGAGGCGGTAACGCTATCGAGTATTTGGATATCACTTCTCAAAGCATGAGGAACGCCAGTACGGTAGGACTGAAACTCCTCCCAAGAGGAGGCCACCTAATAACGAAGAACGACACTTTCTCAGGGCATCTGGATACCGTCTTTTCCCTACAAAATGCTGTACTGATTTTAATACTCCTCTTTTCGGTCACCGGCAATTCATACATCATCACCATGACGACCTGGTCGCGATGGAAAAACAAACGTAAGGATCGGAAATCAATTGACTATTTAACGACACATCTTGCTGTAATGGATCTTTTACTGGTAATTACATCTGTACCAGAGATGTTGAGCCATAACATTTACTCCACTTTCATGTTTGGTCCCATTGGTTGTAAAATCATTTATCCTTTATCCACTCACGCCGTCATTGCGTCCGTGCTAACGCTTCTTATCATCGCGTATGAACGTTATCAAGCGTCAAAAACACAGACCATCATAATGCGTAGTAAACATACAACAATCATTTTATCAGCTATCAGTTTTGTTAGTATCGTACTTGTCTGTCCTTACTCTTGGGTCCTTACTTATGAGTCTAAATCTACGGTAGACGAAGCATTGTGTTTCGAAAGATGGGGAGTGTTGTATCGAAGGATGTACACGTTGGTATTATTTATTGTGCAGTACTCATGCCCAGTTCTGCTTATGAGTTATTATTACTACCACACGTGGAAGAATATAAAGACTTCTACAAATAATTTGATATTACGGATGAGTGTTGATCCCACGCCCTTACTAAAGGGTGGAACGCCCTCGGAGTTGGTGACAACTCTTTCGACTGGAGCAAATATTTCGGACTTTACAAATTTGAATACAAGCTTCGTCAAAAAGATTAGCACTTCGAGCAGTGCACCGAATTCAAGAGTTTTATTCAAAAGACTTTTGCAATGTCGTGAGTTGACCAAAAAATTCACCATTATTGTTTTAGTTTTCATCATCTTCGCATTACCCAATCAATTGCTCTGGTTGTATATCGACTTTGCACAAGATGGAAATATCAACTTTGACGAAAGTATCACAAACTTGTGCTATATTTTAACTTTTGCTAACTGTGTGGTTAATCCGATCATATATGGAAAACGTAGCTCGAAGAAATTTTTAAAGAATGGACATTGATTTCTTCCGCTGAATAAGAAATCGGAATTAAACATTTTTATCATACATTTTGAGAAAAATATAAATATAAGATAAATTCATGTTAGCGTTATTATGCTTATGAAAATAATGTTATTTGTAAAAAACTTTCCGGAAAAAAATATATATTTTCAAGCCGTTGAAAATTTACGAGCTTTTTCATTTTTCATTCTTCATTCCTTGTGCATAAGTTCGACCCACCAATCCCCGAAAACAAGGGATGGGTTACCAGACCTCCCGTTGCAAAATCCTTGACACGGTCTTGCAAAATTCCGTAATCTAAACCTTCCAGATGTTGAAAATTTCCCCAACCTTTAAAGCTTCAGCGTGTCGGACGAAAAAGTCTGCATCTGGGTGCCAGGTAAAGCACTCTGGGGATAACAGCAGTTACCCTTTTTTTCTTAAGAACAAATTTTATAAGATAAGGCTTCGAAGGCCAAAATGTTAAGAACAAGTTAAGAACAAATTAAGGCTTTACACACCCTACAACATCTATTTTCTTAGAAAAATGGACAAAAATACTCACAAAATAGGGAAAATAAGAACATGTTAAGAACATTTTTAGACTTGAAACTCAAAAAGTTGAGAACATCTTAATGGTTTCAAAAATTCTTGGATGTTCTAATAAAAAAAACGTGTAATGCTCTCTTAAGTTGATTCATTGAAGGATTATAGATAGAAAATTAGTATGAAATAGCGGGGTGCAGGGGAAGTAGAGACGGCAACTTCGATCACGTATTTTTTCTTCAAACTGCTAAGTGGTACGTACGTACTTGAAAATGGAAAAAGGAAAAAGGGAATTAGTCTTCATTAAGAATCACTAAGAGTAGAGAGGGCCTAATTGACATAAAATATAGTTATCATGCGGAGAAAGGCTCTGGGGAGAGGGACGAAAAGACATTTTAGTTTGTTCCTCGTTAAGAGAAAGAGACTCGAGGAGAAGTTCTTGTAGTAAAAGATTGGAGTGATGAGGGTGAATTTCGTACATCAGCTTTATAAAGACAATTGACAATTCACTAAGAAACTTCTTTTCATCGTACTTCCTCTCGTTTTTTTCTTATTAGGGTCTCCCGTCTTATTCTGATTCCATCTTCGAGCAAAAAGTTTTCGAATATTAGAGAAAGTAATTTACACCTCCTTCAGCCAGAGGATTGAATTAGAGAGAGAGAGTTGACTGTAACCATTAGCTAGTTTCCTTCGGCTTTTGTCGCTCATAATATTCTTTTGGCTGTAAATCTTTTTAGGCTTAAAACTCAAAAAGTTAAAAACATCGAAAGGCTTCAAAAATTTTGGATGTTCTTATAAAAAAACATTTTTATTTTTGAGAATAATTTTTTTTTCCGGCCGAAAATGCCAGAAATAGCCGTTTTTGCAGATTTTCATTAGATTTTTTCCCTATATTTCTTTGTTTTTCCACACAAAAACATCATTGATAATAATGCCACCATCAAGCATGATTCAATTGTTAATAAAACTGAACTTTTTTTCCCTACTCCTCTTCTCTCTTCCCCATCAACAATCAATGATGAATTTAATGCGTTATGCATTTTTGCTAAACGCTATATTTTCTGACTGATTTCATTTTTCTCCTTATTGCTATCTAACTTTTATCATCAGGTAGGTCCATTCAGCATCTAGCTTGTTACTTTTTACTTACAGTGTACGGTTAGTACCGCAGGAGCCGTCCATTTCGTGTCCACTTCACTTTGTATTTTACATTTGTATCTTCCACCATCTTTCAAACTCAAATCATTCAAGATGAATTTTGACCATGTTGCTGTTGGTAACAGCTTGTCGTCTTTGTACCATGAAATATCCACTTTGGTTGACGACGAATGGAAATGGCATTCTATAATTACGTAATTGCCCTCACTGATGACGTCACTTGGGTTCATCTTGATGATTGGCGATGTCAGGTCTAGAAAGAAGATAGTTTCCATTTGGTAATGTGAGTGGTACCATTAATTAGATATTGAAATTTTGAAAAAATTCAGTTTATGTGGGTATGTGTTGGAGCGTTAGATCAATTGAAAAACGTGTATGTATTACATTGACTTTCCTGCGGATACGGTAATGGTCGTAAATTTTGATGCGATATAGAGGTAATAAGTAATCATACATTGTAGTTTTACGTTGAAGCTTGTTCTTCGTTCATCACTTTCAACATTGACAACACAAGTGTACAGCCCTTTGTCTGTATCTGTAATTGCTTTGAAGTGTAAAGAATCGTTGGTGCCCATTATTTGCCCATCTTTCAACCATCTGTATTTCAACGGTCTATTTGAAGCTGCATAACATTTCATTTGCAATGCGTTTCCACGAATGATTGTCTTGTTGGTCGTAATCTCAGGCTTCTCCAAATCTGCCAAAAATAAGTTAAGTAAATGTAAGTGAGTTAGAGTAACAAGTTCAGTACTCCATCAGTTATTGAATGATTTGTTCTGCCTCTTGATTCCCGATTGGAAAGCTTTAATTGCCGAGGTCATCTCAAAATTTCAAATTACTACACTGTAAAACAATATGATAGATAGACTTACACCAAACATCCAAGAATAAAGTCTGAGAGGACGCTTCAAGCTTGGCGTATTGGATTTTGCACTGGTATTCGCCACGGTTTTTCCTTTGGATATTCGTCATTTGGAATGTGTTCGACGCTGACGTATGGATGAGTTCATTGTTGTGGTACCATTGAACGTCGGCTCCTTTGTATGGTGTGTTGCAAAGCATCATGATATCATTTCCTTCTTTTGTATGGTTTGATGATAACACCAGTGATGGTTCTCGTAAAGCTAATGCGTAAAACGGTAATAGATAGCTCCTTCTATTCTACATAAATTACGCATTAGGAAGCTAAGAAACATCTTTGCTTATACCTTAGGACAGTGTTAGAAAATTTAACTAAGCTAAATAGGTCGAACGAAACCAATATAGGATCTATACTCACATTGAATATCGATTTTCCTTATGAATTCCCTTTCTTGTGTTCCACTTGACACAATACACTTCAATGAAGACACTCGCTGCACTTCCTCCAAATCAATGCTGGATGAATTGGTGACACGTTTGACGTTGTTCAAATACCAAGTAAAAGAAACTGCTTGTAGATTCGTTGCAACCACGCATTGATATCTTGTCGTGGAGTCATCAACCTTAGAGGGGCTGATGGATATAATGTCCATATCTAAAGTGTAAAGATTCAGCAAATGCAAGACAAACTTTCATTCTGTCAAACGTTTCAGGGAATATGGTCATTACTATAGGGAAGGTTTTCATAGCAAAGACATGTGAGCGAGATTGCAAGTGAGATATTCTCATTTTTCAAAGTTCACGTTCAAGTTATTGTTCACTTACATTTTACAACAACGTGCAGTTTATCCGAAAGGGCATTTCCGAAAAGGTTTTCAATTCTGCATTGATAAAAGCCGGCTTGGTATCGCGTTATATTTGACAGGATGAACACTTCAGAATGATACCCTTCGAGAAGGGTGGAGTTACGGTACCACGAAGTTTTGACGTCGTCTGTTGCATTCTGTTGGCAATATAACATTATGTTTGAATGTTCAGTAATGGTGCTGTTGATCGATGTCATCGAAAGAAGGGGTTTCGGCAAAGCTAGAAATCAAATACTTTTGCTTTATAGTTTCGATATACATGAACACATTGTCAAAATATTTATTGAAATGCTAAGGTAATGAGAGCGTTGGTGGCAGGATTGTATAAAGGTTTACACATAAACTATTGGTCACGTACCATAAATTCTTGAACCTATCACATACATCACAACTTTTATACAGTGTTGCTTTTAACAAGGCTTGAGCAAAAATATTCAGTTGCTCTACTCATTTAGGCTGCTGCTCGTCCTCTTGCGAAAAGAGTGTCTTATGAAAAATGTCTCACTAGAGTACTCACAGTGCACTTTGACACGGTAACTTGCTGAACGGTTCACAAACCCATTGTCTGCTTGACACGTGTAGAGTCCTTCATCATTCAGATGAATATCGTTGAGCGTTAAAACAGCTTCTTGTGAAACAAGGCGGTTATTGAAGTACCATTTATAGCTTGAAAGAGGTAGAGATGTGACTAAGCATGTCAACTGATATGTCTCTCCTATCATCATTGCAGATCCTTCGTTTTGAAACGTGACTGTCGGTTGATCGACGTCTAGCAATAGAAAAAGGGAAAAGAATTTGCAAGGAAAATACCGACTGGTTGTGATCTGAACCAGCAAGCTTGCGTACCGAGGCGGATTATACTTCTGCCAACGGCCGGATACCTTCAAAACTTTTTACGGTTTTCCAGCAGCCGGAACCCAACACTAACGAACATCTACAAGTTTAATTTGCGATCAGTTTTCAGCTGCCAAAGACTTACATAAACTTTTTAACAAGCTTTTAAACAAGAGTTTCTTACATCGGACTGTAATTTTCTTTTGACTGCTTTGTTTCCATCCAGCGGTGTTGGTGGCACGGCAATGGAACAAAGCGTTGTTATTCGAGCGTTTGACATTTTCCATCGTCAGTACGTTGTTTGATTGGTTGCTCAAGATGACGTCATTTTGATACCAAGCGTATCTGATTGGTTGAGTTCCTTCCACGTGACAATAGAATATAACGCAAGAGGTTTCGTCGATTTCTTGGTTTGGCGAAACTGTCAGTGTTGGTTGAGTGATGTCTGGTGAAAAAATTCAAAGGTCAGATGAGTGTAGGGCTTTTTTGTAAGCCCAAAAGTTAATTTGCGTGTGATTTAAAGTCTATTTCAAATCAGCTGGCAGTGTTTTTCAAACCTCAATAAATTGTGATAGACGGGCTAATTCATTGCCTTCTCCTAAAGATTTGTAATTCCCCATAACTTTTACTGTCAATGTGAATTACTATTGATTACTATTGAGGCCTAATAGTGCATTTGGGTTTATTGAGGCTGCAATAGTTCGAAGGTGAAAGAAAAATGTTCGATTTGTAGGAAAAAAGCACGTACACGAGTGTGTATTGTCCACTGTCTTTATGTATTCACCCATGTTGTTTTTCACCATACACCGATATTGATTAATTTGGTCATTTTGTTGCACCGATATTGAAGTTTTGTTTACAATGACTTTGTCCATGTGCCACCAAGAGTATTGAATGTTAGGCTTCCCCTCAGCACTGCAAAGTAGTTGGAGGTGCGTATCGTTGAACTTCTTTTGTTCAATAGTTGGTCTGTCCAAATCTAAGTCAAAGAAGTTTTAAATGTGTTAGTGTTATTACAATTTGAATGTTCGGGCGAAAAAAAGTTTGGTTGAAATGTTCTATCTACAAATCATTCCTGTTATGAATACCAACTCTCCCCACTCAAATGCTCTACTTGGTTCAATGCTTTGGCAAAACACTTCATTACTTATTGGGTTCAGAAAAAACAGCGCAGTATCCAGTCTATTTCTTACACTGAACCGTGACGGATAGAGCAGGTGATCTCTTTTCTCCTATGGCGTTGCTAACCAAGCAAAAATAGCTGCCTCCCTGGTTACGATAGATGTTAGAGATGAAATAATCTTTGGAATTGCTCGTGTGAATCGCTTTGCCATCTTGCTGCCATTTGTATAAGATATTTGGTTCACTGGAATTCGTCATACATTGTAAGTGGAGGGTGCTCCCTTCCTCTGGATGTGAAGATGACAACTTCAATGTTGGAGAGGTGAGGTCTACAATAAGGTTGAAACAGAATTATAATTCCATGGGGCAATAGATACTTGCGTAATATTTCATGGAAATTTTGATAGATTTTTAAAGATTTTCAAAGATTTACGTTGTATGATGTCTTACAGGTTAGACACCATGGTCAAAGATGAGGGATAAAGTTAGAGTAATAACCATTTTCTTACAGGGGATGCTGATGATTGTTTTCACGAAACGCTTGATTAAACCATTTGTAACAATGCATTCGTATACACCAGCTGTTGTTATGGAAACATTGTCCAATGAAAGAACTTCTTGCTTTGATATAATTTGACCATCGTGTTTCCATTGATATGTCGGTGATGGCCAACCATGAGCTCTACATTCCAATAATTTAGTGGTTCCAATGATGGCCGTCATGCTTTCTGAGCCACTCCCAACAACTGTCAAATCTGCAATCGAATTACATTGTATCATCTAAATACAGTAACTGGTATCTTGAAATTTTTATTCCTAATCCCAAAGAAAACACTATCAGGGTCTATACACACATTCAAAAAATCGATTTTAAAATGTTAGATCTAAAAAAAATATACCCTGCTGTGTGCAAAGTAAAAAGTACTTACAAACGACTTTAATATGGACACTATCTGAACGTTTGGTCAGTCCTTCCAATGCTACTTCACATTCATACAAACCACTTTCTCTTGGTTGAATACGATTTCTCAACAGTGCTGAAGATGTTTCACCAAACATTTCTGTTTTGTTGAAGAACCATTTGTAGGTGGTGGCACTACTAGCGTTGACCATACATTGTAAGATGATCGAATCGTTGCTCAAAACGGTAGACTTCTCAGCTGATAGGTTGATCTCTGGTTTGTCGAGGTCTGCAAAATGTTTCCGAAATAAGGCGATATAATCTCAAAAGGTAGACTGAGTGTGATACACGGTAGTATATTGATCAGAGTTGAGCGCTTTCTTTCCAATTTTTTAAATATATAAGATGGGTCAGTGTTTCTGTGTATGAATCACAGATAGTATAAAAGAAAAAGTAGTGCATCGAGAAAGTCTCGTATCAATTCTAGCGGCAAAATTGAAGTGAGTAAAAAGGAAACCTACATTTAACATCAATTTGCGTCTGTGCTGTTTTCTCATTCTTTTGTATGATTACACGACATTGGTATGTCCCTGATGAAGCTTTTGTCAATACGAAAGAAACGTTTTGTTGGTTTGAATATAAGACATTGTTGTGATACCATTGAAATGAAGGTGTTGGGAAAGATGTGTCGACCGAACAGTGTATGGAAACTGATTGTCCCACGTAATCATTTACTGACTGTTTTGTTATGGAAAGTGTACCAAAGTCTGTTGAAAGAACAAGAAACGAAAATTGTTTTTATAAAATCCCTTCCGTTTAGTAAGATCCTCCTTTCTAAACAGCTGAAGTATTCACTTCACTCCAGCTAAAGGGTACCATTTTGAATTTTCCGTACGAAATAGAAAAGTCACAAAGACCTAATTTTTTGATAGAATCTATCGAGGTTGAATAAAAGCTTGGATGGTTGAAGAAGAAATCTTACGTATAACATCAACTGTTTGCTCAATCGATTGGAGTTGTATGAAGTCATTAGCGACTGCACATGTGTACTGTCCTTTATCCTTCATTGCAGTGACGTTTGATAGCACCAAGTTGGAGTTATGTTGGTTAAGAATGGGTGTTCGATCGTGGAACCATTGATATTTGAATACGTTGTGGCTAATTTGTGAATGACATAACAAGATAATGGATTCTCCCTCGAAGAATATCATTGAACTTGATAATATGCTCAATGTTGGTCTGATTAGCACTAAAAAGAAAGAAAGTATGCATGAGAAACATTGAAAAGGTCGAGTTAAGTGTTGTAGCAGCTGCTTCTTTAGTTATCATGACCTCGTCAAAATTTAACATTAGCCTTTCGGTTCATGTTTTGGCTTTTCGTTACCAATCCCTTTACAATTATGAGATTTCTTTCATTAGTGTACTCATAGTCGTGAAAGAAATCTCATAATCGTTTGAAGTTCACTCGAATCCGTCTCTTTTTAACCCTTCAAACTTACCATTAACATACACTTTAACATTAACTTCCTCTTCAAGGAATCGGTTCCTCGCTATACACTTGTACTCTCCGCTACTTGTCTGATCAACACTAATCAATCGAAGGTTTTGTTGAGTTGATAACATCCTTCCACCAAAGTACCATTGGAAAGAAGGGGTGGGATTCCCACTAGCAGAACATGACAATGTGTAGTTGCCACCGTGTATTAATGTGTCTGTGCTTGATATCTTCGCATTGTTTAAATCTAAAATGAAAAGAGTTATTTTGTTTTATCGTGACGTCATTTGCATCTTGTAAAATATATTTTGAAATTTATTGATAGACTTTACTTTTGTGTAGCCAGTAGGTAACTTTCGCAACACAACAAAAGCTTTCCACTTATTTAAAGAAAAGCATTTCAAGTACTGTACCTTTTGTACCCTAAAAATGAAAATCATGTTTCAAACCGTTCTCAACCCTGACACTGGCATACTGTACTAGTTTTATATTTCTCTGAATGTGGACGAATCGAATTATTAATGAGGGTGTCAAACTTACAGTATACAAGTAACGAAGCAGTTTTAGAGGACTTCTCTGTTTTTGAATCCCTGACAAGACATGAGTAATTGCCACTTTGACCCACTGACACATTTTTTAATACCAAATAGTTGTTTTTTGTTGTGGCCAGTGTTTCTGCTCCAAATAACCAAGTGTAACTGACATCCTTTTCACTTGAAGTGACTTCACAACGCAAAACGGCCGTGTCTTCTTTCAAAACATTTGTACTGGGTTCCATGTGTAATACTGGTATCGATAAATCTAAACGAGTAAAAATGATTCGAAATTGGTGAAGTCACGAAAGCATAATACTTCTCTTTATCTGATCTTGTCAATCCCTTTAAAATAAACTTATCTTATTTTCCTCAAGGAGATCACCGTTTGGGAAGTGACAACATATAAGATGCACCATTGGTCCTCGCCTGAATCAAACTGTGATTATATGCATTCAAGATGACTTAAATGTAAGTGAAGAATCATTGCATGTGAAAGCATAGAATAGCGCTTACAGTGCACTTCAATTTCCTGTGAAGATCTCTTAGTCCCAAGAGTTGACGTGATGACACAGGAGTAAACACCGCCTTCTGCAACTGTGATGTTTTCAAACTTCAATGAAGGTTGGCTTGAAACTATCCTATTCTCTTTGTTATACCACGCGTATTTAACTTCAATATTTGACGTGGATTGACAGTTCAATTGAAGTAAGGTGTAAGCGTTCATTTCGAAGCTGTCCGTGTTGGAAGTTATCTTTGGTGAATCCATGTCTAAAAGTAAAATTTATCATATCTTGTTATAATGTAGTTAGACCGAGTAGTGGTAATTATGTTATCAAGCACGTTGGGAATATTTTATTGTTTTTGACCCTTGCAAATGAACGAGGAAGTTAAAAAGAATTGACTCAATTTTCAACTAAGTAATAAGTAATCTTACATTTGATGTTTAGAACCTTCTCTTCGGAGAAAGTCTTCTTGTAGGCTGTAGATGTTTGACAACGCAGGGTACCATCATCTGTTCTGTCCAGGTTTTCTTTCCATAAAGTGTCTCTGGTTGCGTTGGCAATCACCACGTTGTTGAACAACCAAGTGTATGTGACATTCTGATCATTAGAGATGAGACATCGAATGGAGATGGATGAGCCTTCTTTGAACCATGGTTCTGGTGGGAATATCAAACGTGGTTTGTCCAGCTCTGGAAAATAGTTTGAAGTTTGTTTACATAGCGTGATAATTCATGATATTCATGACGTAATGTTTTCTAAAATTTGCCACTGCTGGCAAAAACCGGGATCTTTCCGTAGAAAACATTACGTCATGAATATCATGAATACATCGAAATCCATATCTTGGACCCTGAACATGTTGGTATTTACTCGCTTGTTTAATCTAGGTAGTTTTGACCTGAACTGAGATTTCCCTATCGCTGATATGTAAGAAATGACATATCTTGTATAGCCGGATCCAGTCAAAGTTTGGATATGAGATAATTATACAGGATTCAAATTTCAAATAGCAGTACTCACTAGTGATTTGAATACCAATCTGAGAATAATGAGTTAAAGGGTTGTTCTCAACCGTGCAGTGGTATGTCCCACTTTGTTCTGGCGAGAGGTCAGATAATGTCAAGGTTGACAGCGATGTGAGTTGTTTATTTTGAAAGTGCCATGTGACTGTGGGTGAGGGTTTCCCATCAGTGCTGCAAGATAACGTGATGCTACTCCCTTCAAGAAGTGAAGAAGATCCGCGGAGTGTTGGCGTGCTTATAATGGTTGGTAGTCTGAGATCTAAACATAAGTAAAAGAAAAATAATTCTAAAAGCCTCTTTTCTTGTTGGTTCTCGTTTTCTGGGAATTAAGACCAATAATAGTGAGTAGTGAATGATAATAATGATAATGAGAAAATAATGTATGAATCAATCCACTGTATACGAGTCCTACAGTATTCTTTCGTTAGTTTAAATAAGAACCTACAATGAACGTCGATGCTGAGTGTTTTTGAAGATTTGGTTGAAGCATCATTGGATGCAGTGCAACGATAACCTCCATCATTCGTTGAAGTGCTCACGTTCTGCAGCACATACCAAGAACTATTTCCTGGAAAGAAATAGGGGCATAAAATACATAATACCTCGTAAAGTGTAACATTTTAACCTATTGATCCAAAGCTTGTTTGATGTTTGCCCAAGGGGGTGTAGAATCTTCCACCCTCGACTTTTTATCTGAAAAAGCTTTGACTATGGGAATCAGTGCAGCTTCCGAAAGCGCAAAAACTGGACAAAACAGCTGTTTCTGGCTGAAAAACACTGAAAAACACTGTTTTTAAGGATTAATATCTCGAGTTAGGTAAAGAAATCACCTATACTCGCAATATATCACTAATCTTAATTTTCTGAGAGCTTTCCAAAAATATACAACAGGTCTCCGTTTTCTCAAGCTGAAATTTTCATTAATTTTTCACCCTATGATTTTTGCCTGAGACCGTCGTATTTGTCCGAAAATCACACCAAAGTGTCCGAAAAAAAATTGGCACCCAAGTTATTTTGATTCCCCTACCCCTTAGCTTTCCAAAAATGTATAACAAGTGCTTTGACTAAAAAAGTCGAGCGACCTCAAAAAAACGAACAAATTTCCCCCTACTATTATGATAAAAATAATTTTCTTTGTAAAAAGTGCATGTGGAAATGTTACGGATAACCTATGATCCCAAAAATTTACACATGCAATCCTTCATGATAAGATTTTATCAAAAGTCAAAATTTTCAAATTCCGTTGAGATATACACAAAATTAAACGGCAGTGTGGTAGATTCTATTCCCTTTGAGGCAAAAGGAGTTAAAGATCATTCATGTCTCTACAACGTCATCTCAATCCTAGCAGGAAAATTTTTAGCAGAAAAAAAGAAGTAAAAGCTTCTAGTCTTGGCCTCTTTCCCTTTTATTTCGCGAGGCTGCCTTTGCAATACACGACATACCTGCAATCAGAACATCTTTGTGGAACCATGAGTAAGTGATTGGTTCTGAACCGTCCACTTGGCAGAACAACAGAATCGTTTGTCCTTCGATGACGTCACCTGATGGACGTCTAGAAAGTTGTGGCGTTGACAAATCTAAGCAAGAAATTTTTGAAAAAACCAATAACGTTTTACATTCACACCCCTCACATACGATTGTGGTGAAAGCAGTGTTGGAATTTATTATTTCTTTGATAGTATTTAATCGAAAGTATCGACAGTTTTTGGTGTTTAAATCAAATTCAGCTATTATAATTTTCAGAAAGACACGAAAATCTAAACACAAATATACGGCAAATGGTTGACGCTTACACTTTTTCTCTTCGGTAACATGGGACGTCAGTTTGGCAACCGCATTTTCCACTTCACAATGAAGCAATGTGATCTCTTTGTGATAATCCTTTCTATTAATGACATGACCAGCTCTACTGGATACTTGCACACCATTGCGTATCCACCTGATTGAAGGATGCGGTGAACCTCTGGTGGAGCAGTTCAGCGTTGAGGTTATGGAAGTGTTGGTTATGGTGATCATCGGTGGCTGAAGGTCTGAAGAATAAACAACTGTACGTGTACGTTGCTACTAATATTTACATATCTTATATGGCGAGATGGAGTTCAAGAGAATAAGAAAAGCTCCTTGTCTAGGAATTCGGACTATTTTTGATAGAATTTCTTACAGTTGATTGTGATCTCTTTTGAAGGGCTTGTCTTTTCTCCTATCATTGGATGTTTGGCAACACATCGATATTTCCCTTGATTCTTCAACTGTACACTGTTGATGATTTTGTTTTGCAAGTTGTCTTGTAAGATGTTATCTTCGAAATACCACAAATAAATGACAGGTTGTGGAGATTTGACCTTGCAGAACATCAGTACAGTGTCTCCTTCATTAACTGTGGCAGATGGTTCAATGGAAAGTTCAACCTTTGAAATATCTAAAAAGGAAGAAGCCAAGGAAAATTAGTGTATCTACCAAAATGAAGCTTGAAATAATCAGCAAAACCCTTAGTAAGGCATAGCTGGTATCATTGAAAGTTATTCGAATAATCTTACATTGAACAGTAATCTGCAGATCGACTGTCTCCTCGCCAGCTTCATTTTTTACAATACAAGTGTATTGTCCTCCATCATCTGGCCTAACCTCTTTCAAAACGAGCTGACGGTTGGATACGATGATCTTTCCATCCTTCATCCATCGATATTGTATGGGAGAGGTTCCATTCACGTCGCATTTAAAATATTGAGTGCTTCCATTTACCACTGTCGCTGTTGTGTTGACGATGCTTGGTTTCTCCAGATCTATGAAAACAAGAATTAAGTAGAGACTGTAAATAATAAAAGTGGAATTACGTGTATGAGGCCAAACCAAGAACATTCTTTAAGAAACATGACATGCAATGAAAATCTCACTGTTCAGCTTACACTCTAAGGGATGGTGTCTAAAACTTACATATAACTGTCAGCTGAATAACTGTTGAAATTTTCTTTTGTCTTCCATCGTCTGCCGAACATTTATATTCTCCCTGTTCATTCACATCCACACTCTGTAAGAAGTTTTCTCTTCCATTCCAAGGGAGAACCCTCCCGTCTTTGTACCATGTGTATTCGATATCCTTGCTGCTCGCATGAGTGGAGCAAATCAGAGAAGCAAACTGACCCCTCTTCAGTGTAGTGCCAGGTTCAATCTTCAGGGTTGGTATTGACAAAGCTAAAGAAAGACATATAGTGATTTGATAATTTGATGATTTCTGCTTCATTGCTTTCTTATATTGAAATAAGTTATTGGGCTTTTCCAGAAAAAAAACCGTATACCCCCTGTTGAGGAGGTCTATTTCCGTTCCAAGGGGGGTAAGGTTTGATTATGTGGCGGAATTCCATAGGGAGATACAAAAATCTGTCAAAAATAACTGGAATTCCATGGGGGTAGCCTTTTAAATCCTACTAAAATTCAGAATTCCAGAGGGGTTTAAGCCTGAAATTGCCTGGAATTCCAGGTGGTTGCAGCATTTCCAGCCACAAAATGATGGACCTCCTCAACAGGGGGTACACGGTTTTTTTTTCTGGAGAAGCCCATTTGAAGATTAATTTCAGCATTATTTTCTTCAAATAAAGCCGCCAATTACAAATATACAATACTGTCTTGGTGTGATGGCTACAACCACGTTGTTTCCACACTATTAACACCTTTTATTATTCTGATAACAAAAGAATAATAATAAAGGGTTACCGTAAACATTGATAGTGCTGCCTGACGTCGCCACACCGCCCTCATTTTCCACCACACATTCATAGAAACCAGAATCCTTCTCACTGACATCGTTCAAAATTAAAACTGATCCTTTTGCTTGTGGGATAACCTCTCCACCCTTCCGCCATTGGAAATTGAATCGTCGAGGGAAACCTTTGACGACGCAAGTAAGTTTGATTGTGTCATGGCTCTTTGGTTGTGAATTGTTGATACTGATTGTGACTTCCTTAAGATCTGTTGACATAACAAAGCATTATTACTATTAATATCTAAGCTTTTTTTTCACGAAAAGTCCTCTTATGCTCGTTAGTGTTCATTTTTTCCGATTTCAAAAATTCTTAAAATGAAATGCTAAAATGCTAAACGTTTGTTAGACCTACATGCAATTGATAATTGAATGACTTGTGAGGTTTTACTTTGGGATGCCCCATAAGCTACACAACGGTAATTCCCTTCGTCGTTAAGTGAGATGTTCTTTAGCGAAAGTTTTGTGGAGTTCAATGCCAACACTTTTTCGTTTTTCAGCCATTGTATTCGGTCAATATTTGACGCGTGCACGTTGCAATTTAATGTGGTGTTTGTACCGAGAGCCAGATGAGATGTTTCAGGGCATAAGGTAACGGCTGGACTTGTCATATCTGAAGTGTTAGAAATATGGCTCGAAGATTTATTGAAGTCAGTGTAATAAAAACCCATTGTCTTGAATCTAAATTGTTGAAAGAAGTTTTTCCAAATTTCTTGATTTTTTTCAATCACAAAATTGATTTTTTGTGAAAATCCGGGAACTTCAAATTTTTAAATTCTAGTGTTTTCTAGCGAAGAGTTATCTAGTGAAGTATTCAAGTTATACCTTAACATGAAAAAACCCCTTACATTTGACGACAATATTGATGGCTTTTTCTTCGTAACCCACTTCATTGGTCACAACACATACATAAAGACCATTCGATGATTGTGATAATCTCTTTATAATCAGTTGACGATTGGTAGAAATAATTTGCTCGTTTCTTTTCCACTTGAAAGTGCATTGTGGGAAGGATTGTGATGAGCAGGTCAATGTGACTGATTCCCCTTCGATCAGTGTGGACTTGCTTAATGTGATGTCTGGATTATCGAGATCTGAAAGATTGAAAAGCTTATAGAAAGCTACACGTAGTAGCCAGCTACTGAATCATTGCGGGTTGTTTTTATGGCCACTTTATAGAGTTACAAAAATATGCGCAAAAAGCTTGAAATCTTCACCTTCATCATTGTCAAATAAAAGAGACTAGTAAAGGAAAAATTTGGTCCCATGAGTATTTGGTACTTTGCAGACCGGTCTGTAAAATACACGTTGACCCTCTGCCGGACCTCTTGGCGCTTTTGACTTGCAATGTTTACTAGTGGTAGATATTTACCCTCTAAGAAGTTATGCAAAATTTCCATTTGGTCACGTGAGTTGGTATTGTACAGACTGGTCCGTATTTTACCCAAAATGCTCACTTTCAGCATAACCGGTGGCCTGATTTTGCTGAAATGTTGGCTGTAAATTTTATTATCAATGCCTAGCACATTTCAAAACTTCAAGTCAACAGCATTTTCTAATCTCTAGGGCTGATTTAGGCAAAAAGGGCAATTTCGGATATATTTTCAATAACTTACAGGATAAGGTGACTTGTTTCTTTTCACTTGTTTTCCTTCCAACCTCATTCTCCACGTTGCAATAGTACTCCCCCTCATCTTGGCTGGCTGCGTTAGAGATTGTCAAATGCTTGGACGTCTCACCCTCAATTTTTTGGTTATTGTGATACCACGTAATTGATGGTGTTGGGTAACCAGTTGCCTGGCATATCAAAAGGATACTGGTATATCGTTTCTTAAATCCTTCTGGTTGGATGGTCAGTACAGCTTGTCCCAAGTCTAAAGAGAGATTACAAAGTTTTATGCTATTGTGAGAAGTCACAATAAGGCTACTTGGTGGGTATGAATGAAGCTAATCGGTCTAACAAATCTACCCATCTTAGTACTGAACGATGAGTAAGATTTGAAGATGAAACTTCACAATTATTGAAAGTTTCAGGGTTTAGTTGAGGACACTTTATTGCGGTTTCAAATGTTTTAATATGCTTATTCTGTCATGTAATAAGGGACTCACATTTTGTTTTTACATTCAGTTTAGCTTTCTCTAGTTTTTCCGAGCACGATACCACGCATTCGTATTGCCCTTGGTCTTCAACGTTGTTCATCAGAGCAGTTATAGAGTTTTCTGTGGTGTTCTTCAAAAATACCGAATTTTTGTGCCATATGTATTTTTTTATTGAAGGGAAGGCGTCTATCACGCATGTCAATTGAATGGAAGAACCCAGGGTTACTTCATTGGATGGTACTGCTGATAGAAAGGGTACTCGGCAATCTAAAAAAATGTCAAAAAAAGCATATCATACTTGCATGTATAGCTTTAATCCAAACAAGATAAAAAAGTAACCAGAATAGGGTACAATAATACATGGAATTACAATAAATCCTTACATTTGACTTGAATTTTGATCACGTTTGAAGATACCTCATTTGAATCGAGTTTTGATTTGCAGAAGTATTCGTCAGTTTGTTTTGAAGTGATTTTCTCCATCTTGTAAACTGCGCCAGTGTGAACAAGGCCTTTTGTTTTCGTATGCCATGACAGTTGAATGTTTTCAACTTCACTTGTACACGTCAACGTGACGTCCGTCCCTTCGTCTATTGGACCACTGTGTGATGATGTCACTACGGGAACTTTTATTCCTGATAAAAAAAATGTACATTGAAAAGAATACCTTCTTCTTTGAGTAAAGAATCCATTGTACCTTTATCTACAGAGGAATTGAACCTTTTCATACACCATACGAACGACGTTTAAGAATTACGAGAAAACAACTTTTCATACCCTTCACACTGATGTTAACTTCATCTGATACAACCTCGTTCACAGATGAGCGACATTTGCAGTGATATTTGCCAGCATTCTCATTGGTCACTTGATGGAAATACAGATAACTTTCAGTTGCTTGTAAAAGTTTGTCGTCTTTGAACCACACGAACATAGGTTGCTTGGAACTTTGGACGTCACATGATAAGAGCAGGCTTTCTGATTGGACGAGGTTGGTGGATGGTTTAACAATGATATTTGGTTTCAACAAGTCTGAAAAAAAAATATCTTAGATTTTTAACAAATCTTATGAAATCTTTCGGCTACAAAATGATCCCTGCACATTTTGATGGAAAAATCTTAGAGGGAACGTGAGGTGCGTAATTAGATGGCCTATTAAAGTACGGGGAGGTACGGTAATTTTGAATATTTTCACCGAAATCAATTAGAAAGGTTTACTCACAGAAAACGTTGAGGTCAAGTGAATTTTCAGATTTTTTGCTTTTTCCATTGATAGAAATTTCACAACGATAAGTCCCTTCACTTTCTGTGTCTGCAGCCTTTTCAAAAACCTGTTTGTTTTGCCCTTCGACAATCTGAGAGTTTTGGTACCATTTATAGACGGGTGAACTATAGAAGGATATTTTACAGACCAGAACAATTGGCTCGCCGAATTTCAATTTTGTTGAAGCAAATGTTATGATTGTCACATCCAGATCTAAACAATGAAAAATAAGTAATGTACGTTATAATGTATAAAGCTGCGAAAGTTAACACAAAACCTAATGTGCGATACGATTTGGGAGTTTTACTACTTATATTTGATGAAAAAAAGAGAATCGAGAACCTTTCAAAAGAAAGTTGAAAATACTTACCGTTAACTTCATCAATAGGGCTTCTCAATGAAGAAATTTGAAACATCCACACTCCTTTCGAGTCAATATTCCCGTCGATTTTATCCAAAGGAAATTTTAAGTTGCCATGACCACTCAAAGGGATATTGAATGAGACTTTACAGTTGTCTCTCAATGATGGAAATTTATATCCAACTTGAACATTTTTGTTGGCAGTCCATTGCATGTTACCATAACTGAACCTCACAAAACTTCGCATACCATCTGTTATGATGGCCGATTGAAAAGTCACACCCTATGGAATTAAAGGGAAATTGTCTTCAATATTTGACCAGATAGAAGTTTACGCAAAACAAATTGATCGTTCGAGTCGAGATTTGTCATACCAAAGAAACAGCCATTCTTACCTCTCCGTTCGAACCAAAAGGCGCCCTTGCATTGAACCAGGTCACAACCACCACTTGAATCGCTTCAAAATCTGTCGTTTTCAAATAATTGTTGACGTCATCTTTCGCTCGCTTGACCACGTGATTCATTGTAGAGCCGATGGTGAACACACCGTAGCCCAAATATGGAGGTGGCTTACCGTCTGAAGGGTCGTTGAACGTTAGATCGGCGTAAAAGGGTGCAATGAGGGGCCATTGTGAAGAGATTTCAGCCCCATATGCTTGCGGTTTAAAGGGACATTCATTTCGATTTAAACCTAGCACGCCATTAGTACATACCTATAATAGTTTGAATGATAATGTCTGGTTTAATGCATTGTTCTTCCATGACCAAGTGATCCGAAGCGTCATAGTATCGGGGTCTCGTTTTAAACTCTCTTCTATGCCAGTGACTTAATGGAAACAATCGAAAGCCTTTTATTTCTGGTAGTCATAGATTAGAGAGCTCTCTGCTCAATGAATATTGTTTCTGCTTTAACAAGGGAGTCATTCACAGTGACATGTAAAGGGTTAAGTGGAAGGGCCTCCCTGGTCCTTCAAGTATAACGTGCCTCTAATCTACATGTCTAACGCAAATTCATATTGAGTGCAAAATATCTTAGGCTGCGCATATCCCCTCTGATAAGTTTTGATATATCAAAACTAATTTGGAGATGCATGCAGTCTAAAAATATCTGGAATAGGAACATTTCTTTGATTTTCTCCATTTAATAGAGGAAGTTCTTGCATGAATGGTCATATGATTATTTCCTATCTCAGTGGTGGGATATTTAACTTACGTAGACCTCCGTTGCAAGGTTGGTACAATACGGAATGAAGATGGGGAGCGAAGGAACTTTGTGTGAGGCGTCATCTTTTCCTTTTAAAATCTCGACAGTGTCACTTGTGAAGTTGTAGAAATTCTGCGTCCATAAATCTATAAAGAAATAAAGAACCGAATGGTTTGAATAATGCATTTATAAGTATTGAGACGAAAGTAGGATGAGAAAAACATCGAACTATTTTGACGTAAAAAAAGCACAGAAACAAAAATAATATTCGGCCGACTTCAACTGGTGGAAATCTTCAAAATTATTTTCCAACTAATCACATGCGTCCAATCGATGCGATGACAGATGAAAGATGCGACGAAACGAGATGGCTACCCACTGCTACGTATTATTTAAAATTGTACTTTATACAGTACCTGTTACTTTGATTTCGGGTGATGCAAGAACATCGTGAAAATGTAATTGAACTGTTGCTAAAACGACTAACAGTAACTCAAGCATTTTGCATAAAACCCGAGAAAAGATTTAAAGACTTAGCTCTTCTTTGACCTTGTTTCAAGGGTATTTTCTCGAGTCTAACAACCTTATCGTCGCTACGGCATTCAAAGTTATAAAACTGAAAATATTCATTAAATGTGTTAAAGTGTTAAGAAAGTACAAAGAGACAGAATCAAATCATTTGTTTGGTTATATTTGGGCGTTTGACAGTTTGGAGAAACTTGTCAAAAAGAAATTGCATTTTTGTAAAAGTAAAACAAAATTAAATACATAAATACCTTCGAAATTAACAACATGACTAAGACTCGACAGGTGTATGAAAGTTTTCAAAATACATTTCTAGAGAGTATTTAACTGCATCCCGTATGAGCAAGAATACAAGTATTCGGGATGGGACTATGACCTATAACTTTAGAACGCCAAGGTCGAGACTGAAATCCCTCTAAAGAATCTAGCTTGTCGTACTAAAAGTGAGTCTATCTAAAGAAAAGACCGATTCCGTATGACGTCATTTTCACCCACGATCACTCATTTCTAAAAAAAATATGTACCGGATGATTTAGTAACACCTTGCTTAGCTCCAAGGCTTTTAGTGTTCCCGTTTGGACCTCCGCATAGTCTCATGTCTGTTTTTATTACGTGGATGAAAATTATGTCAGTTAGGAACAGGTAGCTTGTTGGAGATTTGGTTGAAGATAGTGTCTGACTGGATTTTGCCGATTCAGTCTATACCAAAGTCTGGGATGAAGTAACTTATTGATTGATGTTTGAGTGAAAAATATTGCTTTTAGAATCATACCTTGGAAATCGTGTAAAGGACCCTGTAAATGCATGATTAATCAAAATACAGTTCTTAAAATAATCAGTTCCTTTGAAAAGAAATTCCAATTTCCTTTTACTGTTTTCCTACGTCCTGTTTTCTTTCACAGCGGTAGGCTACCAGTTACCTTTTATCAAAGTCCAGTTCTTTTTATTAGAGATGTTAAATATTTATGAAAAATAAATGAAAATTTCTTAAAAGGTTTTCTACAAAATAATCAATTTTTGAAAAAAAAAAGAGTCTAAAATGGTTCAAGCTTAAATTTCGTTAGGTTTTAGTTAATTTAACTGGAAATCGTGGGTATATTCAATTACCATGAAATTCTCGCAAATAATTTTTATCACGGTTGTCTTTCAACGTAAGTTCAAAAATTTTCGTCTTCTTGAACAAACGAGACCTAGCGCTATCAGTCTTTACTTTACATTTTTATATTTTCAACTTTTACCGTAGGTGCTGAATGCAGCGTGACTTTCGTAACAAAAAATCCTTACATCATCGAAACACCGGAAAACCTACCTTATAGTAAGTTTCAGACTTTTCTCATGGAAGTTGAACGGTCGGTGTCAGGCTACTCCGGAAATGATGTAATAGCGACAGAAGTTGGTAATCTGAACCAGTGAGTGATTTGGATAGGGTACATTGATTTGTAATGCTTTTTATCTCCGGTTTATAGAAACAACTTTCTGCTCACTCTCAGTCAACTTTACTTCACAATTAGAATAAGCAAGGCAAAAAGTGTGTCATCTAAACCAGAGCTTTTTGATTTCAGATTCTACTCTTGGTAAGATCAGTGCGATATCCAATGAATTGGAAGGTGAAAGACTAAATGTCATTTACGAAATTGATGAACAAGAACTTGTAGCAATTGAACCCGATAGTGGTCGCATCTACAACAAAATAGTTTTTGATAGCGAGGTATGATTGATAAGCACACGAGCTTTTTTTGATTCAAATAATGTTTAGTGTCACTGCTCGCGAAATGAAACCAAAGAGTGTTCTTTAAATCTTGGGAAGAAACTTTTAGCAAACTGTAATAATATTTTAGCTCTTATATGTATACTATATTCAACGATTACACGAACGCTGTTACGTAAACTTTTACAGGTATTGAAGAGCGTGTACAGTTTATCAGCGAACGCTTACACAGAGGTGGATTTGAAGGTGGAATTGGAGCTGGTGTTGATCATCATCAATCAAAATGATAATCCTCCTTTGTTCAACCACATGAATTATACCACCACAGTTCCAGAGGTTTGTCATCAGTTAACGAAAACTCTTGATACGCTTACAATTTTTGAGCAAGCGAAACGTTATGCTGCTGAAATGATTTCTTCATCATTGTATTTCTAGGATTTGCCGATTGGAGGGCTAATTATACGCGTCACAGCAAATGATTTAGATGGGTTACAGCAAATCCGTTACTCGCTCCAAGATGAGGTGAACTAACACACTTTCGCTTGCATTTTTGTGTATTTGAATGGAATGGTCACAAATCTCATTTTAACCAAATTATCTAAGCGGTATTTTCAAAATCTGTCTATAAAAAGTTTATTACGTTTTTGGATTTCAAAACTCTTTTTTTTTAATTCTGTTATCCTACAGATAATTCAGCTGTTGAAAAAGACAAGGATGTTGCAAAACATAAATTTATTTTTGTCGTATTTTCAGAATGAAATGGTTGAAATCAACCGGTTCAGTGGCGAAATTCGAACCAAGAAGAAGTTAGATTTTGAGCAAGAGACGAAATATGAACTAGTTGTGTTTGTTACAGTAAGATTTTAACTTTGGGGAAAATTTCTTCGATGATTTTTCGAAACAGAGGTCTTAACTTATCCAATTCTCCTAAATATACTTCCTTGTAATGTAAAGTAATTTGAGAATAATCATTTTCAAGGGATTAAAATCTTAATTAAAGGTGTTTTTAACGGTGAAATTGGTATTGTAAGTCAATAGAAATTATTTGTCCCGTTAGCATGGTTGTTATTTGCAAATGAAATGTTCCTACTTTCGACTACGAAACACTGATATTTTTATTTAGGATGGCAAATTCAATAGCAACACAACGTTGACAGTCCATGTGTCTGATGTGGATGACCAAGGCCCTGTATTCGAGCAGACCTTTTATAACGCATCACTTGTCGAAGGAACCTATACTGATGTAAGATAAATTTATTTATTTCCAATCTGTTAATAATTATATTTACAATTTTAAGACTACAGTATGAGCTATTTGCTGTGTAAAATCCATTCTCCGTCTCAGACGTAAAACCTTGCTTGCTTGACCACTAATTGTTAGACTAATCTATTTTAGGCCCATTAGAAATTAAGATAATCTTTAGTATTTAGGTGTCCCCTATTTGAAAGTATTTTAGGTGAACTGAAAATTTTGGGTAAAAGACAGTAAAAGCATTAAGTTAGCATTTTTAAGGGGTGAAATGTTTCCTAGTAATTTTTCCCTGCCAGCAACACATCTTACAGAATGCCTAAAAACATAAGCCTAATAAATGAACTTTCATAGGAATTTGGCCCCGGCGGTCCCCTCCCCCTGGTCTCAATCCTTGCCAAGGCCTTGATGGACGGGAGTATCAAGTCATGTACTGGTCATAGTGAGAAAGGGTTACAAATGAATTTTTGTTGTTGACCGAAACCGTTTTTAATGACCATACTCGAATTTCATAACTCATAAAATAACGCATAAAACATGTTGGTTGAATTTAGCACATATGTATGTGACTGATAGCAAATAAATATTGGTTCATCTGGACAAGATTTTGAAATTTCTCTATCAAAACCACTTATGATATTTAAAGTGGCTTCTTGGCTTATTTAACACTTGTTTTATTGTCTGGGAAACCTATAGATTAGACACTACACCAGATGTAGAATAAAATTGTTACTCTATTGGACAATGTTCATTCAGAGTAGCTATGGAACAACGAAGTGGAGTAATAGAGAATTCGCCAGCTTTCGAAGAAGCTTCAGGCACTCAAGGCAAAGTCGTTGACAACAACGGGCCTCTTACATTTATAAATGCTTCACCAAAAGCCACCAAGGAGTTAAACGTGGACGGGTTTTTGGATGTTGTCGGTGAATATGGGTGTTTTCAAAAACTGCTTACCGTTCTTCTGGGCATTATGTTGTTCCCTTTCGCTTTGAACGACTTCATAATTGTGTTTACCGCTGTCGACCCCGAATGGCGATGTGTCGCAAACAGCTCCATTTGTCATTTTAATGGGACATTTTCTCCTCAAGATATACGGCGTTGTCAAATGCGAAGATCGGGCTGGGAGTACACTCAAACGAACGAATTTTCAATCGTCACAGCGTTCGACCTTGCATGCGGCAAGGGGTGGATGGTGAACCTAGCGCAATCAGTTGTCTTCCTTGGCGCCATTATTGGAGCCATCTTTCTTGGATGGTACAGTGATAACTATGGCAGGAAGAAAGTTGTTTTCGTATGTTGTTTTCTGATCACTCTTATGAACTTCTTGTCATCATTCATGCCCAGTATTATCTGGTTCATCGTGTTGCGATTTTGCTCAGGATTTTTCACGCCATCCGTTCTCTGTTTATTTGTTATGTTGACCGAGTTTGTTGGAAATAAGAAGCGAGCTTTTGCTGGAAATTTGTTTTGGCAGTTCTATTCCGTTGCATTATGTGCCCTTTCTTTGAAAGCATACTTTATCACGTCGTGGAAAATTCTTATCTGGACATGTTCTCTTCCCTACTTTATTTTGATGGTAATATATCGCTTCGTTCCTGAATCTGTGCGATGGTTAAGATTGAAGGAGAAAGCTGATGAGGCCGTGGAGATCTTTCAGCGAATCGCTAAATGGAACAGACGTCAATTGGACTCGTCAATGACTTTGTCCAAAGTTGTCAGTGATACTGAAGTGGAATCAAAAACGAACCCTTTTGATTTGTTTCGGCCCAAAGAAATTGCAGCGACCACACTTCTGCTCATGTTCGTCATGTTTACAAACTCTTTAGTCTTCTTCGGATTATCCCTGGCGTCCAGCAACCTCGGCACAGGATCGATTTCCCTGAACTTCTTCTTGATCAACCTCGTCGACTTCCCTGCAAACGCTCTCGCCACCAATTGTTGTGACCGTTTTGGAAGGAAAAAAGCTGTTTCCATCCCTTTGACCATATCTGGTGTGCTTACATTTCTTTCAGCTTTTGCACCAAACAATTCGAAAACTTTGAGAGCGTTACGCATCACTTGTGGAATCCTCGGTAAATTCTTCGCCAGCATCTCCTTCAACTCCATCATGACATTGGCCGTGGAAGCGTATCCGACAAATTTGCGATCGGTAGCCCTGGGTCTCATGTCTACTTGTATTTACATTGGAGCTGCAAGTGCACCATGGGTTGCCAAGGGTTTGTCGAACCTTTTGCTTCAACTACCATTTTATGTCATGGGATCGCTAGGGTTTTTAGCGGGAATTAGCTGTTATTTTTTACCGGAAACAAAAGGGGTTTCGATGAAGGAGAGCAGATTTGACGTGAAAAACAAATGTGTAACCTTTGAAAATGCAAATACAATATGAAATAGTCAAATGGTTAACATACTTTGGTGTATTATATGTGCCGTCATTTCTCTAATTTAGTGAGTCTAATTGATGCGGATAAATTGTTTTGACAAATTTGGACCAATTTATTTACACTAAATATTTAGTGCGGACACTTTTTAACCTATTTCTGATTTTCCTCTTGTTCAATAAGGTAAAGGTCATATTTTTCCTCTAATGATAGTGTGGTTTAAAAAAAATTTATTTCATTCTTCCAATTTAGTGCGGATGAACTGACATTTTCCTCTAATTTTTAGTGCAATAGGAAAGTCAGGTTCAAAGTAATTTATTTCCTCCCATTATGAGTGCGGCACCTCCAAAATAATTATTTCATTGGTCGCATTAAATTAGAGAATTGACGGTATTACTTCATAATTATTTTTATAAGGGATAAATTTTGATATCTTATTGCAAAAATAATTGTTCAGGAGAGTTTGTAAAAAGCATTTTTTTAAAGTTGAAGAAAGGTTACCTTTCCAGACTTTTAGGGGATGACCTTTCATATGATCTTTTGAAATGTTTTTGAATTAGTTTCATTAATCTCATTTTTTTGGAAAACAAGTAAATCGAATTAATACTGCAAGTGCTGCTGAAATGGATATCATTTAGTCTCATCTGCATTGACAGGAGAATCATTCGCTTAATTTTCGTCCTATGATATCGGCTTCGGTTTCGTTACTTGATCAAAATAGAAGATCAGTCATTTTGGAAGTGCCTATTAATTTGAGGAACCATCATAAAACGTCTGTTATACTTCCCGAAGCTCCTGTACAGTACAGAGTAACGGGACATAATTTAGAAGGGATTTTAGATAAAAAGCGTGTAACAGAAGTGATACCACAATCACGAACACCTGGATTTTTCATATTTGCCATGTATAAAATATATTCCTGAATCTGAAAATTTAAAAATTGCAATGAAAAAAATTGATGAAGAAGAAAATGAAGACTTTTGCGAAGAAGAGTATTTCAACCTTTAAGGGCCTTATTTTCGGCCAAGAAAAAACATTTTGAAAAAAGATTTGCGTTAGATGTAGCTACGTTAGATGGTGTATCTTTTAACCCAAGTAAAAAGAGATTTTAAAAAGTTTGAAACAAAAAGGTTAATTACCCATTAAAACTTAGCACTTTTTGATTAAGAGGGTAATATATTATTTTATTAACGTCTTTTTAAAGTTCAGAGCGTCATTTTTGTAACTGAATTCTTAATTACTCTTGACAGGATAAATAACCAAACAACTTGTAAAAGCGTTTTTTTGTTAAACGTGTCGAGAGCTGTCGGCCTTTTTATTAGGTCATAAGCCTCAGAATTTTAACCATCCTCAACGTGTTCGCCGTATCGAAAACTGTCAAAAAAGTTTTGTCAGATCGAACACTAGCGGTCTCTTTGATCTCCACGAGCCCAAAAAAGAGGTCGAAAAAGGGCTTAAATTTAGGTCATGAGCCTCATGGCTAAAATTTTACAGGTGATTAATACAACCCTTAAGGACAATGAACATCGAAAATCTAACCAAAAAATCCGGTTTCTTGACCTGGTCAGATGCCCAAAAAAGAGGTAAAAAAAGGGCCTAAATTTAGGTCATGAGCCTCATGGCTGAAATTTTACAGGTGATAAGTACAACCCTTAGGGACAATGAAAATCGAAAATCTAACCAAAAAATCCGGTTCCTTGACCTGGTCAGATGCCCCTGAAGTTGAAAAATTTGAGAATTTTCGGGGGGGTCGAAAATGACCCCCCTCTTAGACAAAACTTTCTATAGCGTTTGATCTACTCAATATTTAGCGATGAAATTTGGACAGTGTGTCCATAACATCCAATTACACTTTGTGGGAAATTTATGTCATTATTTGATGACGTCATTGTGTCGTAATGACGTCATCAGTTGCTCAAAATGTCCAAAATTTTAAATTTTTCTTACTTTTTACTCATTTTAATTCAATTTTTTTATATATCAGATGCTCCCTTTTTCATTCTCCATGTGTCCATATCATCCAATTACACTTTGGGGAAAATTTATGTCATTTTCGATGACGTCATTGTGTCGTAATGACGTCATCGGCTGCTCATCAGTTGCTCAAAATGGCCAAAAGGGGAGTCGTTTTAAGTTCATCTTACTTTTTACTCATTTTTTCATAACAGATACCACTTTTTCGTTTTCAAGTGTGTCCATAACATCCAATTAAACTTTGTGGGAAATTTATGTCATTATTTGATGACGTCATTGTGTCGTAATGTCATCATCAGTTGCTCAAAATGGCCAAAAGGGGAGTCATTTTAAGTTCATCTTACTTTTTACTCATTTTTTCATAACAGATACCACTTTTTCGTTTTCAAGTGTGTCCATAACATCCAATTACACTTTGTGGGAAATTTATGTCATTATTTGATGACGTCATTGTGTCGTAATGTCGTCATCAGTTGCTCGAAATGGCCAAAATCTTTAGTTTTTCTTACTTTTTACTCATTTTAATTCAATTTTTCTATATATCAGATGCTCCCTTTTTTATTCTCCAGTGTGTCCATAACATCCAATTACACTTTTAGGAAAATTTATGTCATTTTTTATGACGTCATTGTGTTAATATGACGTCATCAGTTGCTCATCAGTCGCTGATCAGTCGCTGATCAGTTGCTCCAAATGGCCAAAAGGGGACTCATTTTTAAGTTTTTCTTACTTTTACCTATTTTATTCTTCGCCACGGCATGACGTCAGAACTGGGGTACAACAGAACACTTACTAAAGATTAATTATGTGTTTTCAGTAAGCATAATCTTTTAGTGAGTTAAACCATAGTGTTTGTTTTACCCTCGGAATTATTAAATCTTATTGGTTGAAAAATATGTCACATGACTTTCCGTGGCAAAGAATACCCCTTTTTCATTCTCCTGTTATCTCCTTGGGCTTGTAAAAAATAGCCTGTTTGAAAGACGAAGTGGTGCTCTGGGTTTCCTCTTACACGCCAGACGAGTTTTGAATCAGTGATTCAGTATTTTGTTTTCTCTTACCTGTTTCTTTTCTTTGATATTGAAATCTTCCCTTATGCAGAACCTCTACATAAGTGAAGAAATTTTTGCAGAATTTAATTTCGCGGTTTTTTGACAAATCCACGTTATGAATTTCCGCCGAACACTAATATCCTCAAGATTTAAAAATCACCTCTAAAATTGGTCTTTTAACGAGAAAATAGGCCATATTGTAAACAAAAATTATCTTAAACCGTGAAATTAAATTACGCGAAAATTCCGAATTTTGAGCTGTGAACCACTTAAGGTAAATAATGGGAGCATCTTTCAATTTATAAAGATTCCTCATTACGAGTCGTTTTGAAAATGAGACTAGGATTGGTGTAGTACATCTCTGGGTTACAGCATTTTCAAGTCATCGTGGAGTAACTAATGGAGTGACTCTAAATTTGCGGATCCCACAACATTTTACCCAATGCCTAACTAGAGTATATAGCTTTTTAATTATAGACGTACGCCAATCTATGAGTTGATATCATTGCGCTGATTATGCCGTAAATGACGCCCAAATTTGTGAAAATCGCAAATAAGGCTAAAAGAAAATCATCAAATCGAGGATTTATAGTAAAATTACATTGAAACTGCTGTTTTAGTTAAGTTATATGGATTTGGAGAGACAAATTGGACAAATTTGGCCAGTACGCAGGGTTCCAGAGGATTCCAGATTAAGACACTTAAAAATTGACGATCAAACAAAGTTTTACCAGTTTTTGACTTTTGAATACAACCTCATTCGAAAGTCAATGTAAAAATTCGTCACCTAAACCATCCCCAACGGATTTAGCTGAGAATAATAGAATTTCTATCCTTGTCGGGCTTTCAATAGAGAACTTTTTATTCCCCCTTTTTGAAAATGTTCCACCGGGACTGTTAGACAGGGTGTTGAACTCCCACAATTCACGTTTTATATCTTAATGTAACTAGAAGAACTTGCCGTGAATATCACGGTGTATGAATTTTACACTGTGATGACAGATCACCATTATATCGCCTTGAGATCGCCTTAAGATCTACGCTGTAGTTTGTCGGGATCAACCCAGCGTTTGTCTGAAATCCACGCGGGTCACGCGCTTGAGATTTGAAATTTGTGGCTTCATTTTCCCACCTAAGAGATTTCTTACTTGCCCTTCGGGCCTCCAATTGAAGTAAATTAAAGTAATCTTAATTTAGAGCACTTATTAACGACAGACGTTGGTACAATCCTTAGCGCTATCAGAATCACAAAAAAGCGAGCTAAGGGAATGGCTTCGAGTCTGATTTTTCAAGTCTAATTTTTAGCTGAGCTTACGATAACTTGTAGGTAAATTACTGTGCGCATCATAATAAATTGTTTCATTGTACGACTAAGATTTACAGATACCTTAATGATAAGAAGCTCTCACGATCATAGGTCTTAACCCGTGAAATTCTGAAACTTTTAATTTATGATCTGTTCCGTAAAGTATCCGTATCTAACGATGCAAACAAGCTGTTCTTTATAATTTCAAAGATTTCAGGAGAATGGAAAAGATAAAATAAGTAAAAGTAAGAAAAATTTAAAAGGAGTCCCCATTTTGGCTATTTTGAGCAACTGATGATGTCATTACAACACAATGACGTCATTAAATAATGACATAGATTTCCCACAAAGTGTAATTGGATGTTTGTTATGGACACACTTGAGAATGAAAAAGTGGTATCTGTTATGAAAAAATGAGTAAAAAGTAAGATGAACTTAAAATGACTCCCCTTTTGGCCATTTTGAGCAACTGATGATGACATTACGACACAATGACGTCATCGAAAATGACATAAATTTTCCCCAAAGTGTAATTGGATGTTATGGACACACTGGAGAATGAAAAAGGGAGCATTTGATATATAGAAAAATTGAATTAAACGAGTAAAAAGTAAGAAAAACTTAAAATTTTGGCCATTTTGAGCAACTGATGACGTCATTACGACACAATGACGTCATCAAATAATGACATAAATTTCCCACAAAGTGTAATTGGATGTTATGGACACACTGTCCAAATTTCATCGCTAAATATTGAGTAGATCAAACGCTATAGAAAGTTTCGTCTAAGAGGGGGGTCAATTTCGACCCCCCGAAAATTCTCAAATTTTTCAACTTCAGGGGCATCTGACCAGGTCAAGGAACCGGATTTCTTGGTTAGATTTTCGATTTTCATTGTCCTTAAGGGTTGTATTAATCACCTGTAAAATTTTAGCCATGAGGCTCATGACCTAAATTTAAGCCCTTTTTCGACCTCTTTTTTGGGCTCGTGGAGATCAAAGAGACCGCTAGTGTTCGATCTGACAAAACTTTTTTGACAGTTTTCGATACGGCGAACACTTTGAGGATGGTTAAAATTCTGAGGCTTATGACCTAATAAAAAGGCCGACAGCTCTCGAACTATCAGGGAACCCAAAACAAACATTTTATCTTCGAATCCCTTAACACACATTCTGACTATGATCAGAGCCCTTAAATTGACTACCCTTAAACTACCTTTTCTGTTCCTTATTGCAAATTTCCATTTTACAGGCATTGTTTGTTACTCAGCTTCGTGTATACGATAACGAAAGTGTAAACGTGGATGACACCGTTACTTACTCGCTCAAGCATGGTATGATAAAATGATTTAATAGATATACTCACCCTGTATATACTAACTGTTTATAATGGCAATATTATGCACATAATTTTTATTTTGGAATCGAAATGTTATTTTAATTTATTACGGTTTGATTGTTTTTGATTTTAGATAAAGAGAAACCAGCTCTACGCAACGGTTCTTTTACAATCGGCAATGGTACCGGGGGAGTCTATTTTACTGGCGAGGTCGATTGGGAGATGGTCAAAGAGCTCAACCTGGTTTTCATGGTAAGAACTCATGTGTTTTGTTTTTATGTTTTTATCAAATACAGAACAACTCTTTATTTATCGATATCAAATTTTGAAAGTAAATTACGCTGTATGCTTTATTCAGGGGCAGTGCGACACCCCTGCAAAACATGCACTCGCAGGGTTACTCCGGAGTCTTTTTTGTCGCAGCTTGTTTTTAGCCTACCCGGAGTTGTTTTTCCGGATCATTCGTTAGTGTCATTAGATTTATTTTACTGACTTAAAGTCCGCGGTAAATATAAGAAAACTGTTCATCAAGTCGCGTTACAGGAAGCGTGAATTCGAGTCTGTACTTTAGATTTTGTGTACAAAAGCGTTTTGCAGGCCTGCACCCTGCAAAATTTTGCAGAAAGACCTGGATGAGGTCAAAATGCAGGGTTTGCCCGGGATTTGATGGCTGTTAGTGTCAAAACGTTAGAAGTCAAGACTCGTCAAATGGCTTTAGATGCTTGGAGAAGAACTAGCCGTATTGTATAAGGGTTGCGAAGCGATCCAGACTCCACCTCAATTCGCAAGTTGCTAGCAAAATAAGGGACTCACTAAAAATCCCTCTTCTAATAAAGCCGCTAATAGAGACAGGGTCGTAAGAGGCCTCAATGACCCAAACACATTACATAATCCACGGCGGCACAGCACCCGCCGCTGCCCCGCGCATCGCTCTCTTGTTTTCCTTCTAGTTATTCTAGTGTAAATGGTGCCTTAATAAAATGGAACGATATTCGTCGAACAATCGAACATTTTTATTCGATAAAAATAAAAAAAAAACAAAAATGTACAAAGATGGCTTGTTGGTTCTTCGGCAGTTTTGATTTATTTCTTGACAAATTCGACAAAATTTGATTACCTCCGTACTTCTTTATCATAGAATATCCACTTGGTTTTGCAAGGTAAGTTTCGTCCACTAAAAGAGCACTCCTCCCGCCCGCGCGACTTGCAAAAACCTCTTTGATTGACCTTATTTGATACTTGATACTTGCTGTTAAAAGTCAAGGGGCGATGAAGATCCTTTCTGTCACCGTTCAAACTATTTTTTTTCCATTTAAAAGCAAAATAAACATTAAAAACAGAAGAACCACTGCTTAGATTGCTTAGATGCGTGCCGCCCGTGCGGCAATTTGATCAACTTCAGATTCTAAGTCCGTGTTTCGGCTTCCGGTAATTTTGTCGCTGTTCACTGCTAGGGTACACCATTTTAAAACAGCATTTTTCGCAGTCCTAGCTACCAAACCGAGAAAGTTTTCGTGGCTTCAAGGCAAACCATTCAAGGTCATTTTGATAAAATCATCGGTTTGAAGATGTGATTTATATAGCAAATTTTATGGCAAATTTTCGCTTGGGATAGAAGTTAAAGGTACGTGCACAATATAGCAAAACTGCTTCGCTCATAAATTCGCTTCGCAAAAAACAGAATAGACAGTCCTGATTTTATCTATTTTATCGCAAATTCTGAAGAATTTGAAGCCTGCACATTTTCGATCTTCTCCAAATTCGTCATCTGAGGGCTGCCATCAAGGTCATCTCAATGTTTGTTTTTCTTCTTATGGTTCTCTTCTGAAATCCATTGCAACGAGGAAAGTCAAATCTGTAAGGTATGTGGTATTTTTTTCTATTATTTTTCATGCCTGCATGTTATCAATTATTTATAATCTGATAAGTGCAGGAAAAACTGCTTCCCTTCCCCCTCTTTCTCTACTTATCTGCCTATCACCTATGGCCTATGACTTGTCATAACTTTTGGTAATCAACAAAACCACTTGTTGTGTGTGGTGAGTGAGTGGCCAATCATGAAATATTTATAAGATATATTTGATCAATCGGGGTACGTACTTACTGTTTGTTTGGCCAATCACTCTGGCTAAGAAAAGGTTGACGACAGGAGATGAATTTGTGACAATTTAAGAGGCAAAGGGACAACCAACCTATTGTGGTTTTATTTTGAAATAAAAGAAAAAAAATAACATTGAATATTTTGTGATTCTGACCTTGACACCCTAATGTTTTTGATATGTTTTGGCCGGTTAAAAAATTTTTCTGGGGAGAGAAAAAGATCTGTGTGGGTTTTTCACACACTATTTTGAGGTACACAAACAGATTGTATTTGACTATGTTTAGTTTGCGGGCCAGCACCTGCCATTCAAGTACTGGTCATAAAAACTGCACGACAATCTTAAAAATGATTTCTCTATTTTGTTTTAGTTCTCTTCCAAATGGAGATTGCCTGTACAGTTCCATTTCTCTCCATCTTGTGGGCAACAATTCTTTGATGGATACACTTCGATGCCTTGCACGTGTGCAGAACTTTTCCTGAATTGTAAGTATTATTCTCAGAACTAAAAAAACCCATGTAATAAGTTTAGTAGATTGGCTCAGTCATGAAGCATTGCGGTTGGCGGTTACCCACAGTCAGCCGGTTATTATATAAGATTAATTTTATTGGTTGTCCAGTTGTCGTTTGACTTAAATTTTGTTGTTTTGTGTTTGTTAAAAATGTAGGTGTAGCTTGCAAAGATCCTAATCCCCTCTTCATTATATACTTTCAGGTTAGTTGCCATCATACTGTCCAGTAGCCCCTAGATCAATGGATTATTTTGCACCTTCACATGGTTGGTACGAAATCTTTGTAAACACTGACAAAGTCTGCTAAGAAGATGAGTGAAACCATATTTAACTTAAAGGAAAAAACAGAATGGAATAATTCAATCAAAATGATGATGTGTACCTAACATTTAGTTTCTTGGAAGTTTTTGGATTCAAAATTTTCCCTGTAAACTGGATATCAATATATGTTATGTAATATTATATATTATCTCTGGAAAGTACATCTTGATTTGATTTTGACATGTAATTGCCAATGCAAATGAATTTGGATGCAAACATAAAACATGCTGCATTATGTACATAATGAATAAATGAGTTTCTGATGACATATGGTTTGTTTTCAATTCGGATTGGGGGCTTTTTACCCCTGGTACAGGATTCTCTGCTTGATTTGACAAACAAACGAGACACCAGAATGGCGCTAGACTACAATTTCAAGATGAACCAACTATAGAGATTTCAGCTTCAGTACAAATTCTAGTTTTGGATACTTTAATGCATCACATTAATCAATTTTCTAATGAAATACTCTTTTCTTGAGCAGTCTGAATAAAATAGTTTTGCTCTTTTTCTCTAAATTTTCATTTGAAATGGCTAAATGCTTTTATTATTAATCTGCTAGAAATTATTTGAGTCACCTTTTGGCAGCAATAAGATAAATAAATAATAATAAGAACACAATAAGAATCAAAATTATATTAAACAATTTTAGACAGTTTGGTAAATATTATTATTATTGTTATTGCTATCATCACGATCAGATAAAGATTTTTGTATAATTTTGATCTTTTGTGTGCCATTGTATTATTTTGCTATCATTTTTCACTTTTTTGTGTAAAGTTCAAAAATTCATGATAGTTATTTTTTTTTTTTTTACACCTCCTTTCTCTTTCCTTCATTTATTCCATATTTTAGAGGCCACTCTTTTTTTGGTTCTTTTTAAACACTTTAACCCAAAAAACTATCTTAGTTTTACCAGCTTCATTTTGTGTTTAAATGAAATGAATTTTAATTCTTTATCTCAGGTTCATGGTACATTGGGCATAAAAAGGTGGCTGTTTTAGCCAATCTAGAGGGTCGAAATTCAAAAATTTTCTGGCCCGTCGGGCCCAACCATCGTGGGCCCTCCTTAGACACTATATATAGCTGAATCACTATATATAGCTCAATTTCTTTTGCAGGGTATCCTAAAAATCCTAGATACGCCCCTGAATTATTTCATTTATTATTTTCATTTTGGAACCCTTTTTTTCAATTGCAGGCTACCACTACGACCTTCATCACCAGTGTGCTTCTTCACATTCAAGTGGTTAACATAAATGACAACAATCCTGCTTTTCCACAACAAGTTTACCGTTTTACCATCCCTGAAAATGCTGCCAACGAAACGGTGCTCATCAAACTACATGCTACTGATCCTGATGATGTATGTCAACTTTATTTAATACCTTACCAAGAGAGTCTCGATAATAACCGTGAGGTTGTCATCGAATCCACCGACGAGCTAAATGATGATACCATCCTATCCAGTCTTATCTTTTATTTCTAGGATGAACTATCTTACAACATCATTTCAAATGATTCTATTCCTTTCTCTATCAATAATGATGACGAACTTTTTGTGGCCGGTAGCCTGAACAGGGAGGCGAAAGATTGTTACACATTCCAGGTTTGTGTTTTTTTGTTTAATATTCAAAAATTGTTTTTCTTGAATATTTCTTTGCTTAAATAGAGAGGCAAATATGAGTTGAGTAGATATATAAGTTATCTGGTAACAGATGTGGAAATATGCTACGACACGCTGCTCCGAAGGTCTTGCATATCATATCACCCCTCATATTTTAACATCTGGAAGGTTTGCATTACGGAATTTCACTTGACCGCATTTAAAAATTTTGCGAAAAGCTTGTAAATAATCAACATCGAGCTAGCATCTGATTCCAAATCGCATGTGGGTGCTAGTCCGAAAACGTATTAGCCATGTTTATTTATGCTTAATTAAATTAATTTATTTTAAGCGAGAAAATTTCTTCAAAGGTGTTTAAAACGCACGCGTAAACATTATGTTTTTACTAAACGAGTTTGATAACAATAAAACTATTATTCTACGGTTAAAAAAATGACAACGTAGTTTTGGCAATGGTAAATACATTCTTCTCCTCGTCCTACTTTTCTCGACTTAATTTCGACGTTACCTGGTCTGTTCTAAGCAGCAGCAAAAAGTCCGCATATTTTTTTATTATAAAAAATTGTTAACCGTTAATTAGGAAAAAGTGGATGAAGTGAAAATTCCTTTCTGATGAATACTTCTGAAAGTTCTCTCTTCTTTTTTTGATGCGGTCGCAAACAGTGTGTTTGAAACATGCTGACCTAGTTTACTAGCTATTCAGGTTTGTATTTTGTTGTTTTTAAAGCAGTTTCTCTCAAATGTGTCTTTGTTTTCACCCAAGTTTGCCAGAGGAGATGATTGTGAGTTATTTACTTTCTCTGAAAACTGAAAATCAGGGCTTATGTGCGACTTTGAATTGTTTTTGAGATATCTTTTCTTTTTTTCTAATTTTCAGGTTGAAGCCGAAGAAAGAGATACTGTAGAACACAAGAAGACTTTCGTTGAAATCCATATAAACATCACAGACATCAACGATAACGTTCCAGTTTTTCATGAAATTAGAAATGTGTTCCAAATCAAAGAAAATAACCAAGTTCCTTACCTCATACACACAGTAAAGAGTTTATTCAAAATTAAGATTGGATCTTCCAGAAAATGTTCACACCCTTTGATAGAGAATATGTTTTCTGTTTTGGTAGCAAAAAAATTGCTAAATTCCTCTTATCCGTAGGGTAAATTGGTGCTCAGTACAGGATACTTTGGGATGTACAATATTATCTGCTATTTTCTTAATACTTCTTTTAGTTTTTGGTTACCGATCCAGACTTGAATGATAATGGTGAAATCGAGTTTTCTTTGAATGGTGACGATGACTGTTTTCATATCGATAACAATGGTACCTTGATTTGTAAATGTTCATTCGACAGAGAAGGCAAGAGTAGTTACCAGTTGAACGTCGTCGCTTCTGATAAGGGGAAATTAGTAGAACGGTAAGACTATTTTCTAATGGGATTGTTCACTTGAAATTGCTCTCACATACAGCCGCAATGTTATCTTATATGTAATTTCTTTCTTTCAGGTCAGCTTCATATCCGATCACGATCAAGGTGTTGGACGATGACGACAACTTTCCCTTCTGTGAACCTCTCCAACAAAGTGTGTATGTTGTGGAGACACGAGCCGTAAACACCATCATCACAACCATTAATGTGAGCTTTCTCAAACTCTCATCACTGAACGGATTACTTTACCTACTTAACTTAACCTAGGGTTATGTTAATCAAAAATCGCATTAAATACAGGCTTTTGATACTGTCATACTCACCACCCTAATATCAAAATTCATTATCCTGTTCATTTTTGGAATGCCTTCTTTCTATCTAAATAAGATATTTCTTAGTATTCTTAACGTCTAGAAATGATCACTTTCGTTTTTTACTCTGGCATTTCTTGTTAGATTTATCTGGTCTAAACAAAAGTATTTAAGTGAAAGTATTTCTAAGTTGCTTAAACAATTTCAGGAAGAATGGAATTTCTTTAATGCTTGTGTACATCTGTTTTTTTTTCATCATAGGCCAGGGATGTTGATCATAATCAAACTTTAGCATTTCAAATCGTATCTGGAGATCTTGGTGATTTTCTTATCGACTCTGAAAGGTATAGATGGTCTTTTGATAGGATGTATTTTTTAAAGTCTCAACCAAAAGGTTTGTAGGATCAACACAAAATAATACACTCCAAATTTTGTGAAGAGAGCAAAACCGAAGAAAATTTTAAATAGATGTTATGGAAAAAGACCTAAGTCATCAATTGTAAACATACTCGCTCTATACCAGTTTCACTTCAAAGTTGTTTGGACTGTTTTTTTGTTTTCTGTATTAGTGGTGAAGTTTCCATAAAGCGAGAACTGGACCGAGAAGAATCTGGCTTTTACTTCATTACCATCAACGTAACTGATGTCTCCAACCAGGTGAATAATCCATCCCTTGGAAAAGATGTACTGTACTGTTCATTATTCAAAAAATGGAATACAATTACAATTTTGTACTTATCTCTCGCTTGACATCACTGTATGATAACCTTACTGCTTAATTAAAAAGATACCCCATTAACATCTCGAAATGAATATCCACTTGGAAAGCTAATTTCTTTACCTTATCACTCGTTTAGACAACTTCGTGCTACCTCAACATTACTATTCTTGATGTCAACGATAATGATCCTCAATTTGACCATGAGATCTACTATTTCAACGTAACTGAAGAACGACCCAGTGGAGTGGTGGTTGGAAGAGTTCGCGTAAGATTACCTTTACAGTACTCTCAACACAAGTCAAAACCAAACAGCGATTTAAATGATAACGGATTTTCAGAAGTCAATTCTTTTCTTTGAGATTTGCTGCATTTTCTACAATTCTGAAACAAATTTCATCTCTATGTTCTTAGGCAACAGACGCAGACTCGACCGAGAAACTGTTTTATTCTCTCCTGGATGAAAATAACAAGTAAGCCAGTTTTTCTCAAGCAAAACAGGTTCCTGCAAGGTTATCTGTTAAAGGGTGCATAATAAATGGCTTTAATCTTCTACTTAGCTTGGCTTTGCTTAGTACCCAACCCAATAATCTCGGTAAAATTGCCTTTTCGAAATCTAAGATCTCAATTTTCAGCCAGAAAGATACTTCTTACAAAGTGAAAGAAAGTTTGAAAGCTTAACAGAGAAATATCCTCACACTTAATGTCGTCTCTTTACATCCAGATTTGAGTTAAACGAAACCACTGGCATCATCACAACAAAGAGAGCGATTGATCGTGAAGAAAAATCATCTTATACGTTGATGGTGCAAGCAGCTGATGGTGGATTGAACCCTAGGTTGGGAAGGGCCCAGGTAAAAATACTTTTAGGCTAGAAAGTACAAATCCTTAAGATTTGCTTTCTCTTTCAACCGGTTGTTGGTTATGATCAAGATTGTTCAATTTTAAGTTTTTCATTTGCCAGGTTTTCGTCAAAGTTAGTGACATAAACGACAATCCTCCTTATTTCCTCGATGACGTCATCATCGAAGTTGGATTGGACTCCACTTTTAGGGAGAGCAGGACTGTGTATCATTGTCAAGCATTTGATAAAGATGAAGGAGCCAACGCCGAAGTGGTATATCAAGTCGTGTCCCCTCCGCCAGGTACACTTTTTATGCTTGAACATTTATTAATAATTTTTAATACTTATTGATTGGTCACTTATGTTTTGAAATAAAATGGTAGTCTAGCTGTTAAAATAAAGATGATCTTAACAGATTTGAAGAATAACCAAAGTCAAAGTGGTTGAAATAAGCATTCACAGAAGAAGTACCTATTAAGGGAGAGTAGGACTGTGTATCATTATCAAGCGTTTGATAAAGACGAAGGATGAAGGCAATGTCGAAGTCACTTCGGGCTTCAGAGACGCCGCAAAACACTAAACTTGCCGTATTTTTGTTCTTAAACCTGGACATCTTTAACAACTCATAGCACCTGTTCTCTGTTATCCAAAGGGCTGCTTTCCATGCGTGGAAACCATTAATGCGCATTTTTACGGAAACATAAAATATGATTTTGAAGAGCCTTACTCTTTATAATTCCAGAATGGTTGGAATTTAATGCTACTGATTGTGGGATTTCACTGTTCAGTTTACCGAATGTTACTGAAGAACTGATCATTATCTCTGCCACTAACACTGAACCTCCCTTTGAAAATGCAACAAAGGAGTTGACAATCACTTATAAAATGATACCAAATTTCTCTCAAAAGACCTACAATATCAACGTCACAGAGGTAAAACAATAAGTTTAGTGAAATCTGTAATGAAAATCAAATATTCGATATTTAGCTGTGGATATAATTTTTTCATACTTATTCGACTGTTCTTTTTACAGAATACACCGAGCGAAGAAGAAATCTTCCAGTTCGAGCTGATGAACAATGCGTTCGTTAAAGAGAACGTGTCATTTACTATTGCTCATGGAGGTGTCGGGAATGCTTTTCACTTCGTCAATGATAAGTTGTTCGCATCAAAAAGTCTGGATCGAGAATTGAGAGATAGCTACGAGGTAAAACCAACATGTTGTAATTCTTATTGTTTTCATCTTTAAAATAAGACTTTTTGAAAAATTACAAAATTCATTAGTATAAATAGCCAGATTGTTTTCGATGGTCTGCATAATCAACTTGACTATCAGATCTAATCGTCGATGAGAATGAATGCTTCACAGTATTTTTCTATAAGCTAATTTATCTTTAGTTCATTGTATCAGTGCAGTTGATTGGTGCAAAAGATGCTGATTTCGCCAGTGTTCAAATTGCCGTTGTCGATGAAAATGACGATCCTCCGAAGTTTACTAAGGTGAGGTCTCGCTATTGCAAAGCTTACAAATCATAGAACCTTTATCAAAGCAAGATAACACACTGTATTAATCAACAAACTTGAAAAAGACACGTAAGTGGTCGAAATACCGTTCGAGAAAAAGAAAGCGTGTCATGGTTTATTTAGATTTGACTAGGCAAGACAAAATAGTTTCACAAAATCAAGACTGCTTTTACCATTTCAGGATTCCATTGTTTCGTTAACAGTTTTTGAGAATACTGTTATTGACATCCAACCCTTCACCTGTACTGATGATGACGCATGGCCAAATGACGTGATCGAATATAATATGTCAGGTACCTTGCCATCTTTCTCAACGGCACCCAATTACCTAATTCTTCGATGGCCAGAAAAGCGATGTTAGTTATCAACGGAATATCGTTTTTTGGACCTACTTGTTCGTTCGTTTGTTAGTTACCAGCTTTTCTCGAGATTGGCTCAATTCCTTCTTTATGAAGTTTTGCACAACGGTGCATAACTATAAACCCTCGGATAAGACGAAGCCCGATTTTGAAAAAAATTGGAGGGGGTGGCAAATTCCAGCCAAAAAATGGCTAAAAAAGGGACTTTGTTGATAACTGAATCATTAATTTTTCCTGATCTTTATCCATAAGAATCACTATTTATAAGCTTAGATCAATATTCTTAGCCAAATTACTCAATATTCTCATGAGATAGATATTCTGTTCCTTCCACCCCTCCCTCAATATCTCGCCAATTGGCATGGGGGACAATCAATGACGAAAACAAACGACGAATTTTGGTAAATCGTTACTTTTTGCGTTCTTAATGATTGTTTTAACGGTCACACTCACGTAGATATCAATTATATATATGTTAAATGCATAACCAGGTAGGTCCATAAAAGTATCGCTTGTTTCGAGTTGAATCATCGCCTCCGTAGTTTTTCTTTTTACATATTTGTTTTTTATCAATTTTCAGAATCGGAACTTTTTACGATTAACTCAAGGACAGGAAAACTATCTTTAACGCGCATGTTGGTGAGAATAATTCAATGTTATTTATGTTGATAAATTGTTTATCTCTCTCATTTCTGGGTGATTTTCTGGGAAAGGGGTCTTTTGGCTTCTATAGACTTTGATATATTATACACTATTTTTGAAAATCGTGATCAGATTTTCCTTGTAGTAATTTTTTGCGGCCTTTTTCTACGAGCTAGCAAGATAATCTATATACAGCTTCTAAGAAAGATGCTTGGGTAATTCTATCATCTGCTCGTCCACTGTACCTTTCTTGATGGGTAGTGTATTTCCAATAGTTGTAAAGGGATTTATTAACTCTTTATCATCTTTTCGGAGGAACAGTACTGATAACAGTACTGATAGTTGAATTAGAGAATGTCAGCTGTATTTATAAAATGAGCACTTTTCTGCACAAGGTTTAAAGCATTATTCATTTTCGCAGGATTATGAGAGAGATGAACACGAAATGGAAGTGAACATCACATGTCGAAATACAGAGTTTCCATACCACACTGACATTCATTCGGTATACATATCCTTAAAAGATGTCAACGATAATGCACCGGTGTTCGAGAAGAGTGTCTACCGCATGGAACTAGAAGAAAATGTTCAAAACGGAACACTGCTGAATGATTTCAATGCCATTGATATAGATAGTGTACGGTAATTTCACACTTTGCGAAACCATCAGTGGTGGTTTACCCCGGAGAAAGCGTTCAAGTACTGGCTTAAGATAGCTCTTTAAAAAGTAGAATATCAATTATACCTATAGGCTTGGAGCTTAATGGATTAAAATTGCTTCTTTTCAGGGAGAGGATGGAATGGTTTCGTATCAAGTTGAAGATGACTCTTCAAAAAGTGAATGTTTCCTCATTGATGGAAGAAGCCTCCTTTTGAAATGCGGAATCGATTACGAAGAAGTACAACAAGTCAAGGTTCTGCTCATCTCGTTTTTAACTTTTGCACCTAATTTTTTTTTGTTATTGTTATTATTGTTAATGCATTTTATTTTTTAGCTGAAGATTCTAGCATTTGATCACGGTACACCTTCACTGCAATCATTTGCTGACGTCATCATTAATATTATCGATTCGAATGACCATATGCCCATCATTGAGAAGACAATGTATAGGTAGTGTAAATTTTCTCTTGAAATTTTTTAAGATTGCAACATCATGGTAACAGTAACCATGACGCTTTCCTATACCTTAAGAATCCAATTTTGGTGAAAGCCAATTTGAGCGAAGTTAACGAACTTCAAATAAGTTCTCACAAAAATAAAAAAGATTTGATTTGCCAGTATATTTCTCTAAAATATAACGCCTTATGTTGGGCTAACGTACTAACTTTAGGCGAAAAAAGAACCAATATAATCTGTCGTACTATTTTAGGATTTATGCTTCTTGCCAAACTTAGTTCCCTTAAGGTATTATTTAAATTTGAATTCGAACTTTCGATAAAATTAGATTTGGGGTGGGCCAATTAATTTTCAACAGATCAATTCCAATCGATTTGATGTTCTATTACGTTCGATTAACACTTATTGTCTACAAAAGACCATTCTTCTCCGTTTTTCAGATTCTCTTTAGACGAAAACAAACCGAACGGAACATTTGTTGGAAAGATCGATGTTTCTGATGCGGATGAAAGTGAGGAACCGTGTCAATTTTGTGTCATTGTTGAAGACGACATGAAAGGTAACTTTTGCAGGTTTTGACGTCGTTGCTAACCGTTTCATGTATAACAGTATACAGGGTGTCTCAAAAAATTCCGGTGTCAGAACATGACTACAAGCAGGAAATCTTTGTGTGTGTATCGTGTCTAGTTTCTATCAAAATGATAAATGGTCAAAATGAAACAGAAACGCAATAAGTCATAAACATAATTAAAATAACATGTGTAATAATTGTGTTTTCAAACAAAACTAATAAGTCATGGACGATTGTATTATATTAAAACTCGTAAATATTTTTTTTGACACAAATGTTTTTCTGCTTGTAGTCGTGTTCTGACACAGAACTTTTCTTCAGGACACCCTGTATAGAAGGATGGAAAGTTAAGTTAATTTCTTACTCTTTCAGATTTATTTGAAATAGATTCCAAAGGGAACATCTACAGCAAGCGAATAATGGACTTCGAAAAAGACGATACAAGCTTTAGTTTTACAATTCGTGCTTATCAATTCCCAACATGGAGTAAGTAAAAAATCATTTTCAACGTCAAATTTATATCATGCAATTTTTGCCATCTTATGTACTGCTTATGACAATAACTGGGACAGAAGTAAGAGATGTGGGAAACAAAAACATCTAGAGATGTGGGAAACAAAAACATCTCAGTTTATTGATGTTTAGGAAACCCAATTAAATATTTGTCGGTAAAAGTGACACGTTTTTCAGGTCACATCGAAGATTTTCGAAAGGATGTTTGTTTACTCCTTTATATCATACTTTAACTATGTTTTTATGTATCCAAAAACAATTTCGTTCTTTTGCGACAGTTGGAAAGGAGAAGAACAGTCTTAGCGTGGAAACAAACATCGGAATTTCCCTGAACGATATGAATGACAATTTACCTTACTTCGCCGACAATAAAGCTTTCAAGGGTAAGTACATACATACACTGTGTAAAGAACCCTTTCAAAGCAATTGCAAGTTCCAATCCTCCTTCTAAGTACCGCGAGTATGACACTGTGAAAACAGATTGCTATTCTATTCAGTGCAAAGCCAATGAATCCAAATTAATAATAACATCATTAATAATCTTGGATGAAGGTTTGAGTTTAAGCTCTGAGCATAACGTGCATACATTTCTATAATTAGGAATGCATTTGAAAATTTATTTTTCACATTTCACTGATATCATAATCAGCTTAACTTCAGGATATATGCAACCCATCTTCGATTCTTGAAATAGTAATGTGATTAAGACATTCATGATGAAATTCCTATAGCCCGTCACTGCAGGTTAAATTGTATAGAAAGCTTAATTGTAATGCTTATGGTACGTTCCAAAGAGTCCTTATGATTTCCATTCAAGATGTTGTGTTTATTATTCTTTCTTGTTTTGAAGGCATTTCACCCGAACATTCTTCCGGCGATTCTGTATTTGTTGTAAAGGTAAGTCTCGTCCTTGTGCCCCACCATGTTCTACTTGGATTCTTTACATCCCATGTCATCCCATTTCTTTTTTTAAGCAACTCCAATTTTTGGGTCAGGGCTTGGGTTGCTTAGCATTCTAGCTCATTTTCTGAAAGATTTGCTTTGACCACCCCTAATATTATACCATATTTATGGCTATTGGGTCAAGAACTATCGCTTGCTATGCTTATAGGTTATCTAAAACGCTTTTACTTTACGAGATAGTGAAAAAAAATTGACAAATTTTTTAGGGATCGAGCCTTAGTAACTTGGTTCCTATCAGGACAATTTTATAAGAATAACAAGATCTTAAATGAAAGGCTATTTCGAACATAGTGCACATATACAGTACGATTATTTGAACTTAAACATTGCCCCCCTCAACTGAGAGAATGGTATAAATTACTTTCTGTAATTCGAATGTTTTTCCCCTTGAGGATCGATTTAGAGAGATTCTACTGTATCGCGAAAAAGCACCAGATAAAAATGACGGCATTAATTAAAGATTTTGAGGCAGTAGCAACTAGTAACTGTTCTCAAATCAGTAAATCTCAATGGGCTCAAACGATTCGATGGGACACATTAACAATAAACGGCCACAACGGATTTCTGTGTTTATCCAGACGTACTCCAGCAAAATAATCTTTTGTAAGTGAAGTGTGTAGCAGCCTAAAAACTCTCTTAATTGTACCATTCTAATGCTCTTACAATCCCTCATCAGCTGTCTGCTTTGAATTCCTAGGCTTATGATACTGACAAATCATCGGTTCTATCATACGCAATCTCGTCTGGAAATGAGGACTTCTTCTTGGATTCAAAAACAGGAGTTATCTTTCCAACCACTAAATATAAAGTTCGAGCTGATCCACAAATATATACTCTGGACATCCAAGCATCAGACTCCCTACATCAAGCTGTTTTAAAGCTGGTCTTTTTCACTTACAATAACTCTCACTTGGTGGAATTTGAAACCTCTGCCAACGCATCGCAAATACAATCACAAAAACAATTACTTGAAAAGTATGTTTATGGTATATGATATTTTAACTGACCCCCATGGTTAATGTCCGTTAAGTTGGGTTAAGATCCATCAGGAAAAGTGGCTTAAAAACTGTCCCCAGGGAGTAGAAGACAAATTCTCTCCCCACACCTAAGCATATTTAGATCTCGGTCCCATTGATATTATCTCTTTTTTATTTGTATTTCAACAATTCACGGGTATATTCAGTCTTTATTTTTAATAAATTTCCTTGCAAGATCTTGATCTATATCTTTGCAATATGTTACAAGAGCTAGGACAATCAGGCCCTCGGACTCGAAACTTAAAATAGTTGCAACACGGGATGATAGATTCATTATTTTGTTTCAATAATTATTATCTTATCTGATAATCCTTTTCTTACTTTCAGAGCGCTAACAGATCTAACATCAAAGCAAATATTTGTGCAGAAAATTCGACCGACAAATTCCAAAGACAAATCAAACGTTATGGTTTTCGGATTCGATCAAGACTCGAATACCGTAATGGCTGAAAATGCTATAGAAAGGTATGATGTGATGTGAAAGTATTAAGTAAGGATATTGCTTTGAGATGTAACTAAAAGCTTTGCGATACAGTACTCAGATGTGTCTCAATACCTCAAAAATATACTGTGAACGGTGATCAATAAACCAAACCCTTTTGAACACCTTCAATAAAACATGTTCTGATTTTATAAACAGTTTGGTACACAACAAAACAGTGCTCAATGTATTATGGCTAGTGAAGAAACGAGTGGTGACTTCTTCTCTTTCCGATGTTGAAGATGAAGACAACGATCGTGAACTACTGATCGGTATCATCATCGGAGTGTGTTCGTTGGTCGTGTGTTTCACCATCGCTGCTGTCTACCTATGGTTGCGCGGTGAACAGAGAAGCAATTATCAAGTCAACCAGTCTCGACAAGGTAAAGGGTAAAAGTAAAAGCTGAGGAATTTCAGTAACATATTCGCTTACTACAAGCGTTTTCTTACTCTGTCTATCACAGAAATCTTGTATGTTACTCTGAAACGAAAACCATATCATCAAACTTAGGACTTGAGTGAGATTGTCGATTCATTGGACATAACGCCCCCTTCTCACAGACCCGGTAGGATTTTTCTGCCAGTGGGGGGGGGGGTAAAATAACGGACCAAAACAATTAGAGTACAATTTTCCACGATATCTGGCCAACTTTTCCAGTGGGAAGGGTTCCCAGTGAGTCTGTGAGAAGAGGGTGTGACACACACACAGTTTTGTGAACTCTTCCTAATTGAGTGCACTTCATTGTCAATTTCGGAAAAAAACCTTCCTGTTTTTTATGATTTTATGTACATCTTATTCAACATTTCAGCATCCCAAAGACGTGAACAACGTATTCAAATGCAATGATGTGGTCACATTGATTCGGTAGCCTAGGGTAGGTAAAATATTGTTTTAACAAAGGTTGGGTCGCTCATAGGAGTTATTACTTTCTATTACTTTGACCCTTACAGAGTCTACTGGTAGAATTCTGGTAGAATTACACGCGAGATGAAGGAAATGGGACTCTATTTATAATATGTTTATGAGATGTTTTCATTAAAATAGATTGCTTCGCATCATTTTATCAATTTTATCTTTCAAAACCACCCACTGTCACTCACAGCATTTGTTAAATTAGAAAACTGTGCTCAATCTTATTTTGCAGGAAAGAACGGAATGGAATCAATGCAATGGAGTGAAAGAAAGAATAATATTAACAAGGACATCGATTTAATGAGACATAGTGTGCGTATGAAAAGAAATTGAAAAGGGAACATCATGCATTACCAAGTCGAGTTGATTTTATTTTGTTAGTCCATCATTTTATAACTTCGTCCGAGATGGGATACTCTGATTTGTTTGATACAATGTAATGTATTTACAGTTGATAAATTCGTTGTGTAAGAGATCAAGAGTTCATCATGTCGGGAGAACTGAACATGTTTTCTTCTTACTTCGATTACCGGATCGCTATCTTGGGCGAACCGGCGGTCGGCAAAACCAGCATTTTGAATCAGTTGGTATGGAAACGTTTCGACGAAGAATATATTGCAACTTTAGAAACAGATATGGAATACGTCCATGAATATAACGGCTCGACTTATGTTTGTTTGATCGTCGATACTGCCGGCGTACGAGAATTCCCCGCCATGCGAAACTTGAGTATCACCCGCTCAAACGGGTTCCTAATCGTCTTCGACTTGACGAATGAAGAAACGTTCGACAAAGCTGCACTGGCCGTGAAAGAGGTCTTGTCGTACAAAGCAAACAAATACATTAATATTATTTTGGTTGGAAACAAGAGAGACTTAACAGAGCAGGTGGAGGATATTTCAGAAATGGCGCGCGATTTGAGTATTGAGATGGAAAAAAACTCGTACGTTCATTGTCAATATTTCGAAGTTTCTGCACGCGATAACACACAAATTACGAACATGTTTGAGAAATTGTTGGATTTATATGATTCGCACGAAAAGCAGATTTTTGTTGGTTTAAAGCGCCAACGTGGAACACAGCGTAAGCACTCAGCACGCTACTCCATGACTCTTGAACCACTAGATGAAGAGGAAATGGAAAGGAACAAACGCTATTCACTACCTAAGGGCTTCTTCGGGACGAAAACAGCCACAGAAAAGAAGTCACTCTCACCCAATCTTCTCAAGAAAGATGCGGATGATAGGATGAAACGGTATTCGCTACCTGCCAAAGTTTTCTTTTCGTCCAATCTACCGACAGAAAGGTTATCTCCGAAATCTCCTACGCTGCCTGAAGTGTCTGAGGAGGACTAATACAATTTCCTTATTTACTGTTGCTAAATTTGTTACAAAAGTTGACTTGGTATTTGAAATTACACGTTTTCTTATAAGAGCAAACAAAGGATTTCGATGGAAAGAAATATTAAGTAAAAGTTACAAATATTTTAAAGCTTTATGGACTCTGAAACACTCAAATTCTTAGGAAGTTGCACAAAAGTACACACGAAAATGCTAATATTTAAAAGAATTTTAGACTTAAAACTAAAAATGTTAAGGACATTCTTATAACAAACCAGTATCTTTACTTTTTCTATTCAAAGAAAAATCTTTATTTTGAGAGCTCTTTCATGAGAAATTGTTCTTTATTTAGCACTTTTAAACCGATATTGTTCCTTGCTATTTGTGTACATATTGGACTTTGAAGTAACTTGTAAAATAATTTTTATATATTTTTACAGTTTGCAATATTTAATCACCTGTTTTAAACAATCCTGTTGAAAGTGTGAAAATGATATTTTGTAGGTGAGATACTTTGGAAGTTAACAATTGCGTAAGTTATAACTGAAGTTATCTGATATTCCCATGGCGTATTGGCGGCCGCCCACGTTAAAGCTCCAAAGGAGCGGACCAATATACCATTGGGGAGGTTTAGTAGTGGCCCTTTGAGTTAAATGGCTATATCTTCGCTTGCTCAAATAATTTTGCTCGATCCGACTGAACAAAAATTTAGCATGAAAATCTCTGCTGCGCCGATAGGAAGGTTGGGTCCAAAATTACACTTTTTGAGTTGAACCATATTTTTTAAATTAATTTTTTATGCTGATTCCGAATTTGAAATCCGTTTTTCCATTTCTTTTACCCCTGGGCGGCTACCGGAGACCTTTTTTTCTGAAAACCGCCCAAAACCACTATCAATTTTTTGAAATTTTTCATTTTGAATAGCTTTCTAGTGATGTGATAACTTTTTTAAATCAGTTTTTCATACTGATTCCGAATTTGAAATCAGTTTTTGCATATCCTCTATCCTTGGCCTGCTACATGAGGTTCGTTCCTTATTCAGAAAATATCGCAAAAAATGTACCGAAATCAATATTTTTGAAAGGAGATTCTTGTACTTGGATTCCATTTATCAAAACATCTGGACTGAGATGATTTTAATTTAATTTGTCTGCTTAAAATATGATCAAAGATGTAAAAATCAAATTGTTAAAAATATCTTGAGCTAGTAAACTTCTTCCAAATGAAATGATTGTCCGCATTGGACATTCAAAAGTTGATATTGGCTTTACCAAGCCGCGTATCATTGTTTAAAAGGTTAAGTTACAATGAAAATCATAAGGATGTATAGACCTTATACCGAATAGATAGAATCTAAAAATCCTGCATTCGAATAGTTGTTTATTGAACCAATTGAAAAGCGCTATTGTTTTATCCGTCCCTTAAATACTAGCTTGAATAAATTTGAAGAACTAATGCTTTTTAAAAATAATTCAGACCTTAAGCTGTTGATTTAATTACAATATTATTGGTGTTGATTATCAGGGACTTTTACAAATATGACTATCTGTTTAAACAAGGGTTCTTTGAGAAGTTAATTAGCAAAATGTTTTGAGAAATGAAATCATCTCGTGAACTTCCAAGTAGTAAAACTTTCCTTTCAAGGGATACAACCCTGTAAATGCTTTCATATTGATTCATTTGTTTGGAAGTTACTTACTAGAAATAGGTTGCATTTCTTAAACATTGGCATCTTTCAATAGATTCACTATAAACCTGTTCTAATATGACTCGTTTGAATTAAAATTATTTGAAATATTCTATATATTAGCTATCTGTAAGGGCCTAGTGATTCTAATTTTGAAACTTGACCCTTAAATGATTCAGGTTTCCTAAAAGCAATTATCAACTTTTCAATGTTCAATGGGTAGGGAGTCATTGTATTTGAAAGGAGTTCAAGATAGTTTAAACGAGATTCTAAGCAGGTTAATTTTTGCTTCATGAGTAGTTGAGCAGATAAACTTATAGCAGCAGTAAACGGGGTTAATCTCCAACATATTATTGTATAAATAAATTTTGAAATTTGGCACATATCCTTTAGCACTATGCATAATGAAACGAGTATGGCGTCTATCCCTCTACATAGATTTTGCGTGACAAAAAACCTGGAATTTAACTAAAGAAAATCCAAGAAAAAAACTTTTACACTTAAATGTGAGTAGCAAGGGAAGTAAAAGATGGACTGGCTATTTTTCACTTCTTTATGTTTTTAGCTTTCCTTTGAGTTGTACGAAATTCACGAAACCTCGATAACAAAGTCAACAGGTGCAGTAGTACAAATCTTTTTTTCCTTCTATAGTTTCAAATGATCGTTAAAATCATGTAACCTTGCCATATTTAACATGGTACCTTTCCCATCATTGTGATGTCATCGGGCTACGTAGAATGAAAATACCACTTTTCGTTTAAACGTCGAAATGAGGATGCATGGGTTTCCATTGAAAGGTGTTTGTTTTTTATGAAGCCTTGCGAGCAGCAGATGGAAAGCAAGCCCTTCAAAATGATCAACATGGATCACCAACACCATCATTTGTATTTGGATATACTAAATGGTAAGTACATGGTCCACGAGTTTTAGTAGATTTTTATCCTGCATGTTTTCTGACAAATCTCACGAATAAGCAGATTCTGATGAGTTATGGATTTGAGACTCAATATGGCATGATATCAAGGTTGAATTTTTTCACTTTTGATAAGGTCGCTCTGATGTCTTGTATCCTTGTATGTCAACAATATCTTATTTATTTGTGATTCTAGATTTAGGATGTGGTTATTCAAATTATTAATACCGCTGTTATTAGCGGTGCATATTGAGGCGCTTGCTGCCACCGGTAAACCCCATGTCTCATGTAAACGAACGTACAGAAAGATCGGATGTTTCGACCAAAGCACGTCTCCCGCACAAACATACTTGATCAATGATCGTGACCCGAAAAGCAAATACTTCCAAGGTTACGTCATATCGTGGGAAGAATTCGAACAATCTACCCACAGGTAAAACAACCGTTTTTCAAGATTACTTTCCTCAGTTTTTTTTTGTAAGTGATACAAACAAACAACCATGCCACGCCAACAAACGCCACAACCTTCATTTTTTGCTTTATTGTTCTCATCTTCTTTCAGCTTGGCGTGCCGTTGTCACGAAGAAGCGAAAAGACGAGGAATGAAGTTCTTCGCTATCCGTTTCTATGGTGAATGTGTAGGCGGTATGGATGAAGCGAAACTCACTCAAATGTTGAGATCGGGTGAAGGAAAGTCCAACGCCTGTAACAACATTTACCACAGCCGTTGCGAAGACCATAGTGGTGGTAAAGAATGTGTTGGTCAGGCCAATGCTGACTACTTGTACAGAGTTGTTCAAAACGATGAAAACAGTAAGACTTTTACTTGTCTACTTCGTTTATAACCTTTATAGTGGCTCGTAAATTTTGAGATTATGCCTTAATATTTCACTTATCGACCAGTTTTACCATTTAATGTTTTAACAAACAGTAATAACTGATTAGAGTTTGAGTAAAGGAAACGATTTAAGTTAATTTCATACTCAAGTAATTGGTGTAAAGTTTTTGGACTCTTTTTTTCCATTGTCCAAATAGCTTTTCAAAACAAACCTTTTCTTTTTCAGACGTCAACGGTGGATACAGTGAATGGTCAGAGTTCGGTGGATGTTCCGTCACTTGTGGTGATGGAAACATGGCTCGTGAAAGGATGTGCACCAACCCTGAACCAAAAGGAGAAGGCCTTCCATGTCAAGGACCTTCCACTGAAACTAAAGCTTGTAACCTTGCTCCCTGTCCCAGTAAGGAATGACATTTGCTTTTTCATTTCTCATCTTTAGTTTCTTATTCTTAGTATTATTTTTTATGGTCTTAAATTGAGTCAGCCAGTTTTTTAAGTCATTTTTCTAATGAGGTACTATTAATTGCTGTTTGTTTTATCCTTCAGACCCAATTTGTCAAAAAGTGTAATCTTTTTCAGAACAAACTTTTGTTAGTACATTATTTCAAAAAATCATTTACATTTATGTTAAACCCTAATCAATGAAATACTTTACTTTTTCAGTCGACGGAGGATACACAGATTGGTCACCGTTCGAAGACTGCTCCAAAACCTGTGGTATCGGTATGGAAAAACGAACACGATTTTGCTCCAACCCTAAACCTGCTCACGGCGGAGAAGATTGTTCACGAGGTTTTGAACATGTCGAAACCAAACCATGCAGAAAACCAGCTTGCGCAGGTATTGTTTGTTTCGCTTTACATCATTTGAAGCGTATGAATATGACCCTCTCCAAAAAGGTTGACGTCTTATGCAAACATACACCTCGTTCTCACAGATCCGGTAGGATTTTCGTGGTATCGTTGGGGTAAAAGTAACGAACCAAAACTCGATAGGGATTGATATTTCCATGTTTTTTATGGCTTGGGATTTGAACTCCATTGTTTTCGACCCAGAAAATACAGAGGGGGTGGAAACAAAATAGCTCAATATTTTACAGTGAAGATTTAGCTATCTGATTATTTTAAGTAAGGGGGGGGGTTAGGATATATTTTTTCGACTGGATACGATATTGTGACCGATTTCTCCAGTGGGAAGGGGTCTTAATGGGTCTGTGAGAAGGGATAGAGCACATCAAGTTAAAATAACTGAAATTTTTTTTTTAAGTCGCTAACCATCGCCAAAGGAAATCCTTAACGTTTGAAAGAATGAGTGCTTAATACTTTCTTTTCCTCACTTTTATCATCGACAATTTATACCTGCCCTAAATAAAAACTTTCTAAAGAGTGTATTTAACAGTTATGTGCGTTATATGTATAGTTAATACAACTTTGAAAAAATCACTTTTCAACGAAATGTTTTTTTCTCGCAGTCAATGGAGGATGGGGATCATGGAGTGGACCATCCAAGTGTTCCACCACCTGCGAAGACGGTGTCATCACTTACACACGAAAATGTGACTCTCCACCACCAAGAAACGGTGGCAAAGAATGCCCTGGAGAGGATGAAAAGCAACAAAAATGCTCTAACCCTGGAAAACTCTGTCCAGGTATATTAACGCAATCAAATTCTTATTTACCACCATCGAGAACGTCATGGGTGGAAATACTTTTATGCATTAATCGCAGAGTCGAGTACCATTTTCTTTATGATTTTTTTCTTCGTTATCTTTAAATGACTGTGTTTTAACCTTTCTTCAGTTGATGGAAAATTCTCTCAATGGAGCATCTTTACTCCATGTTCGGAGACTTGCGGATCTGGCATCAAGACACGAACACGACAATGTAACAACCCTGCACCAAAGAATGGAGGTCAAGAATGTAACGGACCGGTCATCGAAAACCTCGCTTGCAAAATCAAAGAATGCCCAGGTATGTTTCTCGTTAAAAGTTTCGAGTTAAAACAATAAAGCTCAACTAAAATTTTACATCCTTGAAATGAAGCCGTGTAAACGGTTTCATGCAATAGACAACGAGTCAAGAAAAAGTTGTTTTGTTTTCACAGCAAGCAATGCTGAAAATGAGAATTCTTCTCATGAGAAATCTTTTACAAGAAGACCAATTAATCAATTGTAAAATACTTTTCGTGTTTGTAGTCGACGGTAAGTGGTCTGCATGGAGTGCATTCTCTGGATGCTCAGAGACATGTGGTCAAGGTGAAAAAGTTCGCACAAGAACATGCAACAACCCTAAACCAGCTCACGGAGGAGAAAATTGCATCGGAGAAGCCAAAGAATCTCAAGAATGTAACCTAAAAGAATGCCCAGGTAAGCTTCCAATAGTTCTCTCGCTTCTTTTGAAAGCATGTTTGCTTTCACAACTTCTTGTTTTATTCTACCACCGACAGGAGGTAAGCGCTGTTAACCATCCTTTTGTATTCGGTTCTCACTTCACGCCTCACCTCTAAAGTAAGGTTATTAACATTTATGAAATTTTCCTTTTCGTTCTCAGTAAATGGTGGTTTGAGTCCATGGAGCATCTTCTCACCTTGTTCCGTTGAATGTGGCGAAGGTACCAAATCGCGCACACGAAAATGTAACAACCCTGAACCATCAAACGGTGGAAAAGGATGTAGTGGTGCTCTTAAGGATACCCAAAAATGTGTCATCGTTGATTGTCCAGGTATATGATTACATTATGCCGCATGTTTTCACGAAAGTATACTCTATTTACATCATTACAAACAACTTTTCAAACTGTATCAAAAACTTCACTTCTTCTAGATAAATAGTGCAAAATTATTTCGAAGAATCATAAGCTCTGTGGGTTTTTCATTCGTTAGTAAGCATTTCTTATTTATTTCAAGGCAAGAATGAAAGTCTGTAATTTAATAAATAAAGAATACTCTCAATTCATTCACAGTACACGGAGGATGGACGGAATGGACCGTCTTCCAACCTTGCTCAAAGACTTGTGGTATTGGAAACACCAAGAGAAAGAGAACTTGTACAAACCCTGCTCCTAAGAACAATGGAAAAGAATGTGAAGGTTCTTACTTGCAAGAATGGCAATGCAAAGAAAAAGACTGCCCAGGTAGCTGTGGTTTTTTTAAATCTGGTGAATGAAATCAACTTTTTTTAATGAAGGTCAACACAATATTCAGTTGAGAAAATATGTGATTTGTCTTGAAATAGAAAATAGTCAGCACACCATTGGGTATTTTTCATGATTTTCATCCCCAATTTTGTTCACTTTTTAAGTTGACGGCAAATGGAAAGCATGGGGTGATTATGGAGTGTGCTCTACAACTTGTGGTGGAGGTGTGCAAATCAAAGAACGGTCTTGTGAACCACCGCGCTTCGGTGGCAAAGACTGTGTTGGAGAAAGCAAAATGTCGCGTAAATGTGGCGAAGACCCATGTCCAGGTAAACTAATTTCTTATATAGTTTGTTTACGCAGTAAAAGAAGGATTTTCGAAAAGCTGAAACGATTGTTTAATTAGACCACGCCCCAATCTTCTTCTGATGTTAATTATTTTCGACTTTTTAGTCGACGGTAACTGGGGAGCTTTCTCGCCTTACGGAAAATGCTCGAAAGAATGTGGTTTGGGAAAACAAGAACGATCACGGAAATGTGACAGTCCCGCCCCCGCCCATGGTGGTGAAAAATGTATCGGAGAAGATTCACAAACGCGAGAATGCAAGGTGAAAGAGTGTCCTATCGATGGTGGCTTTGCTGACTGGAGTGCATTTAGTGTCTGTTCAAAAACTTGTGGTGATGGAACTCAATCCAGAAACAGAAAATGCAACAACCCTGAGCCAGAACATGGGGGAAAACCATGTCTTGGTAAAACTGAAGAAAGTAGATCATGTAAACTCAAAGAATGCCCAGGTAATCCTTTGAAATTTTTAGCACGCTTTGACAGTCGTTTAAAACCGATTTTTTCTGATCAATGGTGATTGGTTTATCAACCACCGAATGTTTAAAAGCTGATCTGAAACTTTTTCTTCGTCCATTTTAGTCGACGGCGGATACGGGACATGGTCAGCTTACTCCCGATGCTCGAAGACGTGTGGCTTCGGAGAACAAAAGCGAACCAGGAAATGCAACAGTCCAGCACCAGCACACGATGGAGATGATTGTATCGGTGAAGATGAACAAATCAGAGAGTGCAAAGTCAAAGAATGCCCAAGTATGTATCCGATTTTTAATATAATTGGCCTATTTCAAATACACTTACGGGGAAAAACAGCTAATCCCAAATTTGAATGGTTACAATGCTAGTGAAATCTTTTACTCAGGCTTTTCCCTGGAACTGAGAAAAAGTTTGGCGCTCTCACTAACTCCACATTCGATCTCCCAAGGTCTAGCGCACGAGAGAAACGACTCCCTCACTTTCAGCTCCGCCTATAGCCAAAATATGATATACTCAATTACCTACTTTATCCATTTTAGTCGATGGTGGTATCTCTCAATGGTCTTCTTACAGCGAATGCTCCAAGACTTGTGGTGAGGGAGAACAAGAACGAACCAGGAAATGCAACAGTCCCGCTCCTCGATATGGTGGAAAAGACTGTCCTGAATCAAAATCAGAAAAGCGAAAATGCAAGCTCCGAGAATGCCCAGGTACACCCCAGTTCTTCTTTGGGTTCAATATCTCGACCACTGTTAAATTTCAAATGAAGACATTCCTTTGCTAAAAAATTAACGTTCGGATCGATTTCATTTGATCAGTTATGGTGATATTTTCAATAGAATCAGACGAAGGTGTCAAGCAAGTTTACTTGTCAACTACTTATCAATTGAAATGCTTCAAAATAGCTTTTATAAAATAGAACCTTTGATAAAAAAAAAGAAAGACTCTACTAACTGTACAAAGAAGGCAATTTTCCCTTTAAGGATCAAAATAGCTATAAAATTCTATTAACTAATGTTTTGTTTTATTTTTTTAGTTGATGGTAACTGGGGAACATGGGGTGTCTTCTTCCCCTGTTCTATTTTGTGTGGTGAAGGAAGCAAGATGAGGTTGAGAAGATGTGACAGCCCTTCACCAGCTCATGGCGGTGATGGTTGCCCCGGTTCTCCTGCTGATTTCCAAAAATGCAAGCTCAAAGAATGCCCAAGTATGTCATCATATCCTATAACAATATGATTGTTCAAACTCTAAATAGCTAAACTAAATGGAGGCTGGAACCTTAACTTTTTTTATTTATGAGTAGTATCAGGAAATCTATAGTAGATTGTCGGGTAAACCACAATCGACAATTATTTACAAAATATCACATCAGAGCCTTTTTCTTTCTGTAGTTGACGGAGAATACACAGAATGGGGAGCATATGGTCCCTGCTCAAAGGCCTGTGGAGATGGAATCCAAACAAGAGCAAGAAATTGTACTGATCCTGCACCAAAGCACGGTGGTAAAGATTGTCAAGGTCCAAGCACCAGTCAACGAGAATGTAAAATCAAGGAATGTCCTATCGATGGAGGTTTGTCTCAATGGACAGCTTATGGTAAATGTTCAGTGGGATGTGGACCCGGCACACAAGTCAGAACACGATCATGTACCAACCCCAAACCACAACATGGCGGAGAAGATTGTGAAGGGGAATTGTCTGATTCAAGAGATTGTCAAGTCAAACCATGTCCAGGTAAGTGAATCTGAAATGTCATCCTAATAATATCAAAGAAAAAAATTACCAAATTGATTTACTGCATGAGCGCCAGTGAGAAAAGCTTTATCAGCTTGATCATTTGTGATACTTTCGAAGGGTCGTCTCTCATGTTGCTTTTAACGTTGCTCAACGTACTTAACGTATATAGCCGTTATAAACGGACATTGTTTTGACTTTTTCAATTTTATCACCATTCATTCACAACTCTGTGAAGCTAAGGGCTGTTTATTTGTTACATGACTTGAAAACTTTAAACTTTCAGTTGATGGAGGGTTCACCGACTGGTCAGACTTCAACGCATGCTCAGTGACATGTGGAACAGGCAAGCAAGAACGAACTCGATCTTGCACAAACCCTGAACCCAAACATGGAGGAGAAGAATGCAATGGACCTGTCCTCGATGAGCGAAGCTGTGTCATGAAGCCTTGTCCAGGTAAAAATAAATCTGATCTAATTGGAAGATTGACTCTGATAGACAAGCAGTTATCTAGTTTTATACAGTAAATGCTTGCAAGTGATTTTGGGTACGTTTTGGATTGAGTGAACAGGGAAAACTAAGTTTCATGCGATGGTACAAAAGTTTGCTTTCTCCTGTTTCCAATATTCTCCTTTAAACCCTTGTGAAAAAAAGGTTCTAGGAAAACTGCCCCCGAGAAAATTGCCCCCCGGAAAACTGCCCCCGGAAAATTGCCCCCTAGAAAATTGCCCCCTAGGAAAATTACCCCCTAGGAAAATTGCCTCCCAGAAAATTGCCCCCTAGAAAATTGCCCCCTAGGAAAATTGCCCCCCGGAAAATTGCCCCCCCCCCCCCGCCATCTTTTTTTCCACTTTTTTATAAAATCCAATGAAACTTCAAATGGCCATTGTAGCTGTAAAATTAAGTAGTTTTGAATTACTCTTAGGGTACCTAGTAAACGGGGGTCAGCGGGGGTGGATTGGAAAAAAGGCTAAAACAGCATAATCCGTACAAAAAAGAAGTTTCAGATTCCGAAAAATTGATAAGCGGAGGAGGGGTTGGATCAACAATGTCCTGGATAGAAAATTTTCGAAAAATAGATTATTTTGGTGGGAACTTTTTTTGGGGAATACTGTAATTAATTTTTTAACTGTGGTTGGAATTAATTTTAGCGAATGACAGCGCAAATCTGTTCTATTTCATCTTATTTTGAGCAACTTTGTTGAATTTCAGGGGTTATTTAGCCAAGAAAACTGAAATTTTAATTTTGGTGGGAACTTATTTTGGCGAGTTAGTAAAAATTAGTTCCCTTAGCTTAGCACGGATAGCACAAGATAGCACGGATAGGGCGCTTAGGGTTAAGAAATGGGGAAAGATTTTTTTGAAAGTGATTTTATTACTCGACTATCTTTCTCCACCTCATACAAAATTTGTAAAAGTCGTTTTTGAGGCGTCTTTTTTCTTTAAGAATTAAGAATTTAGAATCTTAATTCATTTGATGATTCAATGTTTTTGTTTTACCGTGCGCGGTCTACAAAATCCGTTTTTTACATGGGAAATTTCAAATCTCCAAAAAATTTCACAAAGAAATGCTTTAAGTCCCTTTTTAGTCATTGAAAACATCCAAAAACTTTAACGTTTCGAAAACTTTGAATCAAATCGAGCCGATCGAGCTCCAATGTTTGTGGATTGATTAAAGAAAGGACGTTGAAAATTGAGTTAGATTTAGTTTCGAAAAATGGAAAAATAGGGGGCAATTTTCCGGGGGGCAATTTTCCTAGGGGGCAATTTTCTGGGGGGCCGTTTTCCGGGGGGCAATTTTCCTGGGGGGCAATTTTCTGGGGGGCCGTTTTCCGGGGGGCAATTTTCTAGGGGGCAGTTTTCCGGGGGGCAGTTTTCTCGGGGGAAATTTTCCTGACACCGAAAAAAACTGGAATATAAAATAAAGCTTTAGTAGGTTTAAACTGTTTGAATTTAACCTTAAGTGAACGGTGGGTATACCCAATGGTCATCTTACGGAGCTTGTTCGGAAACTTGTGGAGCTGGTATCCAACAACGAACAAGAAGTTGTACCAAACCTTCACCTGCTCACGGTGGGGATGATTGTACTGGCGCTGATGTCGAAGAACGAGATTGTAAACTGCGTGAATGCCCCATTAATGGGGGTTACTCTGAATGGTCACCCTTTGCACCTTGTTCCAAGACTTGCGGTGATGGCGATCAATCACGAACACGAAAATGTACAAACCCAAAACCTCAATATGGTGGTAAACAATGTCAAGGTGCTGCTCAAGAGACAAGAGACTGTAAAGTCCGCGAATGCCCAAGTAAGTCTAATAACAGACATGAATTTAGATTAATAAATGTAACCAAACAGGTTTTACAACCATAATGAAGGAGGGATGCAAGTTTTTGTCATATTCTACGCTTAGTTTTTGAGAGCTTGTGAAATAAATGACCGAAAGGATCTGAAGTTACCTTTTTCCATTGTATTTGCTCATATACCAGATTGTCTAATAATCGTTCTTCTTTATAGTTGATGGAGGGTTCGGACAATGGTCATCATACGGCGCATGCTCAGAACCATGTGGTGAAGGTGAACAATCAAGATCACGCAAATGCGACAGCCCTGCTCCACAACACGGTGGTGATGAATGCATGGGCGCCAAAGATCAGTCAAGAAAATGCAAAGTTAAAGAATGCCCAGGTTCGTGAAGCAAAGATAAAATTAAATTTCAAAATAGAATAAGAATTGTCTGAGAACAGTCTAACTACTTATGGTTTTTTCGAATTTACGTTCTACTTTACATTCAAGATTTGTTTTGAAAACTAGACTTGTATCAAGAAAAATTCATTGAAATTTGCATTTTTGCTTTTCAGTGGATGGAGGATATTCACAATGGTCACCATTCAGCGCATGCTCAAAGACTTGTGGTGATGGTTTGAAGAAACGAACACGCAAATGTACCAACCCTTCGCCTGCTCACGGTGGTAAACAATGTCAAGGTGCATCTGAAGAAGAAGCTGAATGCAAAGTCAGAGAATGCCCAGGTGAGCATGTTCATTATGCTTAAGTCAGTCTCGGTTGTTGGTAATGTCGCAAATATTTTCATCTCTTGTGAAACAACTTGATGTTTTTTTTAATTTAAAAAAATATGATTTCTAATATAAAACTTTTACTGCATATTTATTTTTCATATACGCGTCAAGGCTCAAAATCAATCGTCAAGGAATAAATACATTGTTATTTTCAATCATTTTAAACCACAAACGTTATCTTTTTCAGTGGACGGTGGATTCTCCGAATGGTCATCCTATGGAGTTTGTTCCAAATCATGTGGTGATGGACAACAAGAACGAACTCGATCATGCACCAACCCTTCACCTGCTCATGGCGGTAAAGAATGCAATGGACCTGTCCTTAACTCAAGAAAATGCAACCTCCGACCATGTCCAAGTGAGTCAAAGTTAATAGTACACTCGTAAAGTGTAGTTACGATTGATTCTCAATAAATTAAAGCTTACCCTCCTGTCTTCAAAAAATATTGATGCGATCAAATTTCTAAAATGTATTTCTTTTACCTTTTAGTCAATGGTGGTTTCACTCAATGGTCGAAATTCGACGAATGTTCAGAACTTTGTGGTGGTGGAGACCAAGAAAGAACACGATCTTGCACAAACCCTGCCCCCAAGTTTGGTGGTAAAGATTGCGTCGGCCCTGAAACTCAAGAAAGAGCTTGCAACACTCAAAAATGCAAAGGTAGATAACAAATTTCATATTATTTACATTCAAGTATTATCCAAGGTGAATAGCATAATAGCTGGAATGGTTTGATCCGTATAATATTCAATATAATATAAATTCAAAAAGAGGGAGACACTTTTGCTTCTAATATCTTGGTAACATTTCGTCTTTTCTAGTCGATGGTGGGTATGGTCCATGGTCCAAATACGGCGAATGCTCCAAAACGTGCGGTCAAGGAACTCACACTCGAACAAGAACATGTGTGGAAACGAGACGGGATTGCTCTGGACCAGCCAAACAAACCAAAGTATGCAAAGTTCGTGAATGTCCAGGTATACTTCTATTACATTATTCATTCTTTATTTTGAATGATTCAATTTCAGATTCAAAAAGATTTTGCCACTCCTTCCACTGCGAATACAAATCATCTTTCTAGTGTGTGGGTGTTTAATAATACGGTTGTTTGCATAAAAGGGTTTGGAATTTAGTCCGAATAAATGGGCAATCAAAAGTATATATGAGAAAATCCAAAACTATTTTAACCAAAAATGAATAAACTAAGATATTTCAATATTACGATGGACTGGGAAGTTTTTCGGGTTTCTGTAAGAATTGTAATTAACAATTTTTATTTCTTTCTTTCCTCGTCTAGTCAATGGTGGTCTATCCAGTTGGTCACCATTTACTGCTTGTTCCAAGACTTGTGGAGATGGAACTCAATCACGAACAAGAGCTTGCACCAATCCTCCACCTGCTCATGGCGGCAAAGCTTGCTCTGGAAATCTCAAAGACTCCAGAAAATGCAAAGTTAAGGAATGTCCAGGTAAAGCCAAAGTTTCTTTGTGCGTGCCAATATTTGTTTGCATTATTATAATTACCTATCCATTTGGACCGTTACTAAAGATTAAGTGGCAATAGTTTGTTTATCAATTGCTAGGGTATCATAACAATAAGTTTACAGAACAGTATCTATACCAAAATCTATATCTATACCCTACCGATTTTCAGTTAATGGAGGCTACAGCAACTGGTCAGCTTACGGAGCTTGTTCAGAAACTTGTGGTACAGGCTTCCAGCAACGAACAAGAAGTTGCACCAAACCGCGACCTGCTCACGGTGGAAAGAAATGCCAAGGGAAAGCTATCGATCAAAAGAGCTGTAAACTTCGAGAATGTCCAAGTAAGCGCAACCTTTGTTTAAATATTTGTTCCAAAAGTATAACCGATAATGTTTCTAACTTATTATTTGTTTTATTTTGAGAAAAAGCTTGATTAAGTTGGTTACTTTGTCAACCTTTTATTTACTCTAACTTAGTCAACGGCCAATGGGGAGCTTTCGGACCCTACGGAGAATGTTCACGACCCTGCAATGGTGGCATCCAAGAACGATTCAGAAAATGTAACAACCCTGCACCACAACACGGTGGAAAGAAATGCCCAGGATTCGCTAAAGGAGTTCAAGTTTGCAATCTCCACAGATGCCCAAGTAAGTTCTTTCGCTCACTTTTAATTCAAATAAATAGTTTGGTAAGGTTTTCAAGTTTTCAAGCTACTCCTTTGAAATGATATTCCTATATTTTCTGGCTTGGATTTGAAGAGATATATTACAAGCATCGAACAATGGTTATTATTTCGTTCTTAAGGTTTCTTGTTTTATTTTCATGATTTTTCATTAACTCTTTGCACCACAGTCGATGGCAACTGGGGAACTTGGGGAGCTTACGGAGGATGTAGTAACAAATGTGGAGGTGGCGTCAAAGAACGTTTCCGTGCTTGCGACAACCCAGCACCTAAACACGGTGGAAAAGATTGTCGAGGATTTGCTAAAGGAGTTTCTGTTTGTAACACCCAAAATTGTCCAAGTAAGAGCATGTTTTTGTTAAAATTGTTCGTTTGAAAATCGTATACCTGCTTACTTTATTTTACTTTCAGAAATGTGGTAACTTTTATTATACTTTCGATCGCAGCCCCGCAGCCCCCTCGGTCTTCAATTCAATTAAATATTGCAGAAATAAGTTGTTACTCATGAAAACTACGAGCCTAACATTTCTTGAGAGCATTGTGTCCTTGAATTGAAACTTGCAAAAATATTTTAGTAAATATTCGAATGTTTAATGAGGAAATTACTACTTACTGTTTTTTTCAGTCGACGGAGGTTTGGGCAAATGGACGTCATTTGGAGATTGTACACGGACTTGTGGTATGGGAACACGTACAAGAACAAGACAATGTAACAACCCTGTACCCAAGTTTGGTGGTGCCAACTGCAAGGGGGCTTTGAGCTTTACTGTTCGATGTAAACTCGCTGAATGCCCAGGTATGAGACAGACAATGATTTATTAAGAAATGTTATTTTTTGATTCTTATCTTATTAAAATAAATCAACTTGAATATTTATCTTCGTCAAAGCGTGAATATTTTTATGATGATTAACCATCACTTCCGTTTAGTCGATGGTGGTTTATCAAGCTGGTCTTCATACTCCACCTGTTCCAAGGCTTGTGGAGATGGAACTCAATCGCGAACAAGAAGTTGCACCAATCCTCCACCTGCTCATGGTGGTAAAGCATGCTCTGGAAATCTCAAAGACTCCAGAAAATGCAAAGTCAAGGAATGTCCAGGTAAAAAACATCTCTGCGGTTTTGTGAATTCATTACACCACGATGTTTGATTTCGAAAAAAAAGAACCTTAAAAGTGATTCAATAGTAGGATGCAATCACATAATTATTTTCGAGAGTTAAATGTATTTGAAATGATTTTCGCGAATGAGGTCCGCTCCCGAGGCAAACTGTGAAGGTGAAAGTAGGGCAAAAACTGACCATCTTCCAAACACAATGTCAGTAGAACGTGAAAATTCTGAGTAAAAAAAGTATGAAAGAACTAGAAGGAACAAGTCCTGTACTCAAACACACGAATGAATTTTACTTTAACATTGTAACCATTTTCTACCAGTCAATGGAGGATTCTCATCTTGGTCACGATACGGAGCTTGTTCAAGAACGTGTGGTTTGGGAACTCAATCACGAACACGATCATGCACCAACCCAAGACCTGCTCACGGTGGAAAAGGGTGTTCTGGATCAACCAAATCATCACGCAAATGCCGTGTCCGATATTGTCCAGGTATATAATTCCTGGATTTTACAGTTTATTTGGCATCTATTTGTTTATATAACCCTAAAAGTTTTTTTTTGAATTTTCCCTAATCCATTCAGTTTGGAAGTTTCAACTTCGAGTTTGGAATTGACTTTTGGCTTTTAATGCTTTTCTTTAAGTCAATGGTCGCTGGAGTTCATGGGGAGCTTACGGGGGTTGTAGCAACAAGTGTGGTGGTGGTGTTCAAGAGAGATTCAGATCTTGCACCAACCCTGCCCCACGTCACGGTGGGAAGAAGTGCAGTGGTTTCGGTAAAGGAGTTCGAGTATGCAACTATCAACCATGTCCTGGTAAGAACTTTTTTCTTCCTCATTCAGCTCAAACGCCTCTTGTTTTTTAGTTTAAACATGTATTTTCTCAATTTGTTTAGCTTTCAGTAGAATTACTTTGGATAATTACGGGAACGTACAAAAAGAGATTTCGATCTGTTTTTGGAAAACTTTGTTGATACAAACAAACAATTCTGTCATTCTTACATTTTAGTCAACGGAGGCCTCTCTTCCTGGTCATCTTACGGAGCTTGTTCCAAGACTTGTGGTATGGGAGAACAATCGCGAACACGAACCTGCACCAACCCCAAACCTGCTCATGGTGGAAAAGACTGTGAAGACGAATTGGTAGAATCTAGAAAATGCAAAGTCAGAAGCTGCCCAGGTATAACTTCAACTTTTTAAAATGCGTTTCAAATTTGAAATCTTTTATTTGAAAATCTTTCAAAAATAGAAACAATTTGTCTTCACAATAATAACTGCTATATGTTCTATACAAAGATCATGAAACCTAAGAAGCCTTTTTTTCTTTTAGGTGTATTGTTATATATATAACAATGTTTAATTTATATATTTAGAAAAATTCAAAAAAATAGGAAACAAAACGCATAATTATAAAAATGTTAGTCCCTTTTTATGTTTCATCTTTATTTTATTTAGTATTTTCAACACTTGCTCTCCTTGAGGTCAGATCTCTGATCTTCACCATATATATATACCTTATGTTTTTCAGTCAACGGAGGCTTCACACAATGGTCGTCATTCGGGGCTTGCTCCAAGACTTGTGGAGATGGTACACAAGAACGAACTCGATCATGCACAAACCCTTCACCCGCTCACGGTGGTAAAAAGTGCAGTGGACCGGTCGTCAATTCTAGAAATTGCAAAGTCAAGGAATGCCCAGGTAAATTTCCCTAAAAAACTCACACATTTTTTGAATCTCTAAATCGAGCAAATTTGACTTAACGTTATTTGATTTAAGTTTCGCTTGTGATTTATGTAGCATCTTCTTATATTTTACTAAGGGAAGCATCTAGGGGGCTTGAGGCCCCCTTAAAATCTCAAGACTGACTGATTGACAAATTCACGTTAACTTTGAAATTTTGACCAGTGGTAATATAAGAAGATGCTATAGAAGGGTTGAAACGATATCTTATACTCATCAACTAAACTATTTATGTGATATATTTTGTTTGTAGTCAATGGTGGTCTGTCTGAATGGAGTGCGTACACTGCTTGCTCAAAGACATGCGGCCAAGGAACCCAATCACGAAAAAGAGCTTGCACAAACCCAACACCTGCTTTCGGTGGAAATTCTTGCTCTGGAACATTGAAAGAATCAAGAAAATGTCAAGTTAAACATTGTCCAAGTAAGAAATATGAATTCTGGCGTAGAAACAACAGGCCTCGCAGGTATCTTTTTCCCCGAGAAAAGTGAAAAGGTTTGCGCGTTTTAATAGTGTCATGATATTTAGTCATTAATTGAAGAAGAAAAGTAGCTATTTGTGAAAATTCTTGCATTATCGAAATTAATCCATGGTTCATTGCATTTTTCTGCCAATCCAAGCCGAAAGAACTTTAATTGTACCTGATTTCAACACAAGCCTCCTGTTCCACAATAATTTACTACGGGACCAAAAGAAAACTATAAGAAAGCTCAAACACATGAAGTTATCTAGGCACTGGTATAAATATTTCCTTCATCGTAAGACATTTATGGAAAGTGGATTAAATTACTCTCTGCAATTCGAATCTTTTTCTCACTTGAAGAAAATGTTTTGTCCTATGAAGATTGAATTAGAGAAAGTCAACTGTAGCTTTGTACATGTGTAGGATTTTCAGGAGCTTTTTGACATTATGCGCAGAAATGCTAGATGTGAATGATGACCTGACGAAAATTTTCCACCCTTATTTTTCAGTCAATGGCAACTGGGGAAAATGGGGAGCATACGGAGGATGTTCGACCACATGTGGTGGAGGTGTTCAAGAGAGATTCCGTGCTTGCAACAGCCCCTCACCTCAATTTGGAGGAAAGAAATGTTCTGGATTTGCAAAAAGCGTCAAAGTGTGCAACACCAACAGATGCCCAAGTAAGTTCAACTAAAACCTAAAAGTTTATCTAGTTGTCTAAAAAGGTATTTGTGAGACCTTTAAGGGAATTTGTATAAATGTTACCGCCAATTTCACACTCTGTCTCAAAAAGCTGCCTTTGCACCATTGTCTGCACTGCTCTTCGGCAAAAATGTAAATTATTGTTCAATATTTGCTGAGTTTTGCTCCTATTATCCCCCTTATCCTATTTCGGATCAAGTAAGTTATAATTGCTTTTATTTGATGGTTTCCCTTTTCCCTTCTTTTTCCTAGTTCATGGTAACTGGGGTCCATGGCAAGGATACGGAGCCTGCTCTAAATCATGCAACGGTGGTATTCAACACCGTATCCGTGAATGTAACAATCCTGCTCCGAAATACGGAGGCCGTCCATGCGAAGGATTCAACAGATATCAACGTGGTTGTGCTTATGACCGTTGTCCAGGTAATGGTCCCTTCCATTTTATCTCTTTTGTATTTTAGGTAATTCAAGATTTTATTATTCGATTATGGTATTACAAATTTCTAGTAATATTCAAATCAAAACAAATTTTCAACCATAAATGAACACCGACCACTATATATTATTCGTTAGTTCGTTAGTTCTTTAAACGTCTTTTTTTATGCTTTCAGTGCACGGTGCTTGGAGCTCATGGGGAATGTTCACTGCATGCTCGAAGACCTGTGGAGGAGGAAGCAAATCAAGGAGCAGATTGTGTAACTCGCCATCACCCTCCTACGGTGGAAGCAAATGCGCCGGAAAAGCAAACGATGTCCAAAAATGTAACAGTCAAGCATGTGCTGGTATGTTTTCTTTTATGCTTCAAATCTATAATTTGCTTTTAAATTAATCTTACTGATAGTTTTCAATGAATTTAGATTAGAGAATTTACTCAAGATGAAGCGTCCGAAATGATCTTTATGTCTTACAATAATAACGATAAAGCTATGGCTTATGTAAAACATAAACTAGAAGATATTAAAAGTATTTCGAGACTTTGTAAAAATACACTAAACTTTCAAATGCTCAAATTTTGCAGTGGACGGCAACTGGGGCAAATGGGGATCATTCGGTAAATGCAGCAAATCGTGTGGTGGTGGTGTCACCATCAGAAAGAGAGCTTGCAACAGCCCTGTACCTTTCAATGGTGGTGCCAAATGTCCAGGATCCTCCGAAGACCGACAAGAATGCAACTCTGGAAAATGTCCAGGTAAGCATACTTAATACTGCTAGAAATGTTTCCTTCCTTTTTTCTTATATGTCAAATATGTTTAATCTTTTGTTTGTAATCTAGTTGAGGACCGATCAATGATGTGGAAAGGCTTTTGTAAAGGACCCGATCAACCTGAATGACCTTATTTTAGTCACTACCTCAACGTACAAACCTTTAGTCAATTCAACAACTTAATACTCATTTTCTAGTGAATGGTAAATGGGGAGCATGGTCATCATACGGTTCATGTTCAAAGACATGTGGAAGTGGTGTGAAGGAACGAACACGACAATGTAACAGCCCAAGTCCTAAACATGGCGGTGCTGCATGTCCTGGCAAAAACAGAGAATTAGCTGATTGTGCAACATGGAGATGCCCAAGTAAGATCTATTCTCCAGTTGATTGGTCATGCATTCATACGAGAATGCACAAAATTCTTCTCCTTCTAAAATACACGCGAATATTTTCCTTCAAAAATATACAACAATATTTTCCTTCAAAAATACACGCGAATATTTTCCTTCAAAAATATACAACAATATTTTCCTTCAAAAATACACGCGAATATTTTCCTTCAAAAATATACAACAATATTTTCTTTCAAAAATACACGCGAATATTTTCCTTCAAAAATACACAAAAGAGATTGCTGGATTTTTTTAAAGCAAAGGATTAATTTGAGCAGACCGAAAACAAATTTGAGGTTGAAAAATCGCCCTCTAAGACACCAGGACCCTTTTTACTCAATTTTTTTTGTCTGAGTAAAAGTCGTGAAATAGCTTAGCTGGAACAGCGGAATTTAGTGAGTTAAACTATATGATATAAATCTTCATTATTCTATCTTCTCAACAACAGTCAGCGGAGGTTGGGCACCGTGGGGAAGCTTCGGTAAATGTTCAGTCTCTTGTGGAGGAGGACACAAAGAAAGACATCGATCATGCACTGCTCCTGCACCAAGGTATGGTGGTCAACCATGCATCGGACATCCTAAACACATCGTCTACTGCAATTACCACCCATGCAAAGGTCAGTAACAAAATTTTCTGTATGTATTGATTCTCCAAATCGCTTCCTTGACTAAAGTGCTACGTGTTCAAAAAGAACATATAAAAACACATAAGAAACTAAATTTTAATCGAGACGGGATATAACATTGCTGTCTGTGTCTAGCTTAACATGGTTTTCAACTTTTTCAAGGGTTATATGATATTTGATGAGGGTATAGACAACTGAGTTTGAACTAAACCATTTTGTACTTCAAACAATTATGACTTCCATGGAAAAGTCCCTTCTTGTCGCACAACTTGCGTTATTTCTTTGTTTCGATTATTAACAATGATCATTGTTTTTAACAGTTGATGGTCAATGGGGAGCATGGTCTTCATATGGTGAATGTTCTGCTTACTGCGACGGTGGCATCAAGAAGAGATATAGATATTGCAACAGTCCTGCACCAGCTCATGGCGGTCGTGGCTGTCAAGGATCAGATGAACAATCCACTCAATGTAACTCTCAAAGATGCCCAAGTAAGTGTTATCACCTTTCGTGACAAGATAAGAAATATTGGAATAAACAGGAATATTGAGGTCTTCATTCTGATTTTTTTCACTGAGTGACCGAAAAAAGTTTTTACTATTAGTCTTAAGATAACTTCTTTTTTGTTTTAAGTTCATGGTCAATGGGGTACATGGAGTCGATATGGAGATTGTAGTAAACCCTGTGGTGGAGGATTCTCAGAGAAGAAGAGAGCCTGCAACAGTCCAGCACCACAATTCGGTGGACGTCCATGTGAAGGACCAGCATCTCACAAACGAAGATGTAACATCCAAGGCTGTAAAGGTGAGGCTTTTAACATACACGTGTAATCATGAAAATAGCTTACTATATGTACCCTGCATTGCATTTACAATTTTGGTCAAGTTCCCCTGTTAGGTTAGCGAGATATCGAGTATGTGCCGCCTGGCACTTGGAGGGACTAAAACTGACCTTTAGAGGGACTTAAATAAAGGAAAAACTGGACTTTATGAATTACAGCATTCATGTACGCGGTTTTAGCCATTCAGATTGCTCATATTTTGAGACGATAACAAAGAATATAACGACTTCAATATTTTGTATCTTGTTTTAGTGGACGGTAATTGGTCGGCATATACACCTTACGGGAAATGTTCTTCAAGTTGTGGTGGAGGTGTCCAAGAAAGATTTAGATATTGTAATAACCCAAGTCCTGCGTTTGGTGGAAAAGCGTGCGATGGTTTCGCCAAGACTGTTCGTGTCTGTAACATCTTTGTACCATGCAGAGGTAGGTTTGTTCGACATGTCTATCACAGAATTCAAAATAAAGCATCAGATTTCTTTTTAGAGTCTTTCACACAGAATTTTGTAAAGCCCGAATGGCTAGATAGAGTGTCATTTCTGAAAAGTGTGTTGTGGTTAGTAGGAAATCCTACCTAGGTCACGTGACATTAGAATATAATTTAAGCGCTTGACCAATCTGAAGCTTCGCGGGATTTAGAAAAAAAATAGTAACAATGTTCTTTGCGATATTCACTTTCTTTTAGCCTGGAAAAGCTTAAAAGCACACCGTCTAGCCCTTAGGGCATAACAGAATTCTGTGGTCTTTCATATTATTTTCTTCGTTCTTTATTTTTAAGATTTTTTCTTCTTTACAACGGACAAGCACAAAATAGAAACACTGCATGGGAGTAAAACCCCGGACAAAAGTTCTGCAAACTATAGAAAAAAGTTTTTTAAAAAAGCGCCGATCATAGGAATTGCAACTGCAATGGCAACTGCACCAGTTATACGGAGCATTCTGAAACAATGTAATCTCTTTTCTAGGTTGGTCAGCATGGGGTCGATGGGGTGCTTGTACCTTACCATGTAATGGTGGTGTACGTTTCCGATTCCGAAACTGCTACACTCATCCGTGCCCTGGATCTCAATCACAAGTTCAAGCATGCGCGATGAACCGTTGCAAGGGAAAATAGACGTGAATTTTATTTTAACTGTACACTTCTTGAAAATATCAAAATACATCAATGAATAAATTTGAATTTGAGTATCTATTTTCTTTATAACATAACAAAAGAGAGCAAATCTTCAACCATATCTGCAAATAATATCTAGAAAAACAGCACTTGTATAGGTGTAAGTTGAAGCAAGTTCTTTACTAAAATTTCGACACGGGACGGGTGTTTGATCTGCATGATTTCTATGACCCCTAGAATCTTGAAGGACACGTGGAACAAATGTTTCTGCTAATATAAGCAAATATTTATTAACTTGCTCTTCTGATAAATGGTTTGTGATCCGTTTTCAATTTGTTGCTTCCGGACCGAACGTTTCGAAATATAATATAGATAACTGATAACTGTTCCGACGGCCGGACGAATATTCCGCCGACCAAGGAACTATTTCGATGGCCGAATTTCCGGCGAATTCTGACCCTGACCCCTCTGATAGCAATCCATATTTTAGATGGAAGTGGAATTTTTTAGCTGTCGAAATTTGGTTACTATAAAGAACACAGATGAGATAGAGTTTTTATAAGATACTTTAATAATTGGTCATTTGAAGTAATAAAAATGACACGTTCTTTAGAAAAAGTAACAAAATTGTTTTATTGGTCAAAATGAATAGTACCAACATTGTTTTTTAAATTTTTCCTAGCGATCATAGTGCCAGTTTGAGATCTTTGGAAGAGAAGAATATCAATGAAGATGGAAGATGATTGTTTAGGAATTTATGTATGAGTTTACATGATTCAAGCTCATATAGTTGATCTATATTAAGTGGGTGAAAGATGGTCTCATCCTCCATAGGAGAACAGACCTTGTTAATATAATTTTTACATTTAAGTATGGATTCATTAATTTTACCCAAGCCATTGCTTACAGGGGAACCCCATGAAGTTAAATACCGTATGTCAGATGCGAGTTCACTAAGGCATAAAAAAGAGAGATCATATTCTTTCTAGGAAGAAACCAGCCAACTTTGTGTAGAATACCTATATTCTGCTTAATTCTTGTGTGCAGTCTCTTGAGATGTTCTCTCCAGCTCAGTTTATGATCAATGATTACTCCAAGGTATTTAGCTTCATTGACATGGTTCAGAGTCTGACCTGAAATAGAAATGTTGAAATTAGTTTGTTTGTGCTCACTGAAGATCATATAGTTGGATTTAGAGATATTTAGAGTAAGTTGATTAGCTCCTAGCCAGTCTGAAATCTTGCCAACCTCAACATTAATAAGATTTTGAAGAGCTTCAGGGTTTTTATGACTCATAAAAAGACACGTATCGTCAGCAAACAACGTCTGTGAGAATGATGAATTAAATCGCAGGTCATTAATATAAATCAAGAAAAGAAGGGGACCAAGCACTGAACCTTGGGAGACCCCGTGAGACATGGATAAGGGTGTTGAATTAGCGTCGTTGCGGTAAACGCTTTGTTTTCTGTTTGCAAGATAACTTCGAAACCATGATAGAACAGGACCCCTTATTCCAATTTTTTCGATTTTTTTTAGCAGTATTGCATGATTAACTGTATCAAAGGCTTTTGCCAGATCGAGGAAGATTGCACAACCAGTCTCTTTGTTTTTTTGCATTTGTAGATAAAATTTGTTAGATGTAGGATTGCACAAGAGGTAGACTTACCTTTCTGGAACCCATATTGACCATCAAATAAAATTTTGTTCTTGTCTAGAAATTCAGTAATTCTCTCATGGACAATTTTCTCAAAGATCTTATCGAATAATGGAAGGACTGATATCGGTCTGAAGTTTTTTATATCCGTCTTATTCCCACTTTTGAAAAGTGGTGCAACTTTTGCATGTTTCAGAAGTTCCGTGAAGACACCTGTGGACAGAGATTTGTTGATTAGTATTGCAAATGGATTGGAAATTAAATCAGCAGTACCTAAGGCCTCCAGAGCCGCCTGGGCTTACGCTGTAAGCTTACAGCGCTTTACTGGAGCCTTAGTTAAGCTTATTCTGAGCTCCATACAGGGCTGAGCTGGTTCCCAATGGTCCTAAACCTCGTGGGACACTCCATTGCAAAAGATTAGACCCATTGAAGTCCAGCGAAGGGGGCAGAACCGACGAATTTTCACTAAAATAGCTTTAAAACGCTTAAAAAGCTCTATTTAAGCGATTTTAAGGCTTTTTTAAGCAAAAAACGTAAAAACGCGACCTTATAAGCGAGTGAGCTACTTTCAAAGGCTTTAATTAGCATATTTTCGGACGAAGGTTTTTTGAAGATATTTTAAGTTATAATCCAAGGTAGAACAAACTAAACATAGAAAGGGGGTATTTTTTAGTGCTCTATACGATGATCGGTATTTTTTTTGAATTCTCCGCGCGCCCTGTTGCTAAGACCTTTGCTTGAAATCGAAAGCGAAACCAAGATTATTTAGCGCACACTGCCGTTTGCGTAATATCGATAAAGTGAAATGAGGTCCTGACTGTTTTTCCTTTTTAGATAGTTTGCCTTACTGGAAAGTCTTTCAGAGTCAAAATAAAGTGGTTTGGGTTGGCAAAAGGTTGTAGGTGACTAGCCTAGCTTTGGTTTTTACTGGCACCTTCTAGATCTTTTTGGCACATCCTTCAATTATAACTGAAAAATTATATGAAAAAGTGTATTTTTTGTTTGTTAAGTTCAATAAAATAATTTTTTTTGTGTTGCAAACATAATTTTTATGGGTAGCAGTAAGGTTGATTAAGTGACAACCTATAGCTTAGTTTTCCATGGCACATCCTCAAACTTTCTTAGCGTTTTGATTGAAGATGGGCGAATTCGACTAAAAGTGTTGTATCTTTTTCCTAGTTTTAGATGAAAAAATAATGTTTTCCTAGCCTAGTTTTTGTAACAGAAAATTGCAATCAGTCCCAAACAAAGACACCAGAATGTAACCTGAGATCAGATTGTGAATGTTTTCTGCACACCACGCTGAAGCTCTAAAGGGATGTGTAAAAACATAACAATCTGACGAATATGCAATCTCGAAATCGTAAGGACCACGTTCGTCTAAAAGGACTAGGAACGACAACAAAGCTGCGTGATTGTGTTTATGAATAGGGCGCCGTATCAGTTTTTGACTTTCCGGCACACAACAAGATTCTTGTTGTAGAATTTTCCGCGGGAGGACTATTTTCCTCAGATGTATAATTTTCAAGCACCTTCAGAGGTTTACCGTGCGCGTAAGAAAATTACTAACAGCAAGGTTACCAGAATGCGGCTAGACTACAATTACAAGATATGAACCAACCATAGACATATCATAAATGCTTTAATAGAAATTCCAGTTTGGACACTGGACTATTTTCATGCATCACATTATATAATTAAATATTTTCTTCCTTTGAGAAGGAAATATTTGTTAAAACGGTAATTTTTCTTCTCCAAGTCTAACACCGGTTTTGGTCAATTTCGTGAATTTTTACATGACGTTCTCTTTTGAAATCGAGCTCCGGTGGAAAAACAGTAGGGTGTGCTTTGTCCAATACGGAAGACGTCATTTCTTCAAGACACGTCTGGTGAAATATGCGTACGGTGCTCTATTCTCCTTGCCGGGAAAGGTCGCCCGGTTTGGAAGCTTATTGTTGATCGGACCATACTGCTTTCTAAACGTCAAAACAAAGATGGCGGAAAAAAATAGACAACAACTGTTGCTCTTTCGTTATTTTTCTTTGGTTTTTATGCTTTCATGAGTTAAATTGGATCATGATTTTTGTACGATTGTCACAAGGAATGGTCGATGATGAACTTTTCTTATTCTCATTATTCTTATATCTTGCTTGGAAAAATCAGGACATTTTTTGTCAACTTTCACAACAAACTAACTTCAATTTTGCCTGTATATTTACCTAAACTGTAACAAGGCAAGTGACTTTGAATAAATCTGACCATGTTATACCTAAAAAATTACATACTTGCGACATCAAAAAAGTTTGAACTCACTTTTCTTTTATGGTATGCAACCAATGGTCAGAGGCAGATGGTTGGTGATGAACTAAATGACATTAGCTTTGAGCTAAAAATTTAAACATGGAGCAAAATTGGAGCAATGATTGAATTTTCCTTGGTGTTTTTATCTAGAACAATAAATTAACTGGTTAGTGACAGTTAGTTCAAAGCAAATCAAAATAAAGTTTGCAAGTTCCCTGTACGTTTAAACTAAGCATGTACGTTTATTCATGCTAATTAGGATTTCTCGTCTGTATGTTTATTTTGGTATTTTAGCCTGTACGTTTATTAATTCCAGTTTAATTTTCCTTCGTGTACGTTTATTTTTTTAAGACTGGGACCTACCAAAACAACTTTTAATGAGGCACACACTTTTGTGTTATGATAAAATTTGATGCAATACACCAGAAAAATTTCTTGTCAACTGTACTTAGTATCATTTTCGGCGCTTCAGGGGGTAAAAATGCCCATTTTATTGAATTTTTACCTAATCTGAGCAATTTTCACTGCTTATATCGCCTACATTAATAGAAAAATAGTTTTAACTTGATTTTTGTGTAATATACTCTAGAAAATTACAATGCTGACTTGAAACTATCACATAGCTGTCAACTTCGCCTCACAAAAATGCCGGAGAGCTCCAAGTCGGAAAAATTTTACCCGATAATCCGATTTTCCAAAATCGGATTATACAGGGTCAACCAGGGGGTAAAACTGCCCATTTTAGGACGATATTTTGAATTATTTTCCAGTGGGTAGGTCGTGGAGAGTGTGCAGGGAGTGAGGGGTTACTGTGTTCAAAATCATCTCAAAACCCTTAAAATAGTTTTTGAGAACCCAGTCTCGACAGACTTTTCAATATTTTCTTTCTCCCACACGAGTTCTACTGTACTTTCTCAAAGCAATAAAAGCAAGCTTGGGCATATTTTTCTCCTATTTCAAAGACGAACACAGGCGCCGCGGCTCGACATTTTAAGTGGTCGGGCCACATAATATAGTGTCTAAGGCGGCGCCACCATGGTTGGCGCCGACGGGCTAGAAAATTTTGCGAATTTCACTCCTCTAGATTGGCTAAAACAGCCCCTTTTCTTGAAGAAGATAAAGCTCATAAAGCGCTTGAATATCATGCGCAAGGTAATGTTTTTATCTTGCAAGAAAGCAAAAAAATGGAAAAAAAGAAAATAGAAATACAAACAAAGAGAGAAATATAAACAATTAGATTAGATTTAGGCGTGAACGTCATAGTTCAATTTATTTTTCTAACTGACTTTTCAAAACATTTGAAAAATTAATTTTTTACTTCAAAAAAAATTCTTTACTCTGAAAATAAGTGGTCGGGCCATGGCCCGACCGGCCCTACCGCTGCCGCGGCGCCTGGAACAAACACGAACGATGTCGTGAATCTTCCGGTATCTACCGGTTCAGAAAACTATATACCAGACTGTCTTACTCCAACTTACTCGAACAAGTTAAGTTTGAGTAATTTCTTTATTGTACTCGAACTTAAAAATTTTTGATTTTTATTTTTTAAATGTTTTTGAAAAATTGTGAGAAGTTTGTCTAATTTCTTTACTAGAACTTTACTTGTTCGAGTAAGTCCAAGTAAGTTCGAGTAAAAAGTGGTTCGGAAGCTCGAACAAGACTGGTTTACATGATTGTACTTCTCTGGAGCTGAAGATTACATAATTGTAGAAAAAGAAAAGACGAGGAAGTAATCGAATTCTACAGGCTGTTAATGCTATTTTATTTAAAGTTAGACCAGTCTTTCAATGTCTTCACAATTTTAAACACTCTTAACGACCATTAAATTATAAAGCATTCATTGCCCTTTTTAGTATAGTAGGCCGTTGCCATAGAAACAACTGGTGATGGTATTTGCAATCAAAGTTTTTAATTTGATAGCTGATGAAGAGTTTGTTTATGCTCTTCAAAAAGTAAACGCAGACATTTTTCAATTTTTCTACAAAATAATTGGCGTATATGGTTTTTGAAAGAGAAAGTCAAATAGTTTGACTATGACCCGTATTAATTTTACTTATTTCATCATCTTTGTTGGATGATGAGTTATAGTATAGGTTGAAAATCTTCTTCAAAGTCATCAAAAATGAGCAAAAAGAACATCAGTATATGCTAATTTGAGAAAATAAAGGGACTTTTGGTTGACCCGCTCTGAAAGATTTTTTGTCAAAATCAATACAAAATACAACGGTCGTGTTCACACTGCAGACCTTCCTTAATTAAATCCATTAACAACAAACAAAGAAATTTATGATAAATGAATACACTGGTTTATCACAGTTCTTTGTAGCTTCACGAAATCTTTTGGTAATACAGATAATTGATTTTGCTTAAGCCTTCTGATTGGTCGTTTTTAATTCATAATCTTATGTAATTTTGTAGACTGTTTTCTACGAAAAGTTTGATGTCGCGCTTAAAGCCAAATAAGTAGATTGAAGTTTTGAGATTAATCGTCCTCACGCATCAATAACACTGATTGATATGATTCAATTTTTACATTTTTTCTCTCCTTTTTTATCTTTTCTGTTTTGCTGAAATATATTTTATTGCGCGAAATGCTCCTTTTGTTAATGTTAATGTATCTTCCTTAATAAAATCTTTTGTTTTAAGGGAAGCCTCTACCCTACCTTTAAGACAATAGAGCTTACGACTTTTAATTAAGGAAGATCGATTAAAAGTTACAATACTACGCGTTCGACTCTTTGTTAAATGCACGTTCTGTATTGTAGTCAACAAAGGATTCTCCTAACTACATTTTAATTAAGGAAGGTCTGCAGTGTGAACACGACCAACATCTTCTTGGGAACAATAGACAGACAGCTCGTCATATACCAGATCATTTGTCCTTAAGGGAGTTTGTTTCGAGCTAATGAATTTCTTCTTTTGTTGTTGCTTCAAAAAAGTTGAATAGTTAGCGTGGTATGACGAAATTCTTTTGTTTCTTGTCAAATTATGCGTAAACTTTAGGGGCTTATATTTTGGAGAGACCCCAGGGGAGACCTCTTTTATACCAAAATATACCTATATTTTCTTGCTTAGAATTTTCTACCGATTCTAATGCTATAACCGCATCATGACGGCATAATCAGATAAAAAGCTAAAGTGCAAGAAAATAAGAAATCAACTCTGTCTTTAATGAATTTCTTTCATTTTTTTTAGAAATAGTTTGGTATCATTGTGATGAGAAGTTTCAGACATCATGACGGCATAATCAGATTAAAAGCTAAAGTGCAAGAAAATAAGAAATCAACTCTGTCTTCTCAGGTAAGTTATGGCATGTCCTAAAATTACCATAATTTTTAGATCGCATTAGCCGACAGAAAACGACCAAATAAATGACTGAACATGAAGGGTACTATGACTAACTTTCTAACCTGATGTGTAACCTAATTGTTTTTTCGCTAATTTTCGCGAAAAACCGCAAAAACTGATTATGACGTCATAATCGATGACGTCATAAAAACTAAAAATTGAATTTCTCAAGAATGGTTTATCCAATTGTCTTCAAACTTTCACCAAAAATGTATGTCACTAAAGTCGATCATTTGAAAAAATAATTTTTTCAAAATTTTAATTACGTCCGCAAAAAATAGCATTTTTCGTTCTTTACGAATTTCCGCTGACGTCATCAAAATTTGGAAAAAATTAGTTTTTAAAATGATTGACTTTAGTGAGATACATCTTTGGTGAAAGTTTGAAGACGATTGGATTAACCATTCTTGAGATATTCAATGTTTAGTTTTTATGACGTCATCGATTATGACGTCATTGTCAGTTTTTGCGGTTTTTCGCGAAAAAATTTCTATCATTTTTTTTAGAAATAGTTTGGTATCATTGTGATGAGAAGTTTCAGACATCATGACGGCATAATCAGATTAAACGCTGAAGTGCAAGAAAATAAGAAATCAACTCTGTCTTTAATGAATTTCTATCATTTTTTTTAGAAATAGATTGGTATCATTGTGATGAGAAGTTTCAGACATCATGACGGCATAATCAGATTAAACGCCGAAGTGCAAGAAAATAAGAAATCAACTCTGTCTTTAATGAATTTCTATCATTTTTTTTAGAAATAGTTTGGTATCATTGTGATGAGAAGTTTCAGACATCATGACGGCGTAATCAGATTAAACGCTGAAGTGCAAGAAAATAAGAAATCAACTCTGTCTTTAATGAATTTCTATCATTTTTTTTAGAAATAGTTTGGTATCATTGTGATGAGAAGTTTCAGACATCATGACGGCATAATCAGATTAAAAGCTAAAGTGCAAGAAAATAAGAAATCAACTCTGTCTTCAATGAATTTCTATCAATTTTCTTTAGAAATAGTTTGGTATCATTGTGATAAGAATTTTTCAGACTACAAAATTTGTTGGACACTGAAAGTTTAAAGGTAATGGATCAAAAACAATAAATACCAATCTACTTTTATGAACATAGCTATAGAAACCAGCCCTCTTCACATGACGAGCCGTTTCTTTCTGAATTTTTTGTAACGAACAAATTAAAGCTAAAACAAAGGAGTTTTCAATAGACACGATCAGAATACTTCGGGTAATCAGAGAAGCACTTTTTCTATTCCATTCCATTTCTCTGCTCCAAGACTCGCAAAAAGTTTGAGAATTTTAACTTTAGGCTGAAAACAGTAAAAATGACCCTATTGTACATATTGTGAGGGGAGTTATCGCTTGGAATCGGCCCTTGTAGGTTTTTAAATTTTTAAACAAGAAAATTCGACGATTCTAACTTGTTATCATTCAAAATCATTTACAGACAGATAAGACTATACAAATGGCTTTCTACAAATTGAATCAAGCTTTGTCGAAATATCTTCACGACATTTATGGAGATTCAGTGTCCATTGGAAAGATTGATGTGGAGAATGTTACTCGATTTATCATTGATCAATCGGACGCTTCTTGTGATCAAAAAGAGCGTGAAGCATCTGCTTGCAAAGGGAATCGTAGTGACACAGTGGGAATCGAACTATGGATGCTCGTGAAGTTCATCGAAATCTTTCGAAAAATCTGCTTTCGCATCTATGACTAGGGATAAATCAAAAACAAGAGAATTCATCAGCTAGAAAAACCACCATCACATGCGTGAGAAGATCCCAACGGCTGTAAAACCACTATAAAGCAAGGAGAACCAAGGAATTATTATAGACACTGGAAAAACAACTCGCTGATTTTTGCCAATTTCTCATGTACAAGCCTTGTCCGCAGTAATGACACTATTGTTCACCCTCCTTCCACCATTAGCATGATTCTTCATAGCATTTTAATTGCATTTCTCACCAAAATACAATTATCCAATTCCCAAATGATTCTTTAAGTTCTCCTCCGAGAGTCAAACTCATCTAGTTAATTACTAATTATACCTCGTTATGACGTGTTAAAATTCGAGGAAGATGCAAAAACATGTTATGTATAAGAATGAATATGACACCATAATTTCTAAACTTCACCTAAAAAATCCGCCGTGCCACCACGTCCCCCAAGAGATTTTCATACCACAGTGGATCTATGAGACTCACGTCTAACATGTGTCAATCTCAGCTCTTCTCGGAGAAATATAAGAAAGATATTCCCAATTCAAAATTTCGTGTCGATATAAGCATTTTGTTTGAATTTACTCGTCTGATGATATTTTTTTCACACCAGATTTCATAAATGTATTCGCTTGGTATTCTAGCATTTATTTTCAAACTTTTGGCCAGCAAAAGTACGCATAGAAAAAGTTAGAGAACTTTTTAGAAATAAGAGTATTAATCATTTTTCAAAATCAGAGAGTCCTTCGAGCCGCCATGAGAGTTCTCCTTTGCGGACAAAGCCTGTACATTGATTGTTTTCTGAAACAAAGGAAATACAATACTTCGCTCTCCACCGTTTCATTCGATGTTTATCCAGAGTCTCTATAACAAATCCATGGGAGAACTAATCAGCCAGAACACCATCGCCACTTCAATAACCCTGCATGACTCGGTGTCCCAGTGAGACCCACCCCACTGGCCACACCTGTGAAAAATTTTCCAAAAATGGCATATTTTCCGGCCCCACTGGACAAATCGCACTCAAATGTTTGATTGAAAAATGGCCCCATTGAAAAATTCACTCATAATCCACTCAAAATGTCCTAAAGATAACGTTCCTCAAAAAAACTTTCTGTTAAAAAGACACCCCACTAGAGTCTTCTCCTTGCACTTTTTCTAGAATCCATTATTTAAAGGTGAAATATCCGAAAAGTGCAATGTATTTTTGCTCGCTCCGCTGCAAATTCTTTTTCCGTCAGCGATCGCAGACCTGATTTAGCGGCCAAATACCTGAATTAACGGCCGAAGACCTGAATTAACGGTCAAGGACCTGATTTAGCAAGTCACCGGCCGAATACCTGATGCTGATACTGATAGATAAGTTAGGGTCAGTTAAAGTATCTTGAACCACTAGACAAGGCATCAGTTGCGATGATCCAGTGGTTAGTGCAGTGGCATTGAAGACGAAAGATGGCTAGTTCGAGACGAGTTATTGGCATAATTTTTCATTCTTTTTAGTTTATATTTTTTAACTTAATTTGTTTTCAATACTATTTCCCATTGAAACATCATATAAAAATCTTGATTGGTTTTATAAAAAAGATTTATAACAAATTGCTACAATTCACTTTCTCCAGCTCTTCGACCGTTAAAAAAGGTATTTGACAACTGCATCAAGTCTTTGATTTTTAATTCAGGTCTGCGTCTGCTGACGGAAAAAAAATCTGCCGCTCCGCTCGTATACAAAATGTTTCATTTCAATGTATTGCCTGTATCTAACCTTATTTCTGTGATAATTTCCACGTTATTTGGGTTCGTTGTCATATTGTTATGAATTCTTTCGACCACCATCAACTATCACTTTTTATGGAAAATCTTAGGCAAAACACACCTTTATACAGAAAATATTATAACGCTAAAGGGAGCACTAACGAAGGATAAAAATTGAGAATGTGTACCTGCGTTGAGAAGAATCAGCTTGAAAGTGTCTTACCTCCAGTGGAAATGAGAATTTATTTAACCCGATTTATCCAGTTTCATTGTGGAACCACGGAGTCCGTAACACAAGTGTGCGTAAAATAATTGATTCATTTTGCCCCATCAACATTTGAGGACAAACAAAGTGAATTCAGCCAAACGAGAGGGGTTGAAAATCAAAATATTTTCCGTTGCCGTAAACCACGATTGTACCTGTTTAAAAGTCACTATTCTTTGCCCTTCCTTTCTTTAAACCTAGCTTCTAGCCTCCAAACTTTTGGACAGTCATTTTCCTTTGTGCAGATACTGAAAGAAAAGACCTCTATTTAAACCATGTCGATTATAAATTAGACCGTTCAGTGTGGATAAAATTTGATATAACATACTGCCCCTCAGTAGCCCCCATTTCCAAAACCTCATTACTAGTACATTTCGGTCAAAGTGTAAGAAAAGATCCATCTGATCAAAATGACACTTTTTCCATGTAAGAATAAGATTTTGACTACAGCTCTCTAAAACCAAAAGTTAGCTCGTGCAAAAAGTTGTCAAAGTTTTTCCCACCCCAGAGAAAATCAAGGAGATTTTTACCACCCCACTCAATATTTGAAAGAATATTTTGCACCCCAGTGAATTTCAGATTTTTAAATTCCCACCCCACTGGGCACAGAGACAGGGGTGTACGTGAGCAAAAGCTATCAGTCAAAAAAACCACTCCCACTTGAGGAAAACCCATCAGCCAAAGAAAACATCGCCAAGAAAGCAGATCCCATCAGCAAAATACCACCGCCAAAGGTGAAAAACCCATCAGTCAGAAAAGCCATTGCAACGTAATGAAAACCCATATCACAGCCACGTGAGCAAAATCCGTGAGCCAAACAACAACCCCATACGAGGAGAACCCAACGGCCGAAATGCCTGATAAATGACACAAAAGTCAGATCAGTAAACAAAAAACAATTTTTTGCAGACAGCACAGATTGTTACATACCTACTCAAACTTTCTTGGCAAATATCCAAACAGTAAGCAACCAAGCGTTTAAAGCATCACAGCCAGAGCAATCTAACAGATTCTTCAACGAGTTTTATAAATCAAGTTTCAAACAGTTTGAAGAAGCTTAAGTTTAATTCTGTCAAAACAACTGGAAGTATTCACATTGCAAAACTCAAAAGTGGCTTTCGCCGTATTCCTCCCTATCAGTGATTTGAAGTTCCATTTATTCGACACTTTTCTTCTTGATCAAGGAGGTGAAAAGATCTAACATCTCCGTTCTTGTCAATAAATTTGATCAACCCTTGTAGCAGAATACCGAGAGAAGTTGAAAGTATCACCTCCATATCCAATCAATGGGTAAGATGCAAAAACTATTCACCGTAACAAAATCGAAATGAAGTGAAGTTTTTCTACTTATATGGGAAAAGATTCTGAGAAACCATAAACATAAAATTGGACCGCTATCCTTTCACGAATAAGCTTACAGACAATATTCTTCAGATGGGCGATATACTTCAAATCAATATAAATGTGTATTCACACCGCCGAACCTCAACCCCAACCCATGATCATATTGACTTATGTCAAGATGTCATTAGAGAGATAAAAATCCTCTCCCCATACTCAGCAGCTGTCCAGATGGCTTTTCAGCTATGTTTCTACTTAAAAGCCAGTCACAGCTTTCGAAAACAATCAGGTTGATATGGCAGAAAATTTAATGACAAAGATCCACTCTAAAAAGATAAATCACCTCAATATCCCAAAAAAGGAGTTTACCCTAAGAGTATGTTCTCACATCACATGTCAATAAAGTTTTTGAAAATATTGTAAGAAAGAATATGCAAAACAACCTGCAGAGAAACAACCTATACAATAACAAGAAACGTGGATTTAGGTCAGAAAGATCCTGCCTCAGCCAACTGCTTGTCCATACAGAACGTTTGATCAGTCATATTAAAAATAGCGACGACGTAGATGTCATCTACCTCGATTTGAGTTAAGCATTCAACTGTGTTGATCACAAAAGATTACCCGACAAATTCAACTCCTGTTTTTCTTTATTACTCCTTGATATGAGCTACAATCAACACATTCAAAATCAAATCAACAATAATCGAATCTAATAGTTCACGGATATCCCACACCTTCACGACAAGGCACACCGATGCAATGTTAACCCTTTGGAAGTCACTTGCTATCCCACATCTTGGCTACTGCTCCAAGCTATGGTCTTTGTCAAATAGATGCACAAAAAAGACATTACTTCAAATATCAATTACAACGATGAGTTCATTTCTACACAAATTAGAGACTGGGAAGAAAATGCTATTTGAAAGCTGTAAATTTCAAACAAAAAAATATTCGGAGGGATCGTCTCTCATACGAAGGATTTTCAATGCTCTGCTAAGGCGTAGTTTATATGGCTGGTTTTTTGCCGTGTCTAATTCAAATAACTTCATCAAAAAAAACTAAGTCAAATTGAGTGCGGAAAAAGAGCGGCTGTATAAATCAAATTTTGATTTGACGTCGACATTAACAATTGAACACGGCAAAAGATCGGCACTGGTTTAAATTATAAACCTTGCAAACTGTATCCTGTACCAATCAATATTCAATATTCTGACCAAACTCTCAATACACTGCCGGACGAACCACTGTTTCCCAATTACTCCAACTTCGGTTGAGCCGATTCCGACAGTGTATCAATAATGGTTAATCATCAAATTCTATGAATGGGATCAGTACTATAAAGTACAAAGATTAGATGACTTCAAATTAATGGCTTCGGGAGCAGTTTAAGAATGGACAACATGCTGTAACTCGGTCTTGTAAGAAAAAAGGCGTGCTTTTCTCTGATGGGTAACCAAAAAGTCAAAATTTTAATAAGTCATTCAGTCACGTGGGTCGCGTTTTACTGTCTGGTCTTTATTTTACCTAAATTGGTTACTGAAGAATCACCTGTCCGTCCGAGGTGGGGAGTGATACATAGGCAAAATGGGCGCTGGGCGCTCGAGCCTCCGGGGGGGGGGATAGTTAGGCAAAATGGAGGGTACGGTATGTGCCGCCCTTAAGGGTAACTTTTTGGACTTCCAAAGTCCCGCTAAGGGTCGGAAAATCAGAAGATCAAATTTCAGTCCCACTAAGGGTCGGGAAAAGATTCTTCCCTAAGAGATCGAAATTTGATCAAAATTTTCCTTTGTTTTCTCCTTTTTAGTCCCGGTAAGGGTCCAAAGTTTGAAAGTTGGGCGGCACCCCCCCCCGTCAGCTTGCAACCCTAGTACCCCCGGGATCGAACCCCCTCCTCGCCAAGATGCCAGAAGGGTCCAGCCCTATTTTGAAAAAGGGTTGTTTGTTGTAAAGGAGGAATAGACATTTTGAAGAAATGGCCTCTTTGCCTAGTTCCTAAAAAAACATGATTTTTTCTTCTAAGCTCGAGTTACAACTCTTCCTTACTCGGCTTTTTGATAAAACAGTATTTATAACTGGTTTACTGTAACTCGTCATTTCTGGACGTAAGTTTCCGATGAACTCGTTTAAAAATGATAGTTTCTTTTTAAATGAGATAGCTCCGTTTTAAACAAGATAGTTTTTTCTGAAACGAACTTAGTTTCTTTTTAAGTGAGATAGTATCCGCTGAATGAAAGATAATTTATTTTTAACAACATAGTTTCGTTTTAAACAAGATAGTATTTATTGGTCCTTCCGCGCGCCATATAAGAAGTTGAATTGCGATGATGCTCAAAGCGTCAAAGTTTTAAAGTCAATTGGATGACGTCGCATTCAATGAAGCAAAGATACTGAAAAAGGATCTTCTCATTTCCCTTGACACCCTAAAAAATGAACTGCATGATCCAGAGAGCAAAAATCCTGCCACTTCCAGCCCAACTCTTCCCTTCACGTGACTTGTTGCTATCTTAGAGCGAGAAGAAACGTACAACTTCAACTAGAATTTTAACCACCAGGTCCCTTCTCTCTTCAAAAAATGGTTTGAGCTGTTTCCAGATAAAGCTGCTTTGAAGAAATGCCACCTTCCGGAGAAAGCATGTAGTCAATACAAAGGTAACGGACATGTGGCATGTCTTTGAAGAAGAGCGTTATTACAGATAGTTCCGAGGTCCAATGGAACTAAATTCGACAAAATAGCAGAACCATATGTTAGCTATGTTAGAAGACATTATGGCAATGCAAGGATGGTTTTTGATGGTCCCGAGGACCCAAAATCTACCAATGCCGACGAACACGTTAGGTGTTTGTTCAAAGGATCTTTCTGAAATATCAATGTGCTTCCTTAACCAGTTTCTTTAATCTTTTTCGAAAATAAAAAAATATGCAAACGGTGACAAAAATTGTGACAGGCTCGTGATCAGTAAAATCGACCACTGGAAGTGTTACAATAATTTTATTTGTTGATCTTTATTTTGGGAGAAACAAATTTAGTCTGAGACAGAAACGGTAACATTCTAATTATCATAGGTCTATTTTAGTACAGTAAAAATCAAACTTAATCTCTTCAATGGCCGCTTTAATTTTCTCAAGCAACCAACAATTGATATGATATATAGAGCTGAGTTTCAACGTCACACCATTGAATCAGTCTTTTATAACAACAAGTTGGACCTTGTTCATGCTATGTACCTCGACAAAGGCTGTTCAAATTGGCTCATTGTCTTCTGATACTGATCGGCAAATGCAGTCTTTTAGATATTGATTTCTGCGCTAAAGGTATACAGTCGAACAGTTTCAAAAAGACCTTGAAGGGTCATAGGTTAACAAAATAAGACCATAACTTTGATTTCCTTCACAAAATATCGGAAAACAATTTATATTTTCTCAGTTTTTCCTTCTAATTTGATGTCAAGGTTGCAACTTCTTTCAGTCTGTGCCACAATTAGTTTTATGCCGTAGTTTTATTCGATCTGCCTGACCAGGGTGCAGTATATATGCAGTGCTGACGAGTCCGAATAAGGACCTATATATTGAATCTAAAAACTAAAAGAAAATTCCCCATCAAAGTCCCGACGTCTCAAATTAAAAGACCAAAAATCCTTCTTGAAAAATTTCATCTCAAAGTCCTAGATTCCAGGGTACGATGAGTAACCATTCAATTCTAATGATAGTGATTGGAGAGTCTAGTGATGATGAAAACCTGGCTATTCTGATTATTATCCAAAAAAATTATGTGTTTTGCCTTGAAAAAATAGTATATGTCTGTTATGTATGTATGAAAGTTAGCACAGAGGTTCCTCATGGGTATTCGAACCAAACCGCAGTCACTTTATGATATCAATTGTTGCTAATTTTTTGCTAAATATCCACGGAAACAAGATTTTATGTTCAAAAATAAAATGCAACAAAATATCACAGTGTATTTTCTTCAAATTTCCACCCTTTTAGAGCAAACAAATCAGAATTTTTGGAAAAAGATTTGCAATTTTTCATGGATTTGCTGAAATTTGCACCCTTACAGTGCTTTTCTGATACTTTGAAAACATACCCCTAACCATCACACATACCCACCGGTCAATCTACCTGACTGCATCGCCACCCCCATCCTGAGAGGGGGATCGAATTGACGGAATTCTACAAAGAACACCATTTTTGTTATCTTCTTTCCATGATTTAAGATCAATCAGTCGAAAATTATTTTTGAAAATGTTTGTAGAACTTGTTTGCGGAGGTTTGTATCCAAAATTAACGTCATCAGGAAATTCTGTGCCAGATTTTTCAGTAATAAATTAGTTATTTAAAGGTTAGGGTATTGCTTTTATCCCCCTTTTTCCGAATTCATACATGAAAAATCAAATGTGATGAAAAATTAGTCAAAATGAGAAAAAATACCCAAAAAATCGGTATCGGAATTGCGTGTAATTTTTTACGGAATTTCGGAAATTTTGGCAAAATTATTCGGTATTTCGGAAATTGCGAACCCCGTACGCCCCCACCTTGTGGGTGATTTTGATGGCGGTGGTAGCGGCATTATGCTAATTTTGCTGGTAATGCACCCCTGTATCAGTGACCCGGTCTAATTTTAAACGCCAGTGCGATAATGGGTCAATAAAGTCAAAATTAATCATAACTTTCCGGCCCGGACAGAGATTTTGTCATACCCTGGTCAATAATAACATTATTAACCCCGTCATAAAATTACAGAATTTTTACCCAAGTGTTTACCTCGATGAAAGTTTACTATTCTTTCATAGTTACCCCGGTGGGTTTTAAAAATGCCACCGAGTTATTGAGACAGGGGTGTGATAGTGGATATGCCGACTTTTATGATTTTAGTAATGTTGTTACTTATATTGATTATCTCTTTTAGTGCCAATGTCGAGTATTTTGGACATGGGTTTGATTTTGAACTTGGGTTATATAGCGCCCTCCTGTAGTGCCCAGTTTGAGTTAGAAATGGTCATTTTTGGTCTAAATCGTAGTAATAGGATTGTGCTTGATGGTCGAGCAAATCAAATTTCAAGCGAGATTTTCTTTACAAGAGTTGTTTACAGTTGTCTTGTATCTCAGTTTTAGTCGTCCAATAGAACGTGAACCATGTTCAAGCTCTCCAAACAAAATCATTTTTCTCTTAGCACTGCGATGTCATCTGCATATTGTGCCTCATGAATCAATTCGTACATTACTTTGGTTTTTGCCTTCAAACACTTCAAGTCAAAGAATTTTCCATCGGTGCCAAATCTTAACAAGGTTGAACGTCGGTGTTTGACATCTTTGAAAGCATCAATGAGAAGAACTGCTACATATATACCAAACAGGGTTGCGGCAAGCTTGTAACCCTTGTTGTATTCAAACAGTTTCGATAACTTACCATCCACGATCAAACAAGCTTTGAGATCAGTATATAGGAGTTATGAGCTTTATCAACCCAGGTGGACAACCGATTTTTCCCAAGATTGAAAAAAGCAATTGACGGTTGACCGTGTCAAAAGCCTTGGTGAAGACCATAAAAGCTATGTATAAATCACGATGTTGTTCTCTGCTTTTCTCCATAATTTGCCCCACTGTGAAAATTCCATTGATCGTACCACGACCTTCACGATACTCTTGTTGTGAATCAGGGTAAACTCTACGTGCAAGAGAAATTCGTCTTTGCAAAATCATATTAGAAGCGAGATCCCTCGATGATTCCCACATTGACTACGGTCTTCTTTCTTGAACAGAATCGTGATGTTTGGGTTAACGAGGTCTGACGGTAAAAGTTCTGTAATCCAGAATAGATTGAAGAAAGTTAGAAGGTACTTTTTCAAAGCATTGCCTCCATACTTAATGGTTTCTGGTAGGATACCGTCTGATCCAGGACTTTTTCCTGACTTTATGTTTTCAATGTTCATCAAGTGATTCGTCAATTGGCATTTGATCGATTTTATTTAACTTCCATGTCGGCATCAGTTTCAGCATTCAAGAGATCCGAAAAGTATTCAGTTCAACGGTCATTGATCTCCTTGCTTGTCGGTGGTTAAGAGTATATCGTTTTTCAAACGAACTTGGTGAGTACTTTTTGATCTTGGACCATACACTTCACAAAGTATCGCGTAGAATTCTCTTAAGTTTTTTTGATTAAAGAAAATTTCTTTATTGATAAATCAAGCGTTCTTTATCTGCCGAACTCATTGTTGAATTTCTTTCTTGTTTTGGTGACGAAAATTGATGAGCGAAAAGATTTCGATATCATTCTCATCGAACCAGTCATTCCGCTGCTTTCGTTTCTTTCCAAATGTAAAAGGTGGCAGCTTTTTGGAGACACTCCTTGATGTCATCCCATTCTTGAGGAAGGTTAGTCAGGTGTTGGTCGAAGTATTGATGCATTTTCAATCATTTCACGCGTAACTTTGATAAATGGTCTGGTAGGTGGTTTTTTTACCTTTCTTTTTGCGCTTCAGGAAAAACGAACATTTACAAATAAGCAGTCTGTCGTCCGTGAATTAGTCAGCTGAGAAGTTGACCTTTACTACGTCGATGTTGATTTGCGAGGATATGATCAAGTTGGTGCCAGGTTTTAACCTGTGATTTTTTCATGTGGTTTTAAGAGAATTCTTCATCTGAAACATAGACCGCATAACAGAGAGATCATTCTCAGTGCAAAAATCTAACTTTTTTTTTTGATAACTTTGCATTGTCGGTGCGTAAACACTGACAGGGTTTAGATGATTTCCAGAGTTTAGTTGAATTCTGAGAGTCACAAGTCTATCAGAGGTGTTCGAGATCTCAAGATGAACATTGGAAAGTGACTTTGAGACGGCAAAACCGACCCTAGCTTCCTTCGAAGCACCAGCACTCCAGTAGATGGAGTATTCTTTTTCAATTAAACTGCCGGTATCTTCTCGTCTGACTTCGCTGAGCGCACATATGTCAATGCGAGCAGTATTAAGTTCGCGTGAGATGATTGCTGTTGCACGTTCTGATGGACTGAATCTGTGCTGTTATTGGTAGTTCGAACATTCCATGCACCAAGTGATAACTTTTTTTCGTAACGGTTAGTTGGACTTCGCATATTTTTCACCACTGCCGACAGTTGTGGGGTATCAGTTTCCCCGGATGTGGTAACATTTTTAAACATCAATCAAAACTATCATCGCTACATCATACTATGAGGCTACCCCAATGAGTGACGACATTTCTTGGTGTAAGAACAATGCTCCTTGGCAGGATATCTCATGGTGAAGTGGCAAAGCAAAGCTGGGACGGCTACTAAAGATATCTTGTTACGTGGTGCCAGAGTTATTAACCGAGTTGATTTGTAAAACTGATGGTTACCAGAAGTAATGCCGGGTCGACTAAGAACTACTGCCAGGTGCCAGAAGCGATGTCGAGTTGACAAACACAGCTGCAGGTGCCAAAAATGATGCTGAGTCACCTTACTTCGCCATTCTAAAGCTATTCCGGAGGCCAAACTCTAACCACTGCCCACAGCAAAAAACATGCAAAAATTTGACAACAATCCACTTTTTTGAGGTTTTGAACGTTTTTTGACCATTTCTGGTCAACAAGTGTTCCAAAAACCTCCAGATTTGGCTCTGGTTTACTTTATTTTCCTCTAGAGAATTAATTCAAGTTTAACCACTGGGCACCTTTCCGTCATTCAATCAGGTCCATGCAGATATTAGCCTTTTAAGTTTGAATTAGCGATTTTCTTAAAAAGACTTAGTAAAAAAGGACCGTGGCACTTAAAGTGTTATAGTAGTAATGTTGTTGCTGATTTTGATGTTAGTGGATATTTTTTTGGAGATTCTGATGAAAGTGTTAATAGTTATGCTGATTCTGCTGGTAGTGGATATGTTTTGCTGATTTGTTGATGGCGTTTGAATTTAGCTGATGTTGTTCCTGGTTATGATGGTGATTGTTATGTTTTTGCTGCTTTTGCTGATAGTGGATATGTTGTTGCTGACATTGATTATTGGGGGCATTAAAGTGGTACAATGCTTTTGCTGGTTTTGATGGTAGTGGTGATGTTTCTGCTGATCTTTCTCATAGTGTATTGTATGACTTTCATGGTATTTGATTTATTTTGCTGATTTCGATAATGGTCGTAATGTTTTTGCTACTTTGATGGTAGTGGTAAACCTTTTGCTACTTTGATGGTAGTGGTAAAGTTTTTGCTACTTTGATGGTAGTGGTAAAGTTTTTGCTACTTTGATGGTAGTGGTAAAGTTTTTGCTACTTTGATGGTAGTTATAAAGTTTTTTTTTTTGAAGCTCCTGTCTCAGAAGATATCCTCGAGAAATGTCGGAAAGAATCGATTACTGCACCAGTCCAAAGCATCCAAGCCAAACAACAAAATATTAAAACAACTCACGATGATCTTGAAGAGAAAAGAATCAACGACACGCTCAAATTATTCGAAAGTAAGTCGTCTACTGACAGTAGAAATGCTTGGAATCTCGTAAAAGAGTTGTCTGGGAAGAAATCCACCTCTCAAAATTTCATTTCCGGAGAAGATAGACCCAAAATCTGGAAAAATCATTTCCAAAAACTTTTAAACAACACTCCCGATGTGACAGAGAACGTCGAAATCGTGAGAGTCTTTGAAGAATTGAAAGATATACGGAAAGGTGACTTTGATATTAACGAGCTAACAAAAGCAATAAAACAAATGAAAAATGGAAAGGCCCCAGGATCAGACTGCCTTCCTGTTGAATTCTGGAAAATTGAGAATCTCAATCAAATCCTGTTACAGTTTTGCAATTCTGCTTACCATGGTGACAGACCAACTGAATGGGGACTTCTTAAACTGATTCCTGTGCCAAAAAAAGGTGATTTATCTAAACCCGACAATTATCGCGGTATCTCTCTTGCACAGACAGCATCAAAGATTTTTAATCGTCTTATTCTAAATCGTATAAGACCGGCCATTGACAAAGTTTTGAGACCTAACCAAAACGGGTTTCGTGAAAATCGATCAACTTCGTCCCATCTACTCGCCCTTCGTAGACTTATAGAAGAGCTAAAAAATCACAAACAAGAAGCTGTCCTTGTATTCATCGATTTCAAAAAGGCTTTTGACTCGATCATAAGAGACAAGATGTTCTCTATATTAGAGGCCTATGGTATACCACTTGAAACTGTCAACGCAATAAGGACTTCTTACAGAGATACATCATGTTACGTTTCCACCCCTGATGGCGACTCAGATCCTTTTAAAAGTTTAAGAGTTTTGCAAGGTGATCCATTGGCACCCTTTTTATTCATCATTTGTCTAGACTACGCTATGAGATCTGCAATCCTTGATACAGACGGAATAGTTTTGAAACGTAGGAGAAGCAGAAGACATCCTCCACTACTTCTTAGTGATTTAGACTTCGCTGACGACATCGCATTGATCGAAGAAACTATCAAAAAGGCACAAGATCTCCTACACCGCGTTGAAACTGATTGCCAGCGGGTTGGTCTTTATCTGAATCCAAAGAAAACAAAGTATATGCTTGTGAACTCGAATGATTCTTCCCCTTTAAAAACTTCAAACGATAATATCATTGAAAAAGTCGATGATTTTACCTACCTGGGTGGTCTGACAAACACTGCTAACGAAATGAATGTACGGATTGGAAAAGCTTGGGGCGCAGTAAACGCCCTGACTAAAGTATGGAAGTCTCCAGTTAATAAGAAAACAAAAATAAAGGTTTTCAGACAAACAGCCGAATCAATATTGCTCTATGGATCTGATTTTTGGACCATGACAAAGACCCTTGCAAAATCCATTGATGGAAAATACACAAAAATGCTGAGAGTTGTCTGCAACGTACCTCCAACGACACGTATGTCTAACAAAGTCCTTTATGGAAACATTCCTCCAATCTCTGCAACAATACGAAAACGTCGACTTGCTCTCGCCGGTCACGTAGCACGTCGAGAAGAGCCCGCCTCGCAGCTATTGATGTGGTCACCCGACTCGAAGAGAAAGACTGGAAGACCTTTCACTACCTTGAAAAGTGTCTTACTTGAGGATACTGGTTTAACAAAGAAAGAAGCGATCAACATCATGAAAGACAGAGAAGCTTGGAGAAAATTTGTCGTAGCTTCACCCTCTCGCTGAGAGGGATGAAGTTATGTATGTATGTATAAAGTTTTTGCTACTTTGATGGTAGTGGTAAAGTTTGTGCTACTTTGATGGTAGTGGTAAAGCTTTTGCTACTTTGATGGTAGTGGTAAAGCTTTTGCTACTTTGATGGTAGTGGTAAAGCTTTTGCTACTTTGATGGTAGTGGTAAAGTTTTTGCTACTTTGATGGTAGTGGTAAAGTTTTTGCTACTTTGATGGTAGTGGTAAAGTTTTTGCTACTTTGATGGTAGTGGTAAAGTTTTTGCTACTTTGATGGTAGTGGTAGAGTTTTTGCTACTTTGATGGTAGTGGTAGAGTTTTTGCTACTTTGATGGTAGTGGTAAAGTTTTTGCTGCTTTGATGGTAGTGGTAAGGTTTGTGCTACTTTGATGGTAGTGGTAAAGTTTTTGCTACGTTGATGGTAGTGGTAAAGTTTTTGCTACTTTGATGGTAGTGGTAAAGTTTTTGCTGCTTTGATGGTAGTTGTAAAGTTTTTGCTACTTTGATGGTAGTGGTAAAGTTTTTGCTACTTTGATGGTAGTGGTAAAGGTTTTTGCTACTTTGATGGTAGTGGTAAAGCTTTTGATGCTTTGATGGTAGTGGTAAAGTTTTTGCTACTTTGATGGTAGTGGTAAAGTTTTTGCTGCTTTGATGGTAGTTGTAAAGTTTTTGCTACTTTGATGGTAGTGGTAAAGTTTTTGCTACTGTGATGGTAGTGGTAAAGTTTTTGCTACTTTGATGGTAGTGGTAAAGCTTTTGATGCTTTGATGGTAGTGGTAAAGTTTTTGCTACTTTGATGGTAGTGGTAAAGTTTTTGCTACTTTGATGGTAGTGGTAAAGTTTGTGCTACTTTGATGGTAGTGGTAAAGCTTTTGCTACTTTGATTGTAGTGGTAAAGCTTTTGCTACTTTGATGGTAGTGGTAAAGTTTTTGCTACTTTGATGGTAGTGGGAAAGTTTTTGCTACTTTGATGGTAGTGGTAAAGTTTTTGCTACTTTGATGGTAGTGGTAAAGTTTTGCTACTTTGATGGTAGTGGTAAAGTTTTTGCTACTTTGATGGTAGTGGTAAAGTTTTTGCTAATTTTTGTGGTAATGTTTTTGCTGGATTTGTAATGAATCAAATGATTTCAACTCGACTTCGCGACCTTTGGCAATAAGAATACCTCTTTCAGCTCAATGTATTTGAACTCGGAACCTCGGGCCATTGGGCTAAGGGAATCTTTCTTTCAGATAGAATATTGATCTAATTCAGCTCAGGATCTCGCCACCACGGGAACCTATACATAATCGAACTTCGAAATATCAGGAGCTAGTGCAGATAGAACTTTTATATATTTGAACTTAGGAATATTTCGTTCAGATATAAATATAGATTATTAATAAATATGCATTTAGGGATCTCGGAGCCTTTGATTAAGGAGCTTTTTTGAAGAGGGTATTAATCTATTTAAACTCGGGACTTTAAAATCTCAATATCCCTATCTATAGAATATCTTTTTTGGATTACAAGATCTTCAAAAAACCAACAGATCGGTCATCATACCTCCATAATACCTCATACCACCCAAACAACCTAAAACACAACATATCATACGGTCAAGCACTAAGGATGAAAAAGATTTGCTCTAACCCCAAAGAATACAACCAATCCCTTCTCCAAATGAAAGATGCATTCATCAGAAGAGGATACAAAGCTGAAAACCTCCATAAACAGTTCGACAAAGTAAAGAAGTCACCAGTCCTTGCATATAGACGCAACAAAAACTTGAAAGATCTACTTGGACAAACATCAATATCCAATAACCAAGTCTCAAGAAAAGAACAAAAAATGAAAGGAAAGTGTCAGTCTTGCTTAACAAGGACAGGACCTTTTTTGCAAACAAATAATGTCAACCTCAATCTTCACCAGCCAACAAACCAAAAGAACATACCAGATTTTCCACAACGTTAACTGCAAAAGCACTCGCATCATCTACCTCCTGGAATGCAACAAATGTCACATCCAATATATTGGAAAAAGCGAGAGCCAATTCAATCAAAGACTCAATAACCATAGAAGTAATGCATACAGACCACGACAAGAGTGCAAATATTTCCACCAAACCAACCGTAAAGTTGACCATCATCGAACAGATCAACGAAACAGATATTGAAAAAATGAAAAGGATAATACTACAGAGAGAAAAGTTCTGGATCAAAGAACTGAGAACCCTCACACCTCATGGATTGAACCAAGAACTCAATCTTCTCCAACTGAGCGCCTAAGTCTGATCTACACGTTCATTTTAGACCGAATTCAACTTATCAGAAAAATGCCAGAGAACACTGCATTATGCATGCACCGGATTACCGACTTACCAATTACAAATGTTTCTAAATAAAGGCTACCGTGAATATCTTTGCATAAATTGTTGATAGAGAGCTACAGAAAAAGGTGACTCAATGATGAAACAGTCAAGAAAGCATTTCCCAGTTTGCATTGAGTGCATCTACGATATGGGATGATATAATGTTGCAAATAAAAAGAAACTTGATAATGCTCACTGGGCGAAATTAGAGCTTTCCATTTTGGAAAGATGTTGGAATGTTCATCTTTAACATCTTTCCTCAATTAGCGAAAGACCATTTTTACAATTTTGTGGAAATTTGTTGAAAGATCTCATTTCTTCATATTTCCAATTTTGGAAATTTCATCTTCACTATCTTTCCAAAAATTTGAAAGATGATATTTCTATGATCGTGGAAATTCGTTGAAAGGCGGTCTTTCTTCACTTTTCCAATTTTCTAAAATACGACTTTTACTAAATTTCCTAATTTTAGGAAGAGTGAAAATTCCAATCTATGGAAAGTTGTTAAAAGTAGATTTTTTCCAATTTTCCAATTTTCGAAAATATGACTTTTACTAAATTTCCTAATTTTAAGAAGAATGAGATTTCCAATGTATGGAAATTTATTAAAAGATGATTTTTTCCATCTTTACAATTTTCAAAAATATGACTATTACTAACTTTCCTAATTTTAGGAAGAAGAGTGGAATTTCCAATCTATGGAAAGTTGTTTTCTTCACTTTCAAATTTTCAAAAATATGATATTTACTACCCCCGGAACCGGATCAAACGATTCAAATTATCAACCCTACTTATTCCTAATATCCCTTAATTAAAAGCTTCTATTTTTTGGCATAATCTATTCTATATAAGATAGTGCCATTTTGAGGCATATCAGAAAATCAAGGAAAACTTTGTCAACCCCACTTTTCAAAGTCTAAATGTGTGCGCGCGCACGCTCAGAATAATTTAGCGCTTTTTTGGTTATGGCGCGTTGGCCATCTTGAATATTAATGAAAAACATAAGATTTCTGGGGGTAAAGAATAACTTGTAAAAATATCATTTTTTCAAGTAAGTTTCAATACATGATTAATTTTCAGAATATATAAAAGTCTAAAATAAGTTTGAAATCTCTATGCACCTAGCAAAGTGTAAATATTGTGCTAAACATGTGCTAAATAATTAAAAACTTCTTTGAGTTGTCCGGTTGTAACCCCCGGTTTTCATTTTCGTCAACAAATTCATAACATTGGAAAAATAAGTCTTTCAAAATTCTGGTTGATGAAAGCAGGAAGCAAGCCAAACCAAGTCGTTGGAAGAAGACTGAAGCATAAGACCTGATTTCTCCCCTAAGCCTTTGTAAGTACCAAATTTAGCTACTTTAACTACTAGAACTGAAAATGTCCTTTTTGCCTTTGTTTTTTTGTCTTAGCTGGAATAATTTTTCTGAGACTCTTTCACATGCTTTTTTTGGCACTTTTTCAGCAGTCTGTCACTTTTTTCTGAGAGATGCCTCTGGCAATATCACATTAATGCATTTTCAGGGGACTGTGACTAGATATTTTCTTTCTATGATTGTTGTTTCTAGTGAATGTATTGCAACAATAAATACTGTATTTTTAAAATTCTAAAGAAACAGACCTAGACATGTTTTATGAGACTTTTGTAAAGTTTATTCACATTAAATAAATAGATATAGAAATCGGTTCAATGGAAACTTGAATAGCCGTCCTTTATTGGGAGGGGGTTGTACTTTTACTGTGTGACGGGATTGGTCCTTTTTAAGTATGGTATTATGGGATTTGACATTTGACGAAAAAAAAGACAGGAAAACGGTATTTTAAAATTAGACGGTGACGGTATTTGGCCTTATTTTTTGTCATTAGCCTGTATTTGAACTTGTACAAACTGGTGTGACGGTGTTATTATTTTTTTCAATTTTCGGGATTCCTGGATTCAGCAAAAATTTTGTCGTGAAAACGGCATTTCAAACCCCTACAACCCCCCCCCCTTTATTTGCACTTGATATTTTGCATTCAGGATGTGATTTTCAGCAGTTTTCTAACATTTTTGTGGAAATTCCATGCAGTCCAATTGAGGCTAAGAAGGGAACAACTAAACTAGGAGCTAAACCTTGAAATTAAAATAATTTTTCATTCCAACCTACCCATTTTCAAAATCTAGGGTTTGGGTATTGACAAACCAACCTTTTTAAGTCCAGCCTGGCCCATTTGTTATGAAAGGGTTGTGCTCCATATATTTTTTCAAGATTTACAGAATAGCACAAAGAAGTATGAAATCTACGGTTATTGCATCAAATTGTCTCTTGAAAATTGTAATTAAAACAAATTAGCTAAACTAAAGTGAGAATGAAGTAAATTTTTGGTTGTTTTGGTTTTTTCATAATGATAGAAATAATTGTTCTCTGATTACACAAAATGTTAGGCATTTTAAATGGGATGGATAAAAGAATAAAAAAGTTTCAGCTTTAAATACTTTCAGCTTTTTTTACAGCTGCGATTAGATAATTCTTTAATTCAAGCTGGTGTATAAAAATGCTTTACTCTTCCTCACCTCAGGTCACAACGCTCGACAATGTGTTGATGTGAACATGGATAAAATCATTGTCATTGTTCGGCAATAAATTTTATATTGTAAGTATGTATTTTTCTTCAAATTTGTTTTGTATTCAACACAATTAAAATCAAAGAGCATTCCTAATTAGTTTAACTAATAAGAGCATTACAAACTGAATTCGTACTAGAAACTTTTCTCCTTCAGGCATCAGGGAGATGCAAGCAACAACTTGACTCTGTGACTGCTGGTATCATGTACCAAAATTGATAGTTTTTAAGATTTCTGGCAGACTTGATAAATTAAATGTTTTTGTATTTTCTTATTTTGTTCAGGAGAGATGGTCCAATCAAAGTGTTGTAGGATGCTGTGATTTTCAATATCGATTAAATCGACTTATGAATTCATCCCAGCATTCAAATGATTGCTACATACCAATTTTTATAGCTATATAGTGGAAGCTGACTTTTGAACAATTATCAAATGAATTTGATGTAAACTTGGTTTTGCTTGTGCTTCATGTTTTTATCAAAGTTTCCTCTTTGGAATATATACAGTTTACCATTATTTTTAGTTTTTCATTTAATTTGAAATCAATGGAAATTAGATTATCTTGGCAAGAGTTTTTTATATTATTTATTATTTATGTATTAGTTTTTTAGATCCTCAAAATGATTCATCATTATACTCTAAAGCTTTTAAAGAGTGCCCAGGCAAGATTGACAATGATTTTTTTTTGCAACCTTAGAGTTTTCTAAACATTTTAGAAAAAAATAACCCTCAATATATAAAGTATATAAAATCTGGTTTATGGTAGCTGAATTTAATTTCTCAAGCTTTCTTCCTCGCCATTTTCAATTATTTCAAATTATTATTTGTGATTAGATTAAGTTTTTTATAAGAATCGCAATACTCAAATATTTGCAAACTTTTAAAAATCATGCTGAGCCTCAAAATATTTTTCAGTTACAATTTATTTGTCTTCCATTTATAAAATAAACAAGGCTTAAAATTATTCTTTGGCTTTTGAAATTTGAAATTATTAGTTCTTGTTTCCTTCCTCTTTTGCTCACGTTTGAGACGGTACTTGTTACTCTTAGGTGCCAAATAAACGGTCCCCCCCGCTTGTTAATTATTCGAAAAATTTCCAACCCCCCCGGACCTTATTAGGACCCCCCCATTTATTGATTTTAAAGAATATTTTCAGTTGGCTAAAAGAAGTCCCCTTATTTTGCTCCAAAAAGCCTGATTTAAGCCTATATTTACCTTATTTTTGGGTTTTCATAAGTACAATTTCCAACCCCCCGGCAATTAGGTCCCCCCCGTTTATTGAAATTTCAAAAATTTTCCAACCCCCCCGTTTATTCGAACCCCACCGTTTATTTGGCACCTAAGAGTAGTTGAATAGAGAAAATTTTGACGATTAAATGAAAGATATTCCAAAAATTGAAAAATTTGAGGCTTTCCTGGATTTATGAAATTCTTTCCTGGATTTATGAAATTCTTATGAAAAAAACTGTGTACTCTAGATTTTATTTTCATATCACATGCATGATTAAGTGACTTAACTTATTGATGTAAAAGCATATAATTATGAAATATTTTATTAGTCAAAATTTTACTCTTAAATTAGTAGCATTAATAGCAAGAAACGCAACTTGTCACTAATTATATAACTTTTAATTTCTTGTGGGAATTAGAGCTTTCAGCTGTTTGGAAAGAATTTCAGATTTCAAACCTTTGTAACTTTCCATTATTGTTGAAAGATCAAATCCCCAATAGCTTGGAAGATTTAGAAATAACGTAAATTCCACGTTTTTACAACCTTTAGAGAAAAGAATTTTCAAATGCTTGAAGATAGCCTAAGTAAATTTCCAATCAATGTGAAAATATGAAATTTTTGAACAGTATGGAAAGATGTGGAAGATTGATATTTCCTCGTATTTCCACTTTTTCGAAATATGAACTTTCTAATTGTTGGAAAGTTAGAAAGATGATATTGTGGAAAGATAGAAAGGTAACCTTAAAAACTTTCCAATCGATGTGGAAAGATGAAATTTTGGTCAGTTGAAAGATGTAGAAAGTTGACATTTACGTATTTCCGCCATTTTGAAAAGTGAAATTTCTAATAGTTGGAAAGTTAGAGTAATGATCTTTCCACTGATTGGAAAGTTAGAAAGATGACCTTGTGGAAAGATAGAAAGGTAACCTTATTAACTTTCCAATGGATGTGGAAAGACCATCATTCCACTCATTGGAAAGATGTGGAATTGTCACCTTTCCACGCCTTTCCACACATTGGAAATCTCTTTTTTCGCCCAGTGGCTGTCATCTGGCTCCGACCTCTCCGATGCGTTCGGATCAGTGCTAAACAATGTTCTTAATTACTCGATAAGACACATTTAGATTCCGAAAGAGGTGATACAACTAATGATGAACTACCAAAATTTATAACGCGTTTTTTCGCAATTGAAATTCTCATCAGAGGCCATATGGCATTTGTCAGTCTATTAAAACAATTAAGAAGGCTTTTATGGATGATATAACGATCTTGAGCTGGAAGCACGAATTCGAAGCAAATAAGTAAGCCTGAACAAGTTTTCAATGGCGGAGAGATTACAACGTTAAAGCTTATCAAATTTAAAAACCGTCCATTTAACGTTAGATGAACGTTGAAACAGCATTGTGTGCCAGAAGAGGAGCCTATTAAGAGTTTGGGAAGGTTATATATGGCATTCTTAATGATAGAAAAGAGGTAATACGGATCCAAGCTATTGCTGATGATGATCTGGACAAAATTGAGAAATCCAAGTTGCAAGGCATTTTCAAGATTTGATGCTTACAATCGACTCTTTATGATTTACGAGGTTGCTGTTTCGAAAATCAATATAATCCAACCGAAAATGAACCTGAAGAAAAAGAACTTGTTGGGGCTTCCTAGAATGTTCGTCAATCTATAAAAATCACTCACCCCTCTGGATATACTTACCTGTATTTAAACTGTACAATTTTGGAAAAATCAGGTACGTCCTAACATTTCTGGAAACTTCTGATGATAGCATCCGTTTCTCTTTACCAAATATTCCAATGGAAAAAAGTGGAAGGCAGAAGAGGAGACAGACTCAATCAACGGCGACTGGTGCTGTCTTAAAGTAATATTCATGCATAAACTGCAACTAAAAATAAGGAAATAGATCGCAATGGCTGCTAAGAAAGAAGGAAAGAGTTCGTACTGACTGCGAAGAAAGAAGCAAAGAGATCGTACTGGCTGCAAAGAAATAAGCAAAGAGATCGTACTGGCTGCAAAGAAAGAAGGAAAGAGTTCGTACTGACTGCGAAGAAAGAAGCAAAGAGTTCGTACTGACTGCGAAGAAAGAAGGAAAGAGATCGTACTGGCTGCAAAGAAAGAAGCAAAGAGATCGTAATGACTGCAAAAAAAGAAAGCAATTGGTCGTACTGACTGCAATAAAAGAAGGAAAGAGTTCGTACTGACTGCGAAGAAAGAAGCAAAGAGTTCTTACTGAATGCGAAGAAGAAGGAAATTATCGTACTGAATGCAAAACAAGAAGGAAAAAGTTCGTACTGATGAATGCAAAGAAAGAAGTGAAGAAATGGTACTGGCTGCAGAGAAAGAAAGAAAGACATCGTACTGGCTGCAAAGAAAGAAGGAAAGAGTTCGTACTGACTGCGAAGAAAGAAGCAAAGAGTTCGTACTGAATGCAAAGAAAAAAGGAAAGAGTTCACAACTGACTGAAAAAAAAGAAGGAAAAAGATCGTACTGACTGCGAAGAAAGAAGCAAAGAATTCGTACTGACTGCGAAGAAAGAAGCAAAGAGTTCGTACTGAATGCAAAGAAAGAAGGAAAGAGATCGTACTGACTGCAAAGAAAGAAGGAAAGAGATCGTACTGGCTGCAAAGAAAGAAAGGAAAGAGTTCGTATTGACTGCGAAGAAAGAAGCAAAGAGTTCGTACTGAATGCAAAGAAAAAAGAAAAGAGTTCGCACTGACTGCAAAGAAAGAAGGAAAAAGATCGTACTGACTGCGAAGAAAAAAGGAAAGAGATCGTACTGACTGCGAAGAAAGAAGCAAAGAGTTCGTACTGAATGCAAAGAAAGAAGGAAAGAGATCGTACTGGCTGCGAAGAAGGAAAGAGATCGTACTGGCTGCAAAGAAAGAAGGAAAGAGTTCGTACTGACTGCGAAGAAAGAAGCAAAGAGTTCGTACAGAATGCAAAGAAAAAAGGAAAGAGATCGTACTGACTGCAAAGAAAGAAGGAAAGAGATCGTACTGGCTGCAAAGAAAGAAAGGAAAGAGTTCGTATTGACTGCGAAGAAAGAAGCAAAGAGTTCGTACTGAATGCAAAGAAAGAAGGAAAGAGTTCGTACTGGCTGCAAAGAAAGAAAGGAAAGAGTTCGTACTGGCTGCAAAGAAAGAAGGAAAGAGTTCGTACTGACTGCGAAGAAAGAAGCAAAGAGTTCGTACAGAATGCAAAGAAAAAAGAAAAGAGTTCGCACTGACTGAAAAGAAAAAAGGAAAGAGATCGTACTGACTGCGAAGAAATAAGCAAAGAGTTCGTACTGAATGCAAAGAAAGAAGGAAAGAGATCGTACTGGCTTCAAAGAAAGAAGGGAAGAGATCGTACTGGCTTCAAAGAAAGAAAGGAAGAGATCGTACTGGCTGCGAAGAAAGAAGCAAAGAGTTCGTACTGAATGCAAAGAAAAAAGGAAAGAGATCGTACTGGCTGCAAAGAAAGAAGGAAAGAGTTCGTACTGACTGCGAAGAAAGAAGCAAAGAGTTCGTACTGACTGCAAAGAAAGAAGTATATTGAAGTTATATACACTGAAGAATATACAAACTAGCGACTAACTCTGTAATAAAAACCCAATATACATTAAGGAGAAAGAAATAAAAAATGTAAAAACAAAATGAATGCACAAGACACAAAAGGAAGTGATAAGCTGAAGACCGAAGTCTGAGATCAGGTGCGATACCTTGAGCAAGCTACTCTAGAGTCGCCTATCAGCTTAACAAGAAGAAAGAAATTAAAACATAGGCACAAAGGAAAGAGTTCGTACTGACTGCAAAAAAAGAAGGAAAGAGATCGCACTGACTGCGAAAAAAGAAGGAAAAAGATCGTACTGACTGCGAAGAAAGAAGGAAATAGATAGTACTAACTTAAAAAAAGAAGGACAGACATCGTACTGGCTGCAAAGAAAGAAGGAAAGAGATTGTACTGGCTGCGAAGAAAGAAGCAAAGAGTTCGTACTGAATGTAAAGAAAAAAGGAAAGAGTTCGCACTGACTGAAAAGAAAGAAGGAAATAAATCGTACTGACTGCGAAGAAAGAATAAAATGATGGTACTGGCTGCAAAGAAAGAAGGAAAGAGTTCGTACCGAATGCGAAGAGGCAGGAAAAATATTGCACTGACTGAAAAGAAAGAAGGAAAAAATCGCACTGAATGCAAAGAAAGAAGGAAAGAAATCGCGCTGACTGCGAAGAAAAAAGGAAAGCGGTCATACTGACTGGAAAGCAAGAAGGAAAGAGTTTGTACAGAATGCGAAGAAAGAATGAAAGAGATCGCACTTAATATAAAGAAAGATGGAAAGAGTTCGTACTGACTGTGAAGAAAGAAAGAAAGAGATCTTACTGACTGAAAAAAAAGAAGAGATCGTTCACTTCAAGGACAGTGTAATACTTACGAAGCATGTTAATGTAGGTGGATCGGATTCGCTGCTGTTGTTGTTGAGTGATATTCCACGTTTGACAGGAATATGTAAACCGATTGTGCACCATTGTATTTAGGAGATATACCTTTGTTTTCAGGATTTACTTAATCAAACTTTATTGTTTAAAGTTTTTGGTTCAAAAGTTAAGAAAGTGCCACCTCTTTCCGTAGACTTGGCCTCTCAGTCACAGAGTAATGACTCCATCAAAGATGAACAGCCTTACTCTGACGACACAGAGCAACTACAACCTCAGCCAGAAGCAGATGTTGACGCAACCGCAACTCAGTCTACGACAGAGTAACCATTACTGACTCAGCCTCGAGCCACTGCTTCTCAGACAATTCCAGTTGAAAGTCCAAACAGACGTTCAATGGACGAAAGACCAAACTCTCCAATCTCATCACCTGTCAGAGATTTCAAGAGCTCAACAGACACATTTAATGGTATAATCAAATCAATAACAGATCGAACTTCCCAATGTATATTTTCTGAAATTGTAATTCAGATTGAACTTTGTATAGATGAGAAAATTGATTTAATTGATGAACACTCAATTCCTGATGCATCAATTCAAGATACACTGAATCTCTCATCAAAGAAATGAAAGAACTTCGTAAAGGACTTAGAGCTAATATAAAGAACTTTAACAAATATTTCACCGTTAATCACATCGACAACCTCAAAACTGTTCCCAACATTGACATGAGTAACTTAGACGATCAAGAGTTACTTCAAGCAAGAGATGAAATTCCATCACTTGACAAAAAGCTGGACACTATTTCAGAGAGGTAAAGATTATTGAAATTTCCTCTCTCAAATGCAGGACTCTCAAACTTGATGAAAAACATTGAAATTTCATATAAGAGCGTTAAATTAAAACGATCAACCATTGCGTCTCAGATCAAGTTAGCCATTCAGTCGAAAGGGATCATCAAATTCAAATCTTTTGACGAAGCTAGGCTTGGTATTGACCTACAAAAGTTTGCAGGCTATGACTCCAACACAGATATTTATACCTTCAAATCAGACTTTTAGAAGGTCAATCTACGCAACACATCGAAATCACTTCTCGCAGACCTGCTCATAAACAACAGTTTGTCTGAACCTGCTTTATCATAGGTGAAGGGGATGACTGATATCAATCAATTTTGATAGCGCATATGGAAACACCAAAGTTCTTCTTCTCAAGAAGTTAAAGGACTTAACCAACTTACAACAAACCTCTAAAGCCAGAGATCTGAAGAAGCTTGTGGTTTTCATGTGGAAACTGATAAATATCATAAAAGACTTGATCAACTTGGCTGAATCACAGCAAATCGAAAACAACCTGCACTATGGAGATGGGTTAAATAATATATACACCTTACTTGGTGACGCAAGAACAACACGTTGGTTTACAAGGATTTGAGATCTAGAGCTTTCAGAAAAAGACAAGTGGAATCACCTGGTCGGCTTCTTAGAGAAGGAGGTCAAAGTTCAACAACAAAGTGTCTTGGTCAGTTATCCAGACGAGAAGCTATCAAAGCAGCAACCACCACCCAAGAAGCAACATCCAACACAAGGGAGAAGGTATCATAACCTTCCACCGCCTGCATCGCCAACTCAAACGAAAATGTCATTTCTCCGATGACATATGTGGCAACCAAGGGACCAGGAGGTTCCATGTTCAATCAGTATTTCGCCTGCAAAGACTTTACTGAAAAAACCACCAGCCGAACGACTGACAACACTGTGGAAGAAGGGAGTTTTTTCCCAATGTCTCTTACCTAGAGCAAAGCTTCAACACCCAAAACACAAGAATGGTCAATGTCAGCAGGATTTCATCTGCACTCATCCATCGCATCAACAATACACCGTTAAACATCACGTGCTTGTGTGTGAGGAGCACAAGACAACCAAAGAGAATGAAGACCTACTGAATACATACAAATCAAGATTCATCACAAGAAATCCGTTACTACAAAGTTTCAAGGACATCTCGTTATCATTCTTCACAGTCAACACAGATCAGCCCAGATCTTGCAACACATCATTATCAATAACCAAGCTTTTACAGTCTTCTTTGACAATGGATGTAGCGACTTTGTCATCAGAAAGGATGCCGTTGAGCGGTTTGGACCATATGCAACCAACGTTAGTGAAGGAAACTGCGAAATCAGTGGCATCGGAGGAGCTACAACATCATCCAAGCATGGTTTCTATACTGTCAAGATTTTATTGGCCAACGAAGAACTTGCATCTATGACAGGGATGTGTTTCGATAGAATTACTCAAACATTTCCAAAATATCAACTTCGGGATGCAGACTCAGACATACGCAGAGAATTTTATGGCAATCCTACTTCACTTCCAAAACTTCCGAAATCAGTTGGAGGTCATGTCGATATGATGATCTTCAATTTCATCATCATATCATTTTCAGGATGGCAAATGGCTTATCAATCTTCGAACCAGTCTTCACTAGTGCTGATAGCAGTGTGGGCATCTTTGGGAGACCACATCATTCATTTGATGGTGTTCACAAACAACATTTTGGCCAGTTCAACACAATCTCACCACAAACAACCCATCTCAGCTATCAATCACTAATTGCCTTCGACAGCAAATCCTGCTTTCAGATCAATCCAATACGAAACTTTTAAGTTTCAGGAAATGCTGGTTCAGAGAACCCCTACAGATGAGTCACATGCCGTGAATGCAAAAAATGAATCATGGGGGATAGAGAACATCAGCATTAAGGAGAAGATCGAACAAGATCCCATCCAAAATTCAATCAACATCAACCTCGGATCAAAGATTGTCACAGCCAAACCTCTATTCATTCATGAACCGTCAGTCATGCTCTCATCTAATTAGGAGAAGGCGCTCAAGATCTACTATCAGCAGCTACGCAAGCTCGACAACGCACATGATCTTACAGACATGAGCGACATAATTGAATCAGAACGCAAGATGCAAGAGCTTGGATTTGTTGATTATGTCAAGAACTTGCCAAAGTCATCTCAAGAATCATAATCAAACGAAATTCAACATTTCATACCTTGGAGATTTGTATGGAAACAGAATTCAGTCAGCACACCATGAGGAGTTTTCTTTGATGCCTCAAGTCCAAAACCAAACCAAACTTGATTTTCACTCAATGATTCACTCTATCGTCGCAAAGGATGTCAACAGCCTCAACAAACTTCAAGACATTGCACTACGTTGGCGCATCCACAAGTCAGCCTTCGCAACTGATGTAAGGAAGTTGTATAATACAATACAACTCGACTCTACTTATTGGTGCTATCAACGGTATCTATGGCAGGAGGACCTGTCATTCAACGAACATCCAAAACAGAAAGTTGTCAAAACCCTCATTTACGGTGCCCGTTCCAGTGGCAATCAAGCAGAACAATTATTGAGGGAAGTTGCAAAGCTGTCATCCGATCAATATCCTGAGGTGGCTGAAATTATTCATAATGACATGTATTTTAATGATTGTGTCAGTGGTGAATCATCAAGGGAGCTCATCATTCAATGTTCAAAGGAGATGGAAACCATCAGCAATGGTGAAAGATTCCTGCTCAAAGGAATTGTCATGTCTGATGAAGACTCACCCGAATCAATGAGCAAAGACGGCAGTTCTGTCTTTGTTGCTGGAATGAAATGGTGGCCCAAAGATGATCAACCAATAATCCTCCTCCAATGAACTTCATACCAAAGAAGAGGGGTAAAAAGTCAACACTACTTCTCAAGCGACCGTAGTACAGTGGTAGAGCATCCGGCTACGGTTCGCAAGGTTGTGGGTTCAACCCCCAGCCGAGTCATACCAAAGATTCCCAAAATGGTACTTGATGCCTCTCTGCTTGATGCTCGGCAACTAAGAGAAGGATCAAGGGTAAGTGGAGAAATCCAGGGAGAAAGAGTGGCGCCCTCCCCTACCTTCGGGTAGATAGCTATCGAAAGAGGAGCCTTCGGGTCGCCTCCGACTGCGGTCGCAGACTTACTTACTTACTTCTCAATCGAATCCCTGAAAAACTCACACGAAGACACTGTCTCGCACTATGGGGAGATCTTCTTGGATTACTCTGTCCTATCACAGCATCCCTCAAAATCGACTTGCACGAGTTGGTCACTCGAAAACTGGACTGGGATAATCAAATCCCAGATGATCTTCGTCCAATCTGGATCACTGACTTTGAGATGACTGAAGAACTTTATTCACTCAAACAGAGCTTTCATTCCAGAGGATACCTCGAACCTTCAACTTTCATCTGTAGATTTTGCAGATGCTAGTAAGTTACTTATCTGCGTGTCAATATATGCTCGATTCAAAAGGCAATGTGGATCATACTTGAGTCAATTGGTTTTCTCGCGTTCGAAGCTGGTACCAGAGAACATCTCAACCTCGGGCAGAATAGCTTTCTGCTATTCTCAATGCTCACACCGGTGAAATAGTCAAACGATCCTTCAAAATTGGCGTCAATCGTTAATCAAGCTGACCGACAGTCAAATCATCCTCTACTGGATTAGTAATCATGAAAAAACACTGAAACAGTATGCGCGTAGCCATGCCATCGAGATCCTGAGATTTACCAATCGTGAAGACTGGTATCACATCAAAGAAGAGGATATGTTAGCTGACTTGGAACAAGACGAGGTGTTTCGATCAGTGATATCAACAATCAATCAGAATGGTTCAAAGGTTCGTCCTTCCTGTCACTCGAGGTGTCAGAAATGCCAATCAAAACTGCGGAGATCAAAGTAACAACTACTTCACATGTCACCACACCTACGTTCAAGATTATAGCTCGAGAGCTGTCGGCCTTTTTATTAGGTCATAAGCCTCAGAATTTTAACCATCCTCAACGTGTTCGCCGTATCGAAAACTGTCAAAAAAGTTTTGTCAGATCAAACACTAGCGGTCTCTTTGATCTCCACGAGCCCAAAAAGGAGGTCAAAAAAGGTCTTAAATTTAGGTCATGAGCCTCATGGCTAAAATTTTACAGGTGATTAGTACAACCCTTAAGGACAATGAAAATCGAAAATCTGGAGAATGAAAAAGGGAGCCTCAGATATATAAAAAAATTGAATTAAAATGAGTAAAAAGTAAGAAAAATTTAAAATTTTGGCCATTTTGAGTAACTGATGACGTCATTACGACACAATGACGTCATCAAATAATGACATAAATTTCCCACAAAGTGTAATTGGATGTTATGGACACACTGTCCAAATTTCATCGCTAAATATTTAGTAGATCAAACGCTATAGAAAGTTTCGTCTAAGAGCGGGGTCATTTTCGACACCCCGAAAATTCTCAAATTTTTCAACTTCAGAGGCATCTGACCAGGTCAAGGAACCGGATTTTTTGGTTAGATTTTCGATTTTCATTGTCCCTAAGGGTTGTACTTATCACCTGTAAAATTTCTGCCATGAGGCTCATGACCTAAATTTAGCCCCTTTTTTGACCTCTTTTTTGGGCATCTGACCAGGTCAAGAAACCGGATTTTTTGGTTAGATTTTCGATTTTCATTGTCCTTAAGGGTTGTACTAATGACCTGTAAAATTTTAGCCATGAGGCTCATGACCTAAATTTAAGCCATTTTTTGACCTCTTTTTTGGGCTCGTGGAGATCAAAGAGACCGCTAGTGTTTGATCTGACAAAACTTTTTTGACAGTTTTCGATACGGCGAACACGTTGAGGATGGTTAAAATTCTGAGGCTTATGACCTAATAAAAAGGCCGACAGCTCTCGAACTATACGTAAGAAGTTTAACAAAGGGTACAATACAGTAAATATCTCATCAATTCCAACAATTTTCGTCTCAACAAAGTCCTGCGTATCCTTGGTCTATGCGTCAAATACATGAATCAGCTCAAACTATCATGCAAAGGACTCACCAAGATCAAGAATGAAACCAATGCTTGCTATATATATTATCATCCCATCAGAGGAAGAGATTCAGCAATCAAAAAGATACTTCTTCGGGAAGGCATCAGCTGAGCTGAAGTATTTCAACGTCACAAAGAAATTCAAGCATATTTCAATGGAAAAGGATGGCTTCATCTATCACGGTGAACGAGTTCCCAACATGGATTAGAATATCATTGTAGGTCGTTTCAATCAATCAATGAAAGACCTTACATCAACAACATTCATCGTCCGCTGCTGGAAAAGTTCTCACCAGTTGCAATCGCTATCATCAACGAAATCCATTGGTATCATCCATCCTTCAGCAAATCACTCTGGTGAAGAAACAACAATGCGCTATGCCAGCAAAGAAGCTTACATCATCGAAGGACGTTCAATTATGAAACACATCAGAAAGTCATGCCAACATTGTCGCTACATCCTCAAAAGAACACTTGACTTTGCCAAACCAAAAGATCGGAGCTTGCCAGCTCTTGTACAGAGCGAAAACTGTTGAAATAATCTCAAGTTAAAGTGTGTTGAGAATGTGTTGGGAATAAAGGCAGAGAGAGAACGAAAGGAAGAAAGATCCACTCCCCTAATGGAGAACTGTGAAGAACAAGGTTGGACTGCAACATACCTGTCTATCAAAGTCGAAGTCAGAGGTTTTGTTTGGAAAATAATACACAGCCTGTGGTTTCAGTCGCTTTAGAATCGAGAAAATTTTTCGAGATCATTAAATGAACTGTGGAGAATGCAAGCTTTATTATCTGCAACAAGAAGGACATTGTGTAAACAAAAAATCAGTCACCATGCTATAAGGCAAGTGCCATCCCTTCTATGGTCTGTCGTGCATATAAAGAAATGCTCGTTGTTATGGAAACTCAAAAAGTAATTATTACCATGGCTAAGGATAACTTAGGGCCTATGAATTATGCTTTGTCGAAGCCCGAATTCCCAGAACATCAGCTGCCTTACAGACTATCCGATTTAATTTCTTGTCTACCCGTGGGCTAATGTTGTTCAACTTCCTCCCAAAAGAATTGAGTAATTGAAGTGTACTTTGCTAACCTTCAAAATAAAGTTAGACAAGTTCCTTGCTTCCGTTCCAGATGAACCCTGTGTTCCGGGGTTTACAACCAATGCTGCCATCAAACTCTATTAAACACCAAATCAACAACATGCAGGCGGACATTAAATTGCTCACCTAGATGGAAGACCATAGAAAGTACTTTCAAGTACTTCAAGTATATTTGTTGAATTTTGTGATCAATTTAATACTCTCCGACTTAAAAATGTTGTTTTAGTTTGCAGTGCTACTTCCACTTATTACAATGGAAATGGACGCTTTAGTGATATTTCACGACTTGCTTCTTTTCTCCCTGTGAACATTGTAAACTTTTAAAGCTTTTTGATGTTCTTGACCGTTTGAGTTTAAAGTCTAAAAATGTTCTTTTCTTATAATATGTTCTCATCTTCATCAATTTGTGATCATCTTTGTCCATTTTCCTAAGTAAACGGTTGTTTTAGAGTCCACAAAGCCTTAAAATGTTCTTAACTTGTTTTCAATATTTTGGTCATCGAAGCTATCAAGCGGTAAAACATTTTAATAAAATGAAAATCGAACTGGGAATAACAAATTCGCACGTTCGAAAAGGAAATTGCATTGAAAATCATTAATTTAGAAAATTGCCGAGCGCCCCAGCGACACCGTTCGCCACGCTTAATATTTTGCTCTCGTCACGAATTCGAATATTGTTAAAATTGGTTAAATTAAGAATAGCAAAACACGCAACACGCCAAAAAGATTTTGAATCACGCCATCACAGAAAGGAGTAAGGATCACGCCATCATAAAGTCCCAATCACTTTATGATCACTAACCTTCAACTGACTTGACCATTATCCTGTTATTTCAGAAAGGACAAGGAAATACTAGCGTTATACACAACCCTATTTAAAAGGCTTTTAATAAAGGAAACGGGAATTTATGACTCAAAATCAGTCGACCTAGCCAACTGTATCACTTAGCAAGGCAAAACTGTAGGAGTGATATGAAACCCTCTTGACACGTTCAAATCCTTGTAACACCTTACCTAAACAGTTCCTTACAAGGCAGATATCTTATATGACTCGACAAGAGAGTAGAGTCAACCCTATCTTAACACGAAAAGAGCTAACTCACCAAATTCTAATGAATCAATGAGGATGGGGAATCACTAGTTTGAATAAGTGAGTATTTGATTTCTTTTGTTTACAACCCAGATACTCACTTGGGACTATCTGAAGATCTCGGCAACTTTTCCGGGAAAAGAGTTTTTTAGCAATAAGGGATTTTTCAACCAGTTTTTGTAGTGGGATCAACCAGGCGTGTGATTCAGCCACTCACAACCTTTCTCAAAATTTAATGCAACCCTTTACAAAGAGCTATTACACTATCCAATTGGTAGAAATGAATGATAATACCATAGCCGGGTACCATAGTATAAGAAAGCCACGGCTGGAATGGTAACGTCTGGATTGCTGTTGTTCTATCTCTGTCGTATTTAATTACTTTTGTAGATCAAGAAATCGGTAATATATAGCATCTTTAATGGTAAATTTTATTGGTTTATCGTTGATAATTACTTTTCACTGCGTTTTAGACAATATTGATATGCCCTTAATAATACATTTGCATTATGTAACTATTATAAAGGAAAGATCAATAATAAGAAATATAAACAAGCAATAATAAATGGTTGGGCTTAAAGAACTCAAAAAATAATCAAGTGCCTCGAAAGCCTTCACAATATTTCAGTGAAATAATTGTAGGAATCGATGAAAAAGAACATCAAGATAATACTGTGAAAATTTCAAGCTAAAAACTTCGGAATTAATTGTTCCAACTGACAGGAAAGTTGTCATTGTGAGTTAAGTTCATATAATTTTAATTTTGGCTAAAAATACCCTTGGAAATATGTCCAAAGTTAGTTCATATATTGTTCTATTGAGCCCAGATTCAAAGATATCTAACATCAAAAGTTGTTGTGAAGGGAAATAAGAGAGAAATTCCAAAAACTATCTACTCAGAATAAATTGATAATGTTGACGTTCTTATAAATCTCGGAGACAGAGATAGGACAGCAATTAACTGAAAAGACAATGTGGTAAACATTCCAGCCGCGGCTTTCTTATACTATGATAATACAGTTGACTCTCGCTAATCGCACGTGGAAAAAAACTTTGAACTCTTATTTGGCGTATGACAAGGAGGACAAGAATCTCCAAAATATTTATTTTGTTGAAATATTTATCCACTTAAATCGGAGACCAGAAAGAAAAGAGCAGGATGTAATTGCCGTGAACATACCACTGACCGAGCTGGTTATCCCATATCCCCGACATCTTGAAACTTTACATTTAAAAATACTTAAGGCTTGAAAGGGACTTTAAATACTTCATGTTTTTTTCGAAATAAACGCTAAGAAAACTAAAATGGTGACGGCAGACTCCGAAGACCGGAACCTCAAAAATGATTAAGTCATCGAAAATTCTGTGTTCAGGTATTTAAATTTACTTCAATTACGACTCGACAGGGGATGCAGAAATTCACTTAAAAGATGCTATTTCCCAAATCAAGTGAAACCATATTATCCAAAAGTTTCTCTATCGAAAGATTTTCCTGAAAATAGGGTGTATCTTCCCAATACAACGGGGCATAGTGGGCTAACAAATTCTTGCAAAACAAGGAATATCAATGAACCTTCACAGCAGCGTGTACGATCGATATATCAATGTGCACGGAAAAATGAGGAGGCTTTGAACAACGAATCGATAACAATAATCAATTAAGGTCCCACTCCGCTCTGTCAAGGTGTTCTGACCTATGCAAGATATATCCTCTATTAAGTTAAACGACAACAACGAAACTGCATCACCTGTATTGTAAGACAACCACTGCAATTGACAAAAGACTACTTTTCAACGTTAACATCAACAAAAAGAGAAGATAGCTAATCGAAGCAACCGAGGACGACCTGCTTAATGGTCAATCGACAAAAGAATTTTAGATATGGAGAAAAGAAGAAAACAAAGGTTATGTTTCACCAGGTCCTAACCAATCATATTTTACACATACAAACATAATTTAAAGGAGAATGAATAACAAGCAAGAAAGTTCATTAAAATAGAAAGCTAGCCTATTGACATAAACCTTTATTGGTCAGCCCTGGCTGTCGACAAGACGTCAAGAAGACCGATTTTATTACTTTTTCGGTAAAACTATCCCGAACGGCTTTCTGGTATGGTCAAGCTGCAAGGTGTAAACGATTATTTTAGAGCCAATCATCACTATTTCTCAATCGAAATTCCCTACCTTGAGAAACACGTATCACTCCCTCCATCTAGCGAATTTGATACAATCTGATTTATCTTCGAATCTTGCTTAGCATTTCGGACTGACCTTCCAGCGCAACTGGTTTATAACAAATTAATCTCAGCCCCGAGTAAGGATTAGCCGACAACCCTGTATTATTAATACAATAATGACCGGTTAGTGAGGGCTGTACTGAGAAATATTGCCCGAGGTCAAGTAACGACCGAGCTTGCGAGGTTGTTGCGTTGACCGAGGGCAATATTTTCAGTACAGCCCGAAAAAAACCGGTCATTATTGTATTTGTTAACCGTTTCCTTCAACTTTGATTGATTTTTAGCGCTTTATCCAGGAAAAATAGCGAAATAAAGCAGAAAAAACAAGCAAAAAGAGATAAAAAATTGCTATAATTTCTGACGTCAGAAATAAAAAATGAGAGAAATGATGTCAACGCATTGTTCATTTTCCTTTGAAAAAGTGACGTCACAATGAATTTTCCTAACGACGGGCAACTCTGGACAATGTAGGCCCGTCGTCATGCGAAAAGAACCAATTGCATTGCGCAAAAAGCCATGTAGCCCGCTTCGAAAAAGTAACCGGTTAACAATGTCCTAAAGAATCTTTTCAAAAGATTGTGAAGGATTATAAAATTGATTCAGGCAAGGAACATAATGTGAGGGGTTAGGCCAGACATCAAAGGCAAATGACTTCCAAAAAAGCACTAATACGGTCGAAATCACAGATTCGAAAAGTAAGAAGTTGGCGATTAGCAAGAGTCAACTGTGCAAAAGACGAATCTGAAAAGTAAATAAGTTCAATTATCACCTAAAATAGAAATTCAGCATAGGTTAATTAAGATCAGCACCTAAAGGAAATTTGAATTAAGATTACATACAGTAATTGTTAAAAAAAGACTTACACATTATTTGGGATGCTTCAGATCATGGACAAGCTCTCCATGTGATCAGTTGCCAAAAAACAATGGGAAGAGCGAAGATGTTGATCATGGAGACGTGTTGGAAGAAGCGTACCAAAGAGGACCCCTTTGTCGAGAGTTTCATAATTTTGAAATTTTGGACGTAGTAATCGGTAGGAAAACCTTATCATAATTAAATGCCGCTTGTACATTAAGGATTTAAACATTGGAAACTTTAAGTGTACTTTGGATTTCTTCAAGAACAAAATTATATAGCTGTAAATTACATCTAAAAAGGAAACTTTTGACTGAGTTCAAGTTTATAGATTGCAATTTTGCTTGCTGAAAAAATTATCCTGAGTAAATTGTTATTAAATGTATTCGTTTTTGATTAAAAACCATCCAATAATTCCGAATAAATCAAATGATACCACCTACTTAGTTGTCAATGATGACTTGATTAGTTATGTAAGAAAATTATTGAATAAGAAGAAATATTCAAATGCTCGATATAATGAAATAAAGAAAATCACAAAGTGCTCGAGAAAATTCGAGCAAAATATCGATGGATAAAGAACTAACGCAGTGTTTCATGCTGGTGGAATCTTCAAGAAACACTGTGTAGGATATTTCAAATAATTTTTTTATTTCTCAAAACGTTCGATAAACCGTTTTATGTGAATATTTTGACTTCTCGTAGAATTAGTGTTTTGTTTTTCTTTTTGGTTATATGATAAAACGCATTCGATAGCTTTCCAATTTCGTTGGTTATTGAATTCATTCCTCAGGTAAATAAATATCAATTAGCATTTTTTTTACCTTTAAAGTATCGTGCTATATACCGGGTCCGCCGCAAAAAAGTTTCTCTCTTTGAAACTGATTTTCTCGAAATCTAAAAACTTTTAAAGAACCATTCCTATTCCATTTGAAAGAAGAATAATAAACTTAAATTTTGATGGGCCATTTATTAAATTCGGTTCATTAGATCAAAAGTTATGCTCAATTGAATAAAAAATGTGTGTTCAATTATTGTAAAATGCTCTTAATCATGTAAAGCCTATTGCAACTACCAATTTTGAAATAAAAATTTGATAGGTCGATTTTTAACGTTATTGAGCACTTTCAGAAAGTGACTTTTTTATTCAATTGAGCATAACTTTCAATCTAATGAACCGAATTTAATAAATGACCCATCAAAATTTAAGTTTATCTTTCTTCTTTCCAGTGGAATAGGAATGGTTCTTTTAAACATTCTAGATTTCGAGAAAATTAGTTTTAAAGAGAGAAATTTTTTTGTGGCGCGCCCAGTATCATTTATCTTTTAGCAAGTGCAAAATTGCGAGTACAAAATTGCAATTTATCAACTCAAACTCCATCAAAGTTGAACCGTTCCAAATGTAACTGAGAGCTAACTTGGAAAAGAGCTTTAGGGTTAAATCTTCCATTATTTCCGTTTTTATCGATCAAAGGAAAGTTTTACTTAAAATTTGATAAATCAACTATCGAATAAGATAAGCTGAGGAAGAGCCATGATCATGAAATCATAAACAATACATTTTCAACATTCAAATAACAGGAAGGTTTCATTTAGTCACCGGGGATAATTTGTGGGAAACGAAAGGAGGAGAAAATAAAGATGGGGCTCGAAACGCTGGTCAACAATAGCCGGGGTCCATGTTCGTCGATTATTGAAATTCTATAGATATGAAATTTTGCACCCTATGATCATAGATTTCCATTCACCTCTCTTGGTTTCAATACCTGTATACCAAAGTTTAGCGAAAAATTTTTCCTCAAGCGTTAGAAAAGGAGATAAAACGAGAAATTTGAATCCTAAAATTCACAATGACATACAAAATCTATATACTTATTTTCTAGTACACCTGATTTAGTAAGTTTTGATAATTCGAAAAGCAAACATCATAGAATAAATAACCTTTCATTGCATCTGAAATATTTTTTCGCAGGGTGTTATTCGCGATCATGTACCTGACACCAAACCGCGCCCCCTGACAACGATGGATCGGTTTCACATGTTGACTGGACTTGGTCCAGCAGACTATTTTCCTGTGAAGGAGGCATTGATGAACGTCAAGCGCTTTGTTGGGAAAACGACGCTCTCTTAATTAGGTGGAAATAAAATTATGAAAAAGCGATAAAAATCTATTAGGCTGAAAAAATCTATTAAGCAAATGGTAGTAAATAGTAGCAAAAAGTAAATAACAATCAATGCGATGGTGAATTCTTGTGAAAAGAATGAAGAATAAACAGCGAACAAGATGAGGACGGTGAGAAACAGTCAATTAGGATCATTCCCGAAGTGATTGGTTGTAAAGATTAAAGCGTCTCAAGATGCAGAATTACAAAAATACATTGATCATCCGAGGTTAACAGTGAAATGTCAAACTAACAAACAAGAAAAAGTAATAGTTTTCTCCGAACCGTGGATGCAAGAATTTGAAAAGGGTAAGAAAGTAAATTTACATTAGCTTTTATATCTTAAGGAAATCAACCTGGTCGAGAAAATTAGGCTATTGTTCGGTGGCAATAGTACATGTCATAAAAGTAAAAGTGTTACAAAAGCCATCTACAAGGTTGTATATGGTTCCCACCATCAACAAAATCAAAAGTTTCGTCTAGCAAAGACCAGAATTTATTTAAAGTTAAGCAAAAAGGGTCCCAAAGTCAAAATATTTTCGTTCTAAAAGTGGGTTCTCGATTTTTTTCTAGGACTGCCCCCTAACTCCAGGATTATGCACAAAGAAAAGAATTGCATTCCACGAGAAAGACAAAAACAACAACCTTTAAGGAAAGCTCCAGATTATGGATGCAAAAGATTATTATTCAAAGACCACACCCACATGCGACAATACCAGAAGGATACAGACGGATTTCTGTCAGAGTTAGCAATGTTTTGTTAACCCTAAATAACTTTATATCGAAGAAAACGTTGAACTCGCAATAGATTTATGTCACTTAATGACATTATACATTATAATACAATGACATTGACATTATATTTGCCGAGTAAGTACATTTAACGATATTTCAATGTTTCAGCATAAGTAACTTTAAACCCAAATATCTCGTAATCTAGCCATCTAGATCCTATCTTAAGGTCCATCTTTAGAGTCTAGTTTATAGATCCAAATCTGAAGTTTTTGATGACGTCAGCAGTGAGATATTTTAAATCACTCAGCTATCTACTTTCATGATGTCGCAGATAAAACTGTCAAAATTGAGTCTTTTAATTTTGACATTTAACAAGACAACTCGTTTGGAGGGGTAATTTACCCAAAATAGATGTAATTATAAAATGCATCAAAAAACCTTTCCAATCGACTGAAAGTTGTTTCTGGGAGTTCTAGGACCCATAAGGAAAGTAAAAACCGAGAAATAGGACTAACATGTAAGTAACGCAAGTTCAATTGGTTAATGATGCCTTGATAATGTTATATCGGGGAAAAGAGAAGTAAATCTTCACTTTCACTTTAGCTTATTTGAAGGGTAAGGAGATTCTTTAATATGCATCTAAAATCTAAAAACAGAGGGATAGAAAATAACTTTCGGGTCCTCTAGCGGGGGGTACTAGGGTTGGCGAATGAGGGGTATGTGCGGACAGGACCTCCGAAAACCGACCCTTAGAGAGACTGATTTTTGCTGAAAAGGTGACCCTTAGAGACTTTTTGAATTTTTTTTTTTCGATTTTTGAAAAAAGTCATACCCTTATTGAGACTTTATTACAATTTTTTCTCTGGAAATCAAAAAATTTCTTCAGAAAGAACTACCATGTAGTTTCATTAAATCACAAGTCTTTGGAAGAGTTGCAAAAAAAAAAAACGGATATAAGAACACAAAAGGTGGAAAACCACAACCAGCAATCAACAAAAACAACATAAATTATTTTTTAGCTTTTCAATATTTTCGTTATAAACACGATTTGCCAAGAAAATTGGGCTTGCAAAGAAAACAAAGCGGGTAAAAAAAACACAAAATGTGGAAAACCACAACCAGCAATTAACAAAAACAACATAAAATATTTTTTTAGCTTTTTAATACTTTTGTTATAAACACGACTTGCCAAGAAAAATCGAGTTGCAAAAAATAACAAAACGGATATAAAAACACAAAGGTGGAAAACCACAACCAGCAATCAACAAAAACAACATAAATTATTTAGCTTTTGCAATACTTTTGTTAAAAACATGACTTGCCAAGAAAAATCGAGTTGCAAAAAATAACAAAACGGATATAAAAACACAAAGGTGGAAAACCACAACCAGCAATCAACAAAAACAACATAAACTATTTTTTAGCTTTTCAATATTTTCGTTATAAACACGACTTACCAAAGAAAATTGGGCTTGCAAAGAAAACAAAGCGGGTAAAAAACACAAAATGTGGAAAACCACAACCAGCAATAAACAAAAACAACATAAAATTTTTTTTTAGCTTTTTAATACTTTTGTTATAAACACAACTTGCCAAGAAAATTCGACTTGTAAAAAAACAAAAAAGGGGGAAAAAACACAAATGGTGGAAAACCAAAACCAGCAATCAACAAAAACAACAAAATATTTTTTAGCTTTTGCAATACTTTTGTTATAAACATGACTTGCAAAGAAAATTGGAGTTGCAAAAAAAAAAACGGGTATAAGAACACAGAAGGTGGAAAACCAGCAATCAACAAAAACAACATAAATTGTGTTTTAGCTTTTCAATATTTTTGTTATGAACACGACTTGCCAAAGAAAATTGGGCTTGCAAAGAAAAAAAAGCGGGTAAAAAACACAAATTGTGGACAACCACAACCAGCAATCAACAAAAACAGCATAAATTATTTTTTATTTTTTCAATACTTTTGTTATAAACACGACTTGACAAGAAAATTCGACTTGTAAAAAAATAACAAAAAACGCCGGATGAAAAACACAAATGGTGGAAAACCACAACCAGCAATCAACAAAAACAACATAAATTATTTTTTAGCTTTTCAATACTTTTGTTATAAACACGACTTGCCAAGAAAATTCGACTTGTAAAAATAAACAAAAAACGGGTAAAAAACACAAATGGTGGAAAACCAAAACCACCAATCAACAAAAACAACATAAATTACTTTTTAGCTTTTCAATACTTTTGTTATAAACACGACTTGCCAAGAAAATTCGACTTGTAAAAATAAACAAAAACGGGTAAAAAACACAAATGGTGGAAAACCACAACCAGCAATCAACAAAAACAACATAAATTATTTTTTAGCTTTTCAATACTTTTGTTATAAACACGACTTGCCAAGAAAATTTGACTTGTAAAAATAAACAAAAAATCGGGTAAAAAACACAAATGGTGGAAAACCACAACCAGCAATCAACAAAAACAACATAAATTATTTTTTAGCTTTTCAATACTTTTGTTATAAAAACGACTTGCCAAGAAAATTCGACTTGTAAAAATAAACAAAAAACGGGTAAAAAACACAAATGATGGAAAACCACAAACATCAAACAACATAAATAAACAACATAACTTATTTTTAACATTTTTAACATGTGATAAACTTTTTTATATACACAACTTGCCAAAGAATTCGAAATGAAAGAAAAAACAAGAAAAACTACGAGATCAAGATTGCACAATAACTTTGATAAAAGCATGGCTACCAGAATGCCTAGCGAAACACAAAGTATGACTTTCTAGTGAAGAAGAATTAGTTGGAAAAGCGTTTGAGCTTTAGCTTTTGAAATTATTTTCATAACAACAAGCCAGGAAACACCAGTGAGAAAGAAAACAAAATTTAATGGTATGAAAGTCATGAAAGATCACAACTAAAAATAATCAAAGAAACGAAAACTAAGTTTGTAAAAACATTGATGAAAGAAAATACAAAATTCAAAGAAAACAAAACTGAAGACGCATCTTACAAATTTGTACGAATGATTTTGACATGACCACATGACAGTTCTTTCGCTTTTGATTAAACTCTATCAATATTTGGAATAAGTGAGCCTGTAAAGCCTACGCGTACTGAAGTTGAAGGAACCCTTCAAGTTATAACAGATATAGCAGACCATATGCTTGTAGACTTTCATAATGAAGATTACCAGGGAAATAGTATACATGACGATGAATTCTTGAAAGCCATAAGTAATATAATTTTTTTCAAAATGAAGTTTAAGCAGAAACGCTCGACGACAAAAACTTAACTCTTAAGGAGTGTCTAAATGGAACAAACATTAAAAATTTCAAAGCCAAACTAAAAAGACCGTAATGAAGAAATAGTATGGAAGATATTGAGCAATCCCATTTGAAGACATCAATACAATATTCATGAACTTGATCTTCAGGAAGATGATTGGACAACAAGAGATAGTTTTCAGAGAGAGACTCATCCCAAAAAAAAACATTTGTACCAGACTATACAAAAGCACATCGACAATATGACTTCAAAGTAACGCGGAAGAGGAATCTGACTCTATGTGACGCAAGAAAGTAATATTGTGATTTTGGATTGCAATAACCACAGGGACCTTTCAGATGACTTGATATGGACCAGATCATACCAAAGCTAATGGATAAAGTACAAAGAAGTAGACGAAGAGATTAATTAAATAGCAGCAGGTTCCAGTTGCGGCAAGGAGGAAAATTTTTAACGGAGGATGCAATGAAAGGCTATCTTCTTTGAGGCATTCATAAAGGGAGTTTTTCTTTCGTACAAGCGGCGGTTTTTTATTAATTTTACCTTATCAGAGGTCACCAATATAATAGCAGACTCTAAGCATGAACAGTAGCGCAGCGCTGTCACAAGAGAAATTAACGTCTATTTCTTCTTACTGTATTTGAAAATTCGCGTAAAGGGTTTTGGATATTGAAGAAGTAATGGGGAAGCATATTTCTTGTCCCACCGTAATTTCGTAAATGATTTTTAGATATTCTAAAACATCTCTCGAAGGAGTTTATATTATTGCTCAAATTAATCGAATCAAGTATTTTTGAAAGCATTGATATTGAAAAAAAGCTAAAAAGACACTTCATTATTTAAGATATCTTTAAAAGAGAAAGCCTTGCATGCGGAAAGACAATAGTTTTTAATATTCTAAAAACGCAAATTATTTAAGTGGTCAGATGACCATAGTGTCCAATGTGGTAAGATCAGATTTAAATAAAGTGAAAGCATTTTCGAAAATTTCTTAATGCCGAGACACTATAGAGGAGCATTTTATTTGACAGTTAAATCTAGGAGGGTCTCGTGTGTCTATTTTCAATGGATATTTAAGAAGCAAAACATTCGGTGCCCAATGTAAATTGAATAAGGTAAGTTTCATTGGCCTTTTTCGGCCTTTTTCGGGCCTTTTATTAGCATTTCACTGTTCGTGGTGCTGTATATCCGTTTTTTGAAGAATCAGCGTTTTGTCAATTCAAGTTTATTTAGTAAGAAACGGCGCCTAATTGTACAAAGTGTAGGCATTGTTAACAACCATTTGACTTTTGCTTTGTCACTGGGCCTTCATGCTGCTTTGCCTAATTGTTTTAGACTTAGGAGACAACAACAACAATAGTAAGAGTTAAATTTTTCAAGTACGGTCACAGCAGATGAAAAACAAAATACTTTTTTCAAAATGAAGGAATAGAAACTTACTGATTTGAGAAGACATCCAAAAGACTTTCCATTTGTGACAACCAAACGATACTGATCACTGGTTTGACGTGTTGCCAGAGTTGCAGATGACAAATTGAAAAGATACAAGTTTTTTTCAGGGACGATAACGAGCAAATTGATCAAGAAAAGAAGATCGATGAAGGATCAACCAGCTACCCACCATCCATGAATATTGTTATTCAATTGGAGAAAAAATTTTAATTCTATTTTATTTGATAAAATGTTTTGGGTATTTTGTTTTAAAATAAGATTTTAATGAAGTCAACATTATCCGAAAATGCATTATTAATAATAAAGATCACTGTGATGTTCAAGGTGCCAGGAACAAATTGCTTCAAATTGAACCATATCGAAAGATCGGAGAACAAGGATTAAAAATAAGTTTTAGTATTGACGAAAAAAGGGCTGAGACACATAACACACGAGTTTCTGTGGAAATTGAAAAATCCCTGGGAGTTATCCTCGACTGCTTTATAAGTATTCTTGTTATGTAGAACAACGCTGGGTAAATATAAAAAGGAATCAGTTCATTGGAAGGGCTGAGTAGATATCAAGGCCTTAAATTTCAAGCATGCGAATGAGATACATTAATGACGATTAAGCAACCCTGCCTTAAAATGAACGTAGCTGTTATTACAAGTAGAGTGACTGTAAGATAGCAGGGCATTTTCCAAGACTTTTCATGTTCAAAAGCGCTTTATGAAATCGATAAGAAATTAAATAGAGAAAATTACCTGTTTGAAGATTATGAAGAAGATGAAAATGTATTCCATTATTTGCATGAAGTCACGCACTTCAGCTCTCCGTAGGCTCTTCGTGGAAAAAGAGACACCTCGTTTTACCAAATATCCTCTGTGGTTGAATCATATGCTAACATGACAGTGGACTGAATAGATTGAAAGTGAGTTTTTCTTTGAACCATCTTCAGATAGAACGATTAATGTGTTTATAGACTTAACAGCTTTAGAAAAGTATATTCGATGATTTTTTTTACTTTATTAACTCAATAGGTTTGGAATTTTTTTTTATATTTGAAATTTCAGTCCCAAAGTGTAAGAAAGATGGTAAATTCTCTCCATTATACATGAATGGAAACATTGGACAAACAGAAATGTATGCATATATTGCTTTCATTAGCTCAAAGATCCTTAGCCGTAAATTCAGGTAAGTCATTATCATTGTTTACCTAAAGAATTTGAGAAAATGAAGAAGGAGTGATTTTTCTTCCTGTAGAAACGGAGGAAGTCGACGAACATATTGGAAATTAAGGGAGCGGGAGTTCAAATTAAAAATCAAAACTTAAAAAGAAACACCCCCTTCTCACAGACCCACTGGAAGCATTGGCCAAAATATCGTCCCCATTGAAAGATTATACTCCAATTTTTGTCTTTTATGGAAATATTCAGATAAACAAATCCTCAGTGTAAAATATCCTAATACTTTTCCCATTTCCACTGAATTTTCTGACTTGAAAACAATGGAATTTACTGAATTCTAAATGAGGCTGAAAGAAAGAGAAATTGAGACAGGATTTTGCAAGAAGGAAAGTTTGCAATGCTGAGAAAATTAAGTATCCTTAGTCTAAGATATGTTCCATTGATAGACAGTATTTATGGTTTAGAACTAGAAGGTTTTCATTGGTCCATCAATAGAGTTGTATATTATGATCACGTATATATCATATAGACACTCGTTTAGATCATATAGGCCAACGTGGATACAGAAAGGAATATACGATCGGTTTGACACAGGAATAGACACAGACACAGTTGATATTTGACGTAAAAGATGTAATCGTAAAAGTTGAGTGACTCAAACTAAAACGAATATTATCGCAATCTTTGCTCGCTCCATCTTAAAGATTTGAAGAATAACACATCTGAGAAATCAAAATATTCAAAGTTACAAAGTTAAAAAAAATCGAAGAAATCTCTCAAAGGTTACCCACGTTTGTCAAACTTTAAAACTTTCACAGATATTAAAAAATGATCATCGAATTCCGAGATATGATTAACTCAGTAAAGAAGGAATACAACGTTGTGCTTATATGGTCAGGTGACCGAGAATATATCGTGAGTGGTACACTATAACAGCAAATCAGCACTATGTTCAGCGTGTATTAAGCGAATACAAAAGTAACCATGATAATGTGGTTGTACTCCTGAAAATGCAACAAAAAGGCGAAAACTTATAGAAAATATGGATCCTGCAACCCAAATAAATACTTAATAAATGAAATAAACCGGGAATAACGATGTCTTGCAGTGAAAGAGGTATCAAAGATTTGTTCGTTATGCCTGTTAGGAGATTCCAGCGTACCAAATACAGATTTGCCTTCAATACAAAGCAAGGAGATTTGAATGTGCGAAATGCATCACAATACTATCAGAGAAGATCAAAACAAGTAAACAAAGAATGACATACAACAAGGCAATAAATACTTAAGTTAAAAATATATCAAAACGAGCGATGTGTTTTCGCTAGACTGGATAGTCTTGATAAGAAAATTAATGACCTTATGAACAACGTCGTTATAGGATCAAAAAAAAGAGACACACGGTAGTCATCACTACTAAAGATGAGCTAAAGAAAAAAGACCACGATATAAAACAAAAGCAACAGACAGCATTAATAAAGATGAGATAAAGAAACCAGAAGTAACGATCAAGAACTTCATCTAAGAAGAGAACGAAGAAGAACGATGGTTAAACTTTTTAACAACGTGCAATATCATTGTTTACAGCTTTGGTGAGAACAAAAATGAAGACCTAAGAACAACGGGTAGGTGATAACGATTATGTAGAAGAAATTGTTAGAAACCAAATGGGATTAAAGGTAAATATCGTCAGCGCAGAAAGATAAGGAGCTCGGAAGGACAAGATATTCAAAACAAAACTATGGCGACCCTTGAAAGTCGTGCTAAAGAACGAAAAAGAGAAACGTTGGATTCTGGCATCAGTCCACAAGCGAGAGAAAGGCCAGTTTAGAGTAACCGACGATTTCTCGAAGGAAGAACGTGAAACCATCAAAGAATGGCATAGTAAGGCAAAAGAGAAAACAAAGTTACAAAAATATGATAGCTGGATATAAGGTTAGAGGACCAAGTCCTCGGACTAAACTCAATAATAATAATAATGGGCTATTCCTGAAAAAATTCGTACCTCCTTATGTTGAGTAGGTCTTTTTGAGAAAGGTAAACCTCTGGATCTGTTTCAATTTTTCAGGACCCCTTTGATTTTTTTCGCGTCACTTTCAGACTACTTTAGATTTTCGACCTCGCTTTATTGACAGCCCTAGATTTTTACGCTCGAAGAACCAAATCCCCCCCCTAGATTTTTTATTTTCTAGATCACCCTGAACGTCACACAGTAAAATCCTGTTTTCTTGATAAGTGAATACATCTAGATTTAAGAGTTTTCAAGAGAAACTTTCTTATTCCAAGTGAAACACTCTTGATCAGGAAAAGACATAAAAACTAAAATTTGCGCACTCTGGAAATAAGTGAAGTTTTCTTAAAACAAGGAAAAGACATTTTATGCAAAAAAAATACGCGGAGAGATAAAGAGATTATGTACAATATAAGCATAAGTCGAAGAACCAAGTAAAAATGCTCTTAAATTAAGTGATATGTTCTTATAATGATAAAAAAATCTCACAATAGAAACAAAGAGTCTTGTTTACTCATAATTGCTCCTATTGAGTAAGTTAGCTTTGTTAACAAAAAAGCAAATTCAATTTTGCTCTCTTCGTGTTGAACCGTTGAAAAAGAGAGAGAGAAAAGATATATTGCAAAACTTTGAGCAAGGGTGGGAATGTTTGGAAAGAAGACAAAAATATTTCAAAAGCAAAATTTCTTTAAAAACATTTTTAAAACTTACTGAATATCTTAATCAACAATACTTTGAATCTAGGAAGTAAGTTGCAAGCATTTTTGACCAAAATTTTCAAACAATAAATGTAAAAATTCCCGCCCATTATCCGCCACTTGCAAACACTGGAAAACCGAAGTCAAAAACACGAGGGGAAAGATTCAGTCGCCATCTTGGAAGGAAGCCATGATAAATAATCTTGACAAGCAACAACTTTAAAAGGCAAGTATAAATGTAATGTTTTTTTTTCTGTTGCTTTTATTGTTCTAAGGTTTTTTGCTTTGAGATGCTTTCAGTCATGAAGAGTTTTTCACAGATTTGTCTGTTTGTTTTTGTTTTAAAAGCTATGTCGAATGTAGCTAAGAAAAGCCCCAAAAAAATCAGTCTCTGTTCTTATGAGGTGCACAGGCCAGCTTGGGTCTTTATTTGTATTTGGGGGAAGGGAAATGAAATTCTTAATTTTTTCCACTTCTTAAATTTGGAAAATATCCTTTCTTGCAAACAATACTGACCGTTTTTTATGGGAAGTATTTGCTTATCTCTGACCGTGTTTTATGGGAAGTATTTGCTTATTTTTGACCGTGGTTATGGTAAGAGATGAATTAGGTTCAACATGATTCTCTTTTATCAGAAGTTAAAGACAAATGATGAACTTTTAGTCAAATATTTAAATATATAGTTAAGAGGAAAGTCAAATTGATTTCTATCATTGTTGATCTCTCATGCATATAATACTGACCATGTTTTATGGGAAGTACTTGCTTATCTCTGACCGTGGTTATGGTAAGAGATGAAAGGTTCAACATGATTCTCTTTTATCAGAAGTTAAAGAAAAATTATGAACTTTTAGTCAAAATATTTAAATATATTAGTTAAGAGGAAAGTCAAATTGATTTCTATCATTGTTGATCTCTCATGCATATAATACTGACCGTGTTTTATGGGAAGTACTTGCTTATCTCTGACCGTGGTTATGGTAAGAGATGAAAGGTTCATCATGATTCTCTTTTATCAGAAGTTAAAGAAAAATTATGAACTTTTAGTCAAAATATTTAAATATATTAGTTAAGAGGAAAGTCAAATTGATTTCTATCATTGTTGATCTCTCATGCATATAATACTGACCGTGTTTTATGGGAAGTACTTGCTTATCTCTGACCGTGGTTATGGTAAGAGATGAAAGGTTCATCATGATTCTCTTTTATCAGAAGTTAAAGAAAAATTATGAACTTTTAGTCAAAATATTTAAATATATTAGTTAAGAGGAAAGTCAAATTGATTTCTATCATTGTTGATCTCTCATGCATATAATACTGACCGTGTTTTATGGGAAGTACTTGCTTATCTCTGACCGTGGTTATGGTAAGAGATGAAAGGTTCATCATGATTCTCTTTTATCAGAAGTTAAAGAAAAATTATGAACTTTTAGTCAAATATTTAAATATATTAGTTAAGAGGAAAGTCAAATTGATTTCTATCATTGTTGATCTCTCATGCATATAATACTGACCGTGTTTTATGGGAAGTACTTGCTTATCTCTGACCGTGGTTATGGTAAGAGATGAAAGACTCAACATGGTTCTCCATTGCCATTAAATTTAATGACTTCTTTAAATCTATTTACTATCTATTTTTGGCTCATTTCTGTTTGTTTTAAAGTGTGTGCTAACCACTTGGGAAATTGTTTCTTTGCATTAAAAAGAAAGCAAAAGGACAGTATAGATATAGATGTGAATTTTTACTCAAAATTTCAAAAATCTGAAAACAAGTTTTTATTTCATTTCTTCAGGTTGGGATGCCCAAGAGAAAACTTACTATAATGGATTCTACTTTCAGGCAGAAAGAACTAATGGTAAGCAAAAGAAACTCTTTTCCTATTTTGTATCTTGGATCTGGGCTGTCAAATTTTATGTCCCATCTGTACAGTACACTACAATCATGGACAAAAGGTTGTAGACAAATGAAATTTCAGTGAAAAATTATGAGAAATAGAGCAAAATGACACTTCAATGAGTCTGAAAGGGGAGGGAAGTTAAGAAAAATACTTTTGAAGTCGTTACATTACTTTTGAATTTTTTTTTGAGGGAACCACAAGCAAAAATCAGCGTTTTGATACTGGTGTAAGCCAGTTAATCAAGCCCTTGTGGTTAGACTGCAGTGGGTGACTTTGAAAGACTTGATGGGTTAGGAAAGCACCCAGAACCTCTTGGGAACTTGTTTTTGATCGATATTGAAATATTTTGCAAATATTGCAGAAGTCTACAAACCATGACTGTACAAGACATTTTAAACCTAACTTCGCCAATCATATAAACTAGCCAATCATTAGGCTGTTAGTAAAATGTTTCAATTATAATAAATGTTTTCCTTCCATTTTCAGGAAAAACTATATGGTTGACCCTTTCCTCAAGACACCTTATACTATGAAATGACGCATGATTATCCTTATCGAGCCTCTCCTGGATTTCTAAGTCACAGTTTTGTACTCAAGGGATACTAGACACAATCATGAAAATGAAACAAACACCCTTTGGAAATCAATGAAACTCAAAACAGTACACTAAATATCACGAGCAATGATGACAATCACTACATCGAATTTAAGTAATTGATAATTATCTGGGTTTAATAATGTGTAATTTGAGACACAATTTGATAGTCGTTTTGGTCAATATGCAGTGAATATTTCTTGTTTTTATCAATAATGTAATGATTTGTCTGCATAAGAGCCAGTCTTTTAGATTAGACTAGTAAAGCCTAAGAGAGATCGAAAGATTTTTGGTAATTTTTAGGGTTTTTGGTATTTTTTGGAATTACCTGGAAACTTCTGAGGTTTAAGATTTAGTTTTTTTTAGATTTTTTAGGGTTATTTTGGACAAGTGAACAAGATTTTTTCGAGTTATTTACCCCTCGATGTAAATTCATTAAGTTGTCTGTGTTAGATTGAGACATGGTGTCCTATGAGTCTTATGGTTGCTCAATTTTAACCACCCCCCCTCAGAGTTTGGAAACCTTCAAAAACATTACCGAAATCAATCTAAGAGTCCTCAATCTCATGCGTTTTGACCTAAAATTGGAATATTTGAAAAAGTTATTTGTCAACTACAGGGATGTTTTATAATATTTTTCTAAATAAATGCATGAACTATATTTTAGTGAATATAAAACTTGAAAATCTTTACGGTTTCCACCTAGAAATCTTTGTAAGCGCCTAATTTTTGTTCCTATCTTGATTTTCAAAAAGGTTTTTCTCCCTTTTGGCACTAAATGAACTTTAATACTCATTATTTCGATACTTTGTAATCCGTTTATAATTTACATGGTATACTAAAAAGAATATTTCAAGCAATTGTGATTTACTTTTTCCGATTTTCTTAATGGTAGGACTTGTAATTTTTTAAATTTTCATAACAGTTATATTTTCAAGAAGACTACGTTTGCTGAATAACAGCATTACTTTCAAAACAGACAATGTTTACTTTTAATCGTTCTACGTTTCGGACGTCCGTTAAGGCAAAAAATAAACATTAGAGTTTTGAACTAATCAAGATTTTTGCACTTAGTTTAAGGGAATCAAAGAAAAATTCACTTGAAATATCACACTTATTATAAGAGATATGCACTTAAAAAGTGAGCACTTGGTAAGTTTTCTGCACTTGTCTATACACTTGGTAAGTGTCAGTGCTCTTAAAAGTCTCCCAAGTGTGTTTCTCTTATTTTAAGAGAAGTGCTCTTATTTTGAGATTTTTTTTCTTATTTTAAGAGTCCAGGATTTTACTGTGACATCTTCTCAACATATATAGGGATACAGAGTATTTCTGGAATAGCCCGATCATCCATGATCTTGTATGAAGGTCGTACCAACCAAATCACGAATAAGAAACGTAAAAGTCATTCAATAAAAGAGAGTCTCAAAACAGGACTTACAGATTCTTATATAATTAGGAATCGACTAAAATAGCGATATAGAATCGAAAAATCATCAATGACTAGACAATTACTATTACACAAGGATTTTTTTTAAGGAAACTCGTTTCACAGATATTTTTGAGTTTCAGAAGAAAGGTAAAAAACTAGATAATGTAATGATATAATCTGCTTAAGCTCAGTATGAGGATATGTACTCGCCATGTTTGATACTTTCAATAGTAATGCGATTGAGAAATGTGTGATAGAATTCTTATATTCGTCACAACAGGTATAATTTCAATGAAAGCAAAACTTTGGTACTCACAGAGAAGTCTTATTCAGCACGATATCTTTAACACGTGGGGTTTTTATGCTACCAATTTAAGCCAGAGAATTTGGAACTTTTGAAACACTGGTATTTGACAATAACCTGTAAAAGCTAGCGAAAGTATGCAATAAAACAAAAGTAATCTTTTTTCTTGAGTCGGACATGCTCGCACTAGTTTATAAAGAAATGCTTTTACTGAATTGATTTTCTACTTCTTGGGCTTTCTGTATTCTAAGAATGCAAATGTCTTTAGTCGTCTTGGTGACGTACAATCAATTTTTCATTGAACCACAGATTTATCCAAAATACATCATCACATTGAAACCAGCCAAACTAACACAGCAAGCGATCATTTAAAAAAGGTAATGGTGGGCTCTTTTGAATGCAAGTGTTATCAACTCAAAATTTGAAAGATTTGAAATCATTACCTTTGAAAAGTATCTTAAAGCAACCATACATTCCAACCAGTTGCTAACCTCAGAATTGATAAAATATTATAGAACATTGAAAAATCAAATGACTAACGCAATATTGATAGGTGAAGTGTCTCTTTTATAAGAATCGTTTCCAATAACGTTGCAAGCCATTGAAGGAACAAGAAGCCACATACCAGTTAGCCTTTAGCAACCACCAAACCACCACCAGCAGTTAAATGAAGGGTAGAGGAAAGTGACAGTGGGTGACGTCATGTTTCTTATGGTTGAAGATGTTTGTCTTTGTAGTCCTCAAGTGTTGTTGTTGTAACAATATTTTAATGTCTGTATTACGTGCTCGTAATGATACTCTAGTCGTCAGAGTATTTTAAGTCGTAACGTAGACTGTCATTCGTTTGGATAGATATTTATTTGCAGAAGATGTTGCATAATTATCTGCATCCTTGCATGATTTTATCAAGTGTTCGATTTTGCAAGATGTAGCTGTCAAAGAGATGATGACATGTGAATGTTCAGAAACAATGAAGTCGTTACGCATTATAAAAGTGAGAAATTCGACATTCGGAAAAGACTTTTTCAATATCAAATAGTCAATAATAGAAGTACACGGATACACAACAATTGTAGCAGGAACTCGCTTCGTAAACAAACTGAAGAACGGCAAGGTTTACACTTTTTCCTCCACCCTCCACCCACGCCACCATAACATTGGTCAACAAAACATGTAATTCATCAATCATAACAACCAACAATCAATCAATCATAACAACCATTTCAATGCAATGTTTATTATGTGGATATAAGCACTCACTTCATCTACCCTAAACTTACTTGGACTAACGTAAAAATATAAATAATATTTTGTTTTTTTCGTTTTCTTTTACTTTTTCTTTTTTTGTTGTTGCGTTTTTTTGTTTTTTTTTTTTATTTTTCAGTTGTTTTTTTCCTCTTCTTTTAGATTTGAATTTATTTTTTTATTTTTTTCATATTTCATTTTTTGTTTTGACTTGTTTCCTATATATAATAAACTTACAAAGCTATTTTTTTAAGTTTCAAAAAACTTATAAAGAAAAAATCAATTAACTATAATTTCGCCCAAAGCTAGCTCGTACACTTACAAGCCTTTCTTTCTTCTTTAGGAATTAAACTTAGAACATCATTATTAGCAAGTAATGAAAGTACTAGATTTGAGGCTTATAAATTATTTACAATTTTATTTTATTTTTTCGTTTATATTTTTTTTTTTTTTTGCTTTTTTTGTTTTGTTTTTTTTTTTTCGTTTGTTTTCTTTTTTCTCCAATTTCTCTTTTTTTTCTTTTTTTTTCTCTTTTTTTCTCCAATTTCTTTTCTTTTCTCTTTTTTATTTGTGTTTGTATTTTTTATTTTTTATATCCTTTTGATAAAGTAAAAATTAACAAATTTTCTCTCTCAATACAATTGTGATAACTCTACTTGAGGTTAGCCTGGCTGGTTGAAAAAGGGTTGGCGAAAAAATTTAAGGTTTAATGGTCTTATGATTTTTAAAAAGTTGAATCATAGAATGAATGCAAATCTACTACATGCTAGTCTGGCTGGTTTTAAATGTGACTTCAAATACTAATAAATAACTCTCAGCAAAGCAGTTCATTGAAAAATTGATTGTCCAAAAATGCATTCCTTAACAAAGAAAAACTTTTCGCTATCTTAGTATCTCAGCTTAGTATTTTTGGTGTCTTCGTTTGTTTTTATTTATGCACTCTACAAACACGCACATTACAAAGAAAAGACCACACGAGCATTACTGTCAAACCATTTTTAATTTATCAGCTTTTTACACTAGTTTACTCAATTTTCATTTTTCTCACTTCCATCTCAGTCCACGTCAAGAATAAGCACTCCTAAAATTCTCCCTGTATTTTGAACAAATTAAGTGTTTCATTTTTGAGTTCGAATTAGGGAGAGCTAACTGTAGATTATTTTATGATAATACCATTCTTTAAAATTTAGTGAAACTGACGAAAAAAAAGTTTTGGCATGATATATACGTAAAGTTCTAATTGTGTAAGCATGGACACAATTATTTATTAAGTATTGTTAGTGGAACATAGCTCAGTCCAACCCGTAAGCATTAGTGCTCTGCTTTTATGGTTTCATTGGTTTCATTTATGATCACAAAAGTTTCCAAAATTGGTAGAAACAAAAAATTGCAAAAGCCAGTTTCCTACATCGTGTATCTCAAATTTACCCCAAGAAAATCGCATGGAAATTGCATGACACTACACTACATTTGCCTTTCGACAAAATTCCCGGAAAAAGGTTGTACCATGAACACAACAGTTAAGTTTCTCTGAAATTTGACCTGTAGAGATGGGCTAAAGTCTGTCTCAAAATAATTTGCAGCTTGAGACAAAAATAGCTGTAACTTTTGATAGAATTCGAATCAAGTTGCGATTTTGTGCTCTTTAAAAAGATATTCATAAGTGGAATATTATCAAATAAAAATTTTGAGAAAAAAAAAGGAAAATGAACATGAAAAAAAAAGAAGAAGAAAATCAATTTCTTGTAGAAATGTGGTATAATTACCATTTTCACAGGAGTGATTCTTCAATCTTAGATCATCATCACTGTCAAAAAGTATTTCAAATACATTTATTCAACCAAAAGATATCAAACAAAGTTTATTGCTGGTTGATCGACAAAAGGCTGTTTTTTGTTGTTTTTTACTACTTTACAGGGGTTTATAGAGTCAACCAGCAATAAACTTTGTTTGATATCTTTTGATTGAATGAATATTTTTGAAAAAAAATTTCACAGTGATGATAATCTAGGATTGAAGAAAATGGTAATTATACCACATTTCTACTAGAAGTTGATTTTTTTCTTCTTCATTTTTCTTTTTTTTTTTCTCAAATCTTTTACTTGATAATATTCCATCACGAATATCTTTTTAACGAGCACAAAATCGCAATTTTATTCGAATTCTATCAAAAGTTACAGCCATTTTTTTCTCCAGCTGCAAATTATTTTCAGACAGACTTTATATAACATATTTTATTGCGCATATCCCAAGTACATTATTGTCAAAATCGAAGATGGAGAGAGCACCATTTCCTCATGTTGAACTTAAGCCAATCGGAGCATTACATATTTCTAGTGTTTACAATTCTTCTGACACTAAAAAATATCTTTGAAATGGGTTTCCTTCAAAAGAAACCCTTTCTCCAAAGTGTGTGAACAGTAATTACGCAGTCAACAATTCTCTAACATTACGTAATCGACTCTTAATTATGAATAGATTTGCATGATATGTTCTGAAAGGACTCTTTCACTGAATCTATTTTACACTTTTTTAGTTGTGATTTCTTAGGTTCGACCATGAATTTAATGTAGACACTGGATAAACAACGTGTAAAACAGTGGGCAGTGAAGCATTGTCTTTCTTTTGTTTAAGAAAACAATCGAGGGTCGAGCTTACGGCGGCTCGAAATTCAGATTTTTAAAGACTTATTGACACTCTCATTTCCAAACCGTCCTTTATCTTTATATTTTTGTACTTTTACTGGCCAAAAATTTGAAATGAAAACTAAAATACTTTAAAGGTTTTTTGGTATTGATTTTCGGTGTCAACATTTGATTTCTTATACACAACACGTCTTTTGCATTTTTTTTTCGCAACTTGAAACGTCATAAAGACACGTAATCATTTTGACGCGTTTGCCTCTCTAAGGAACACTTTAAAGGGACATAAAAGTACTGACGAAATTTGTAAACAAACCATATGCAGCGAGATACAAAATCAAAACAAATGTCACATGTCAAAATAAAAGATTGAAACAAATATGGCTGATTTTGATTGTTCAATTGTTTTACAAGTTTGTTTTGTTTGGATTTTAATTGTTCTTTTTAATGACACATGGATCGCACAATGGGTACATTTACATACTACTTTTATACCCCTTTAATTCTCCTTTGGGAATCGAAAGAGTGTCTATATTAAATTCATGGTTCGTCCTTCTTCACATCCCTGTGCCACACACCCGTTGGAACCCCAGCGCCACTGGAAAATTGACTTTGATTTTATACCCACTCTAAATTCAATGTTTAAAGATTTTACTTCAAAACCATCCCTATTGAATTTTCTAACCTTGGAACAATAAGTTCTGTTAGAACTTTTGATGCTTGCTGATAGAAAAAGTTCCAACGGGGCTGTGAGACAGGTGTGTTTCTTCCAAGATCCTGCACGATAAAAAAGGGTAAAGAAAACTGACAAATAGAATACTTAAAAAATCAATAAAAACCATCCAAATCCCATCAAAATGGACAATGAAACTTCAACTTTCAACGAACTCCACAATCACAGAATGACTTTGCACCTTCTCGCGTTGCTAATATAATGGTGACATCTTAATATGTGTAAGTTAACGCCATGTTAAAAGTCTATGTCTCAACTACCTGCATATGAAATACAATATATATTATCAAACACACCCAATTTGATTATCCATTATTATGTACAAGTACCAAATTTATTAATAGGAAAGATCAACGAACGAAACTATGGAAGACAAAGATGCTACAATCACTAGAATTCGTCAGGAAGTTAGCGTCAAAACAATCGTTTTAAAGAATGACCTAGAATCCTTTTCAATTGAAGAAATAAATGACACTGACATTAAAACCCGGGAAATTACAGAGGAGGAACTCAGTTAAACAACGAAGAAAATCGCAAAAATTACAATATCGCAATCGCGATAGGTCGCTATATATTTGGTGTTGAAGTCTGTCCCAAAAGTGTGTGCACACTTGAAGTGCATATCTGAAATCAGCGATGTTCGTCTAAAAATGGGACTAATGGGAGCTTTTATTGGTTTGTCATTAACATGTTATTAAATAATTTTGTTACTTTTTCTAAAAAATGCGTTATTTCTATTTCTTCAAATGACCAACTAGTGAAATATCTTATTATGAAAACTCCAACTCATTCAAAAAATGTCATAACATGATTTTAGAACCAATCTTCATTCATTTTTTCATCTTAATTTTTCTTCTTATTCATCTTTCGATATTTAAAGAAAAATTAACATGTCAGATGATGCCCCTTGATGAAAATACCTTTTGTAAGGTCTTGGGCCCACTTGAAACGAATTTCTTCAAATTGAAGTAAGTTGTAGTTCAATTGCTAAACTTTGTTGCAAGTGGCCAACCCGCCTCAGAGAAATCTCAACCATTTTTACCTAAAATGTTCACTTTCAGTATAACCACAAAAATTGGCCAAAATATCGTCTCCGGTGGGAAATCATCCTCTAATTGAAATCCCCAGCTTAAAAAATCCTACCGGGTCTGTGAGAAGGGGGTGTGTTAAGATTTTTTACTCGTGAAACTTTTGAAAGGCTAAAGAAATCTTTCAAAAAATCAACGATCGACTTTCCTCTGTATTCGATCAACCTTGGTATCATCAATTTATTATCCGTCAAGTGTAATACACTTTAAAATCTGATTACAGTAATTTTACTAATGGATTACGGATTTTATGGCATTACGAAGACTCTCAAGAATTGAAAAAAAAATGAGCGTTTGCGAAATAAGACATCCCTTTCTCATTCTTTCTTGCTAGAAGCTTGACTCTCAATTCACAATAAGAGCATTGATCGATGAAATTAGAATTGGGCTCGGCGGGAATAAAAGTGAATAGGATTAAATTTTTTAAGACTTGATAATATTCTGCTTATGGAAAACTCGTATTTTTTAAAACAAGCGCTGATAGTTTTTATTATGTTCAAAAAATCAACCCTGTCTTGAGTTATTAACAAAAATATCATTATGACGTCATCAAATACGGGGGATTTGATGACGTCATAATATAAAGATTATCATATAGAAGATGCAATCAAATCTTTTGGAAAAAAATCTGACATCGGCAACCTAACTGCAAAAAAAATACTCATACTCTGATCTATATTTAACTTTAACTTTTTACTCGTTCGATTTGCTGATCTATACTTCCTATACAATGTTCTCGCTTAAACATGAGCAGAACTTTCTACATTGACATAACAAAGTTATTCATTTTATTTGATTATGATACCATCAAAACCCCCGTTTTTGATGGCGTCATACTATTTTTGGTTAATAACTCAAGATAGGGTTGATTGTAATCTTTTCGCCCTACAACTTTCGTAAACGACTTTCAAGCATGCGACTTTATTGGAATTTCCATAGCTGCCATATTTTTTTGAGTTGAGGGGAGTTAGAGTTGAGAGGACTGATTTGTAAAGGTTCTTTGACTGACAGATTTAAAAAGTTACTTGATTAGACAAGCCTCTTTCTAGTCACGAGGCACGTTTTTCCACCGAAACATTGAGACAGGGATGTCTTGAGGTTACAGACCTTTGACTTACTCCCATATCACAGTTGGATTACACGTTTGGGTAAATTCACACTACAGAAATGTTTCTAAACGCTGTTCCCGGAAGGAAAGATACCCGGAAGTTTCGTTTAAATTTCTAAATTCACTTAACTGGGATTTTTTATAAGTAAAGATGGAGCTCCAACCAAAAGCAGCCTATTTCCCCCTCCCCTATTGATATAGATCCTTCATCTTATCCCAATATACTTAAATATTCCAGGTACACACAGGTACTCACTCATTTCCAAAAGTGTATGCAGAGGTTAAGTGTTGTACTCCTTCTTGTTGCCTGGAAGATGTAGAGAAGCTCACACATAAAGGGGAAGGTTTTACCTCCAGTGACTCAACAATTGGTTTCATTGTTGCCACAGAAGCAATGGAGCAATCTGACCTGTAAACAAGAATGATGTAACGATTTCTAAGAACTGTTGTTATTGATAGGTGCATTCAGAAAGTATCGTGGAAATCAGAAGCGGTAAAGAGAATTGAACTTTAAAGGATAGTTAATCAAAATAGTCTATGATGTTCGTTAAGTGACAGAGAGCGACCACATGGCTAAGGTTTTGATGACCTTTATACCTATCCCACCCTTGCAGCACCATGATGCCAGTCTAGAAAAGAAACGGGAAGAAGACATAAAATATTTGAAATCTGAAAACTGAAAAGAATTAGATATTATTCATTTGACAATAAGACCCAGTCATCGAATAAATGTTATTAAAAGTTAAAAAGAAGTGTATGAATGAAAAAGTTATCCTAAGAAAAATCCCACAAAAAGATTTAAAAAGAAAAAAGTAAATGAACTTACCGAATCCACAACAACAAAACACATTAGCAGAACCTTCAACAAGTGGTTGCTCTTTATCACCAAACTAGCATCATAGACTTTTTTGATTTTACTATCCTTATAAAGTTCAATTCTCTTTACCGCTTCCGATTTCCACAACACTTTCTGAATGCACCTATCAATAACAACAGTTCTTAGAAATCGTGACATCATTCTTGTTTACTGGTCAGATGCCTTCATTGCATCTATGGCAACAATGAAACCAATTGTTGAGTCACTGGAGGTAAAACCTTCCCCTTTATGTGTGAGCTTCTCTACATCTTCCAACCAACAAAAGAAAGAGTACAACACTTAAACCCTCTGCATAGACTTTTGGAAATGAGTGAGTACCCCGTCTCCTATGATATTTTATTTTGAGCACCACTTCTGACATCCCAAATACTGCCTGAATGCAGCTATCAATGACAAAAGCTTTTAGAACTTGGGATATCATTCTTTCTTACTGGTCATGTAACGTCAGAGTTTTTATGGGAACAAATAGATTTGCAATTGCATTATCGAATGAAAAACATTTCTTTTCACATGTGTAGCACTTCCAAGGTAGTTGCTTTTGTAGAATTATTTCAATTTATGAATGATAAAATTAGTACTTTTTTTTTTACTTTGAAGAGGCCCCCCCAGCGGACCCAAAATTCACGCCATCACGCCAATTTTTTTTCGATTTCACGCCATCACGCCAGAAAAATTTGATTTTCACGATCACGCCGATTTTTTTCGATTTCACGCCATTACGCCTAGAAAATTTAGTTTTCATGCTCATAATTTTTGTTATATAAACTGTGTGTTTGGTCGTCAATCAGTTTTTCATCGGCATTCTCATACGCGTAAGTAAGTCAAGATTATATCATTTTTCCTATCAGAAACACCCGAAAAATCTGGAAGAAATTTGACCTCTAATTTTTAGTTTTTTCGGGTGTTTTCGATAGGAAAAATGACGTAATCTTAACTTATGCATATCAAAAATATTGTTGGACAACTAACTGGTCACATCAAAGGGCACCGGTTTGAGTAAATTAACAAAGCCCCGTTGGGTAACGGAGAAAATTTTTGAATTTTGAAGGGTTCAAAGTGCTATTTTAGGATCCATTTCAATTCAATTTGAAAAATAATTCATGTAAAAATAATGGAAATCTTTTAAAAGTACAAGCAACTTGAGGGGGGCATTAATTGTGAATTAGCGTGAATAATTTTCAAAAGGGGAACGAGGAGGCGCAACCATGGTTTGCGCCGACAGGAGAAATTTTCAATTTAGTATGGCTAAAATCGACCTCATTTACTCTCTTTTTTCCAAAATATGGTTTAAACATCACAGGATTCCTTTGATCAATCTGCTTAAAATTACACCTCATAATAAACCTGTTGTTTTTTTCTGTTTATGGCTTTGCTACAAATGTATATTTTCCTGAAGTAAAGGACCTGATGTCTTGGATGCATCTAAGAATAAGCATCTAAGAAAGATTTTCAATTTTCGACCCTCTCATAGCATTCGACTTTATTTTGCTAGCTAGGCAACTGCTAAAAACAATCGGAAGTTACAAGGATAAATGGCAGATGAATAGAACTGTTTGCACCGTTTCTTTTATGTTTTAAAATGAAATCTAATTTATAGGAGGCCTAGTTGGGGCCGACCAAGAAAATTTTGAAATTTAAACCCTCTAAATTGGCTAAAATGGACATAGAAATACGATTCAACTAATAAATATAATTTTCACGATCACGCTGAACTGCAAATTTCACGCCATCACGCCTAAAAAAACTCGATTTCACGATCACGCCGGCACTTCATTTTCACGCCATCACGCCGATTTTTTCAAAATTTCACGCCATCACGCCACGAAAAACCCTCCATCACGCCATCACGCCAACCGCTGGGGGGGCCTCTTTGAATGCAATCAGAATTCAAATGGCTTTGATGTAGAAACAACGAACCGAAACCACTTCAAGGAGACATGAATTCGAAGAAATATCACTTATATCATAAAAATCTAGGCTCAGCTGAAATTAATTTTCAGAAAAAAAGGCTTCGAGACTTAAAATTCAAATTTTTAATGTCTCGTTAATTAATCAAAACCCGAAAGTGTATCTTATTTCAACCAAAAATTCTACATATATGTAACATTGATAACTTTAGGGACCTTTAATGGGATTTGTAAAGATGTAATTTTAAAGTTATTCATAGAATTTTAACGACGAAATAACACCTCATATTTAATTGATTAGGAGTAAAGAAGAACTTGTCATCATATACAGTTTGATAGGAAAGACAGATTTCGGAAGAAATTTTATAAAATAATGACACCTGATTTCTAAAACAGACTTTAAATTCAAACGAGTTGAGGAAGAACTCGGAGCAAAAAGTTAATCACAACCAAAATAACAACTGATATTGGCAAGGGAAAGTTTTCCAATTAAAGGTAGTAGAGCCCTAGCTGGGGAATTTATCTGTGAGGTTCTGACAGAGAGAATTTACCGCACACGTAATTACACTTAAGGCAAGCTTTCAAAATATTCAGTTGCACTGCGACAGTTACCAATATGCTCAACCAAACTGGACACATCCTTCTCCTTCTTCCTCTCGGGAAAAAGTGTCAGGAGCCAGTACAAACAAACGATATTCGTACAAGGCATATTCTTCTTCCAATCACCTCTGTAAAGAAAATAAAAAACTGTTTAAAATCACTGTAAGAATCACATGTAATCTAAAAGTTTACATATTCAAACTATTTAAAACTATCATAAACTTTTCAGATTGAATTTTCCTGATTCATCATTTCGATACGACAATAGCTGCATTGCTAGATTGTTATAAAAACATAGACTCCACAGAACTTTGTGACAATAGTTTAAAAGTTCTAGAAACTTACTGGAGAGCTTTATGCATTTCTTCAAGCAGATAACGGAACCCAAAATCAGCAGCCTCACCCTCTTCAAACAAGTCTGTGAAAAAAGCATAGAGGTCGTTGCAATGGACGACCCCATCAGCACCAGGTAAATCGTCATCGTGTATCTCATGCCGCATGCAGGCGAAATCCAGCAAAGAAACCCTGATATCATACTTGGGAATCCCCTGAAACTCCATGTGTGATGTGTCATCTCTCGGCACCTGATTACAAAGAAAAGAATCAATACATCTTTAATCAATTTATATTCATTCGTTCACACTGTTGAAACTTGTATAATTACAATAGACCATGTCACTTTATGGCCAGGTCAAGATTAAATTTGAGGGCAAATGAAAAAAGATTTGGTGATTACCGTTTGAATAACAATATTCATAGGATGCAAACTCCGAATCTCTCCATCAACGAGAGATTCGAGGTCTGCCAGACCCTCAGCAAGTTGATGGATCATCGACTTGATGTGAGCTGGATGGGTAGGTCGTCGATTCATCAGCAATGCTTCCTTGGCAACTCCGTCAAACCAAGTGAACAGGTACATTTGGTCATCACGAAAGTCTGTTGGATGTGTTCCAAAATCGATGCCCGAATGATTTGCTTTATACCCATTGAAAAGACAAGAAAACCTCTCAGGAAACTTTCCGCGTGCAAGTACTTCCCTAAACAGAAAAAACATGTCATGTTGAAAGTATGTATCTAACAATCTTTAGTCCGTTAACACGACGGCTCTTCGATGAGCTTTGTGAACCAAACATTAGCACTTGAATCATTAGCCTATTCCATATGCTACATGCTATTTTCGATTGTTCAGGTTTTTCTTTAAGATGGATATTTGAAAAATTTGTTTTTCGGCGGAATTCGAAAACTCCTTTCAATTATTGTTATCCTTGTAAAATTTAATTCTCAATTCGCAAAAGAGTACTCAACCATAAAGAATTGATTACTGCAACGACGTAGAAAGAAATCATGTCTTGAAATCACGAGTACTGTGAAATAGATTCATTTCAGGGACAGACAGTACAATCGTCAGCGCTATAGAATTCATAAAAAAGTAAACTAAGGGATTGGGTTCGACCCTGAAATGTTATAGAATTGTATTCTCGGTTCAAACAACGCAAACAACGTACGCTTACCTTTCAACAACAGGGAAGGCGCCAAGACCGTGCTGAAACCAGAAAGAGCGTTTTTTTTTCATAACCAATTTCAAGAAAAGGAAATTCAATAAGGGATATTAAACAGTTGAACTCGTGTAATTCGAATTCTCAAGGGGCCAGTTGTTCGTATTACATGAGTTTTGAACTAAACGAGTTTTCATTTTTTGACCTGAGTTCAACGGAAGGTAACTACTAGTGTTTTCTCCTTTTTGAGGAACCATATGAGGCGAAAAGCAGGCGAAGGTTTACAGGATGAATGTGTAAATAACATACCTTAGATACCCCTATCAAATTGACGGACCTGAGAAATGAAAAAAAAGTAATCTGTTGAAATAGCTATGAAGATGTGATTGGAAAAGGCACATGTCTTTCCAAGAACGCTACTGCCGATGTGGACCATCAAAAGAACTATGTCGCACATTGCATTTAGAAAAGACAAAACTTACCTATGACAAAGTGCCTCTTTGTAAGCTACTTCCGTCGACGTCTCCTGGTCGTTGCCATCACCAAAAGGCACCACCTTGATCAATCTCTCCTCTTCACCAGGGTTTTGGCCAACGAACAAATATGAAAGCGTCGTCCTCCCAACAAAGCGCTTGACGTTCATCATTGCCTCCTCCACAGGAACATAGTCTGCTGGAGTAAATCCAGTCAACATGTGAAACCGATCCATCGTTGTCAGGGGAACATCGGGCATGGCAGGTTCATCTTCGTCTTCAATGGGCTGTTCATCTGCAGCACTTGGTTCTAGTACAAGAAATAGATTTAACCCAGTTCAAGGAAATAATGAGATTGAATTTGATGCAATAAATCATTTTCCTCAAGATATCTGAATAACATATATCCCCCGGGATGTACTAGGATTGCGAGGTGACGGGTATGTCCGAGCTGAAAATCGAAAATCGACCTTTTGAGAGACAAAATTTTGGTTATTTTGGGACCCTTTGAGAGACTTTTCCTAAATTTTGGTCCATTTTTTCCAAATTTTGGTTTGATTTTCACCAAATTTTGGTCAAAACTTTTGGAAATCGTGACCCTTTGAGAGAGAAATTTTTGGTTTTCGTGATTTTGGGAACCTTTCAGAGACTAACTTTTGAATTTGTATCCCTTTGAAAGACTTTTGAGGAATGAGAAAAGGTACCCTTATGGCTCGCACATACCCGACACCCATTTTGCCTAAGTACCTCAATTCCCAAACAGGAAAGTAGGTTAACTCACTTAAGCTTGCAAAGTATCAGAAAGAAATCGAAAGGACCAGAGAGTTTTTAATGGACCAGATTCACCATTTCCAAAGATAAGTAGCTCTCATTATATGAAGATAAAAGACCAAAGTAGAGTAACTTACCGATTTCCATTTCTTCCTCTGACGAATCCTCCAGAAATTCGTCAGGATTCTCCTCGTCTGGGGTTTAAGAAAAAAGAGGAGAACTGTCAGTTGGTGTACAATATATCGAATGTTTGGCTATTCAATGCGTTGAGATGAAAGGAAACTGGGAAAGAACCTTTTAGAAATGATTTAGAGAATAACAAACAAAAGAACAAAGGGGTTGAAATCACCTACCAGGTTCAGGGAATATCTGGTCCCTGTGGTTGGTGCAATCTAAGATTACAATGTTCTTTTCTTGCGTCACATAGAGCTCTACCAGATCAGCAATGAAATCGGAATATCTGTTCCTCTTCCGCGTAATTTTAAAATCGTACTGTCGATGAGCCTTTGTGTAATCCGGTACAAATGCGAGCCAGCTGAAAATATAAACGAACTTATTGAAAAATGAATTTATATTATTTTGAGATTTATTTTTGCCAAAATAAGCTTTGTCTTAAAATACACTTTGCAAACTATAAAGACAAGTGGGAGGTCAACCCTTGTGGTCCGCGCGGGATCCTTGTCAAAGTTAAATCACTCTTTTTGAAAACAAATAAAACAAAACTTACATTCCAGAAGGAGTACCACGACGTCGACTTCGGCCACTCTAAAATTTGAAAGATCGATGTTTGAAAATATTAGATTTGTTAAAAATATCGTTTGGATATGCCAAGCATAAGCGCAGCGGTAAAGAATTTTGCTATGATATTTGTTATTTTCATGTAATTATAGAAAATAATCAAGAGCTTATGGAGGAGTAAAGGGAGAAATAACATTTAAATATCCTCTACCTGCAGGTGAATTGCTAACAAAAGAAAAGCCGATATGTCACCTTGGTCAGAATTTGAAAACATTCATGTTTAATAATGATTTGTTTCATGGAAAAGCATAGCCCTCCATGGACAGCTATGTGTAAAACCCTTCTTTACTCTCGATAGTTTGATGTTTTATGCATCGCTTTAGAACGCGCGTTCAAAACATGGTCCGCTTTTAAATTGACATCGACGAAAGAATCCTTTTAATTCTTTTCGATAAGGGAAACTTTCGATTGACCTGGGCGTTGTCTTGGCTCCTTAAAGAACAAGCGCTACCACACAATCCTGTCTCAGCTGAAACTTTCAGAACAAAGTTGAAATATCTTCAAAAAGAAGACGAATAACATGTAGACTCTGTATAACATTTTACAGCAGTAGAGTGGTGACTTGCTTTAACCTTTAGCCGCCGAGAGACGTACCACGTACGTCATATATACAGGCCGAGAGACGTACCACGTACGTTTTGATACTGGGGTCCTTTCAAAGTTTATTAAAATAAAGACCAGTTTGAATTTTTCTATTCTGTAAAATTTAGCAGACAGGATAGGGGTGAAGGTTCATTTTTTAAAAATTTTACGGGTCCTGCTTTTATACATCTCGAGATATCGGAACTCGATGTCGGTGTATTTTTCAAATGTCAACAAAACATCGTTTTAGTGGTGGACAGAGGGTGTTTGATGGATTTTTGGACTGAAAAGTCATGTTTATGTCTGGTTTTTTCTTGGTTTCAGCATATAAATATCATTATATGAGATAGAGAACCTTTATTGGCAGTTTCTATGTGGTTTGAAGGGGTTTTAGGGGGTATTTCCTGACATACATGCCTATCTCTAGCTCCAACAACTCAGGGCTGTTTTGCCTCAGTTTTTCCACTATTCTGGTGTTTTATTGCTTGAATTTACATGATAGAGAGTCTGTTATGATTATTGTGGTATTTTTACAGGCTTAGGGTAAGTGCAGGGCCAGTTTTAGAGCAACGGGACCACTTATTTTACCTGTTGTGGCCAGAGTGTCGATTTTGGTGGAAAAGTGTGCTTCACCGAAACTTAGATTCGGAGATGAAATGAGCTTCTTCAGCCCTGAAATTTCACACAATGGTGGCTTATAACATAAACTAAAACGAAATAATTTTTCTGGGACCAATCTTTACCTTGTACCCACTTTTTTCATTCAATTTGTCAAAAAAAAGAAAAAAAGTGAAAAAATCGTAAACATGGAATTTTTACTGTTTTGATTTGAGGCTGTGTATTCAGGTTTAAAAGGGTGATGAGGCGTCTTTTTGGTATTATCTGAAAAAATAGATCCTTAGCTTTTCAAAATGGGTTTACTTTTTACTTAAGCTTTAGCGGTTCAGATTTTATGACATTTTCCGCGAAACCTCCATTTTCATGAAAAAAACAGCGGCAGCAGCGCGCGCTGTTTTTAAAAACAGCGGTGTCTAAAGGTTAAATTAGGCAAGTACTTAACTGGGTTTTGGCGTCCTTTGAAAAACGCAAAATAATTCCAAAAAGGGTAAAATGCCAGGTTTTTTATTTCTAGTTAAAAAAAGTTTTTTTCTAAAGTTTAAAAGTAGATGAGCGTTTTTGGTGGTCTCTGCCTTTTTGTGAAGAGAAAAAGATCACTGACGAGGGAGGGGAGGAGTTGCGTACCATGCCACCACGTTACTGCAGCTACATCGGGATACTTTACGAATATTTCTTTATACCTTTCGAATTGGGATGAGTCTCCCTCTAAAAACCATCTCTTGTTGCCCCACTCTCTTCCTGAATATTACGTTCATAAAAATTGCATTGATGTCTTCAAACGGGATTGGCTGAAATAATGAAAAGAAGAGACGTTGGTTTTGAAGCTGAATATCATTCAATATTGAGACTGTTTTGGCCCTCTTTTTGAGGCTCTTTAAGGATGACTTTTTGTGATCACATTACGGTTTATAATTTACTATGCCATATAAAAATTAAAATGATTGCAAACGCTATGATAAAAAGCCTTCGTCAAAGTTAAACTTACCAGGAGCAGTTCTTTTAGTCTTCCATCTCTGTCCTTCTTGGATTTGGACTAAAGAGAAAGAACGAACGAAATGATATCAAAGAATAAAATTCCTATAAAATTCACGTTTTTGCTTTCTTGTAAATCCCAACGTAGTCTACATAAGAAATAATTCACCATTCGACATATGGATCAGATGATTTCCGGATCTTAATCTGAACAAAATTTTCAATACTGCTTGATTATCCTCAAGTTGTTCTAAAATGAAGTTGAGAAAGAGTATCATAATGACGTGAGATTTGCTTGTGGTTTTCCTTGGACTAAGATACAATATACTCTTTAAACCATTCAGACTGCTTGCATTTGTTTGGTTTCTAATATCATCAAATAAGTTACAAGGCGTTGTTGACGTCTCTTTATTCTAACGCCGTTGAGATAGTCAAAACCAGATCGTTTTTTTGAAGTCATTTGGGTTAGAAGTGATGAGTTAACCATTCTGTGCAAATCCCTAACAAATAGTTTGTTTGTCTTTTGGTGATATCTGCCAACCCCGACAATGTATTAAAGATAGATTCTTTAACATTTTTATTTGCCTGGACTAGAGGATACCGCCATCTTGAAAATCTTCACTTTTATTCTCGAAAACTATACGAAAACGCCAAAAGAGTAAAAAAATCGAACACCCTTTGACATTTTTAAAAAATATCATGACCGTAATAGAAAAAAAACACCAAAATATAAATTAAAAAAAACGGTCATGATTTTCTGTCGTTTATTTCTCTAAACGAGTGCAAGCAAGATCTAGTGGTGTTGATGCTAAACAAGAACAAAATGCTACATGCTAAATGGATCTACCTGAAGGCTAATGTATAACAAAATGAAAGAAATGGCAACAATAGTAAGAAATATGAATTGAAAAATAAAAAATAAAAAGGCAATCGCGAGAAAAGCTCATTTTCCCTAAAAATGACAAAAGGTAATTTCCTGAAATAAGAAAATCCTTTTTAGGCACTCTTGGCCCTAGATTTACCCCAAACAAACTTTTTTTTGAAAATCAGGCTCAGTCAGATTTTGAACATTACGTTTCACATCATTGTACAAAAATCAGAAAAAAACCAAGCCAATCGTGAAAGTTGCTCATTTTCCATAAAAAAGGGAATTTCCCCAAATAACAAAATCTCATTTTTAGGGTCAAAAAATTCAAAAGCCCCATTTTTTGTAAACTACAAGTATTTTCTGATTCTATTCCAGCAAAACAGCAAAACTTCATTAACAAAGAAAACTTCTTGGACAAAGGAAAAATTCTTAAAAATGCAAGATTCGATGAATATCAGAATTTTTAAATTTCTGCGTAAGAAAATAAAGCCTTTGAATGTATCAAAACTTTCCGTTTTGGGGCTAAGATTAACTTAAGAAGAATAGAATAAACATAAGAATTTTCATCAACGTTGAAGAACGTTGAATTCTTGGTGCTCTCCCTACTGGAAAATTTTGCCAAAGTTTCATTTCCGGTAGGCAAGACCCCACAATTTCAGTACCACTGGAAAATTGACCTCGTTTGTAACATTTGAATCCCCATTTGAAGTTCAATTGCAAAAAAACTCCAACGACATCCCACTGAATTTTCTGACAAGGGACAATAGAATTTCTATCCCAATTTGGGTTTCGATAAAAAATTTCATCCTTATTGTGGGAAAAGTTGCACCGGGCTGTGAGACAGGTGTGTATTCTCAAAATTATGAATAGATTTTTCTAATTTGACAAGAAAAGCTCCCCGAAAATAAAAAATGTATTTTAGTTATTTTCAACCCCAAGGAACTCAAAATAAGCCAAGAGTTTAATTTTTTAGAAAAACTGTACCTATAACATGGAAAGTTTGACTATTTTTGAACCGCATCCCAATTTTTAAGAGCTTTGATCTTTTTCTGATATTACAAGGTAAATTTTCATCGACATTGGATAATATGATAATATTAAACAAAATTCGCAACAAAATTTGCAACACAGCTAAACAAAAACAATCGAACTTGAAACAAATCAACAATAAAGTCATTTCCAAATCTTAGCCCTAAAAGATAACATATATGACCGCTAAAGTGAGCTTTGAATTTTCACTCTGTCCTCATATCATGAGGGCATGCAAATGGGACCCAGACCCCATTTTATCTAAGTAAACTCCCCTTTACACAGACCCGCTGGGAGCCCTTCCCACTGTAAAAAATTGGCCAAAATACCGTCCCCAGTAGAAAATTATACTCTAATTTTTGTCCTCAATGAAAATAATCAAATAAACCAATCCTCACTGCAAGACGTCATGCTACTTTCCCACCCCTACCGAATTTTCTGACTTTAAAACAATGAAATTTAAATCCCCAGCCATAGAATATATGTTTGTGTAATCCCCATCAAGTTTCATTTCATTATTTTTACCCAACTCACTGAAAAACTATACCGGTTCTGTTAGAAAGGGTGTGAGTAATACTAAACCATATTCTTTAACACTTTTGCCGATTGGTCATCTAATTTTTCCAACAGAATAGAAAAATCATAATCAAGGGAAATACATCAATCCAAAAACTTCATCCATGGTATATAAAATCAAAAAAAACTTACATTGTTCATCGAATACATTTTGAAATATTTGGCGATTCTCGCAAGGTGCTTCTCCAACAAAGAATGTTTGAAAAAGCAACAGCTGTAATATCAACAAACAAATTTATAAAAAGTTGAAACGCTGCAGCCAAGATGAGAAAGATTTGATTGGTTTAAACGAAATAGTCATCTTGTAACGAGCCAATCAAATGATTCCGATTTTATGAAAAATGATCGGCATGACTATTCCTTTTGAGAATTGATTCGAGGATTTTAATTGAATCTGGTAGCTTTTGAAAGGTTTTTTATTTTAATTGCAAATCATAAAACGTTTATGACTACACAGCGAATATCGTATTTTGTTCACTACGTACAACTTTTTGTTTTTTTAATCATTAACTCATCTCTATAAAAATGTAGTTAGGAGAATCTTTTGTTGACTACAATACAGAACGTGCATTTAACAAAGAGTCGAACGCGTAGTATTGTAATTTTTAATCGATCTTCCTTAATTAAGAGTCGTAAGCTCTATTGTCTTAAGGGTAGGGTAGAGGCTTGCTTCCCTTAAAACACAAGATTTTATCAAGGAAGCATAAACAAAGAATGCGCGCAGTGAACAAAAAGTTTTAAGATTTCAAAAACGAACGAACTGAGGAAAAAATTAGAAATAGTGCAAACGGTGTTGTTGATGTGTAAGATGAATGCAGTTAATGAGTAAAACCATTAGAACAATTATGTTTGCGGATTTCAAGTGATGTACGGATACCAATATCAACCAATCACAGGTGAAATCGAAACTCTCAATAAAAAAATCAACCAATGAGAAGCCTTAAGCAAAATCAATTACCGTGTTATAATAGATCTCGTGAACCTACAAAGAACTGTAATAAACCAGTGTATTCATCCATCATAAATCTCTTTGTTTAACTTTGATCGATTTAACTAGGTAAACTTTCCAGTGTGAACGCACCCTATAACTTTCTTATCGAACACTAATCAATAAGAACATCCCCTTCTCACAGACCCGGTAGGATTTTTTCAGCCAGTGGGGGTAAAAATAACGGACCGAAACTTTTTATGACCAGGGATTTAATTTTGTTTTGTTTTCAAGTCAGAAAATTCAGTGGGGATATGAAAATAGCATAATATTTTGCAGTGAGGATTGCTATATTTGATTATTTTCAGTGGGGACAAAAATTGGTGTATAATTTTCCTACGGGACGATATTTCGGCCAATTTTTCCAGTGGGAAGGGTTCCCCGTGGGTCTGTGAGAAGGGGGTGTATAAGCTAGGTTATTCAGACCCATTGAGTTTAAAGCTAGAGTAGAATCTCTAACTTTTCTGAGGCAAGAACAAGTGAAGCCACTTACCTTATCGGGGAAAAAATGACGGAGTTTTATTTAGTTGGGGAAAAATTTCTTCGGGGGAAAATTTCGTCACCTAGAGGCATTTTCGTCACTTTCCCCCGACAAAATTTACACTTTTGACACTTACACGTGTCCAAATGAAATGGTTTTCTTCATTAGCTCGAGAATATATCTTGTAATTCGACGTTCAAAGCACTAATTTCGGTTAATAAAGGCGTAAAAAAATTGGATTTGAATTTTGGTTGGAGGGAAAAACTCGGGTAAAAGTTTTCATCAGGTGATAAACTATCGGAGAAAAATTTTGCGTCACCCCCTCAAAATTTTCATCATTTTCCCCTGACATTATTTTCGCCGATAAGTTATTTCCAATCCCGAACACGTCTAGAACGCACCGCAATCATGACGACGGATTATATCTAGCAGCTTCTTTGTTTCTGAGGACTGCATTTTTTTAATCTAGCGATAGATTTTACTTTCAATCCAGCGTTTGTGCTAAAACCAAGCGCGCGGGCGTTCTGGATGGGAAATAAGTGGCTTCATTTCCCATCCAGGAGTCTCGAGTCTAGCCTTTTGGGCTTGGAAGTCAATGTTCAGGCCCTCCTGAGAGGGATCTTCTAGCATCGGCTAGCAAAAATTCCCGAGTTAAAAATGGAAATTAACTCAGAAAGTTAAAGGAAGCAAAAATTCCCTAGTTAAAAAATGAAAAATAACTCGGAAAGTTAAAGAAAGCAAAAATTCCCGAGTTAAAAAAATGAAAAATAACTCGGAAAGTTAAAGGAAGCAATAATTCGAGGCACATAATCTTCGAGTTATATGATCGAGTTATATGGCTTCGAGTTATGAAATCTTCGAGTTAAGGCCCGTAATTCGAAATAAAAATGAAGCATTTTCATTTCGAGTTATTTTTTTAATTCGGTTTTTTTATTGACCATTTTCATGTCAAGTTAAATCAAGGAAATAACTCGAAATCATTTATACAGCATTTTGATTTCAAGTTAAATGATTAAAATAATTTCGAGTTATATAACTCGAAATTAAAATGCCATCAAAATGATCTCGAGTTATATAACTCGAACTCAAAATGTTACAATATTGGTTTCGAGTTACGTAAATAGGGTTAGTTGTGTCTGTCAGTTAGGTACATATGTCGGATGGAAAAATTGACTTTTCAAATAACAATTTCAGCCGTTTAAAACCATGGAAGCAAATGGATTTTTGCTGAGTAATCAAGCAATGTTGCGGATTTTTGGCAATTTTTCAGCCATTTTAGGGGTTATAAATGACGAAGTTTTACAATTGACCCCAGTTTCGTCATCTACTTTTCGTCATAAAATAGTCAGAATTGCCTTTCGAGAATTTTTTCAAAATCTTATTTACAGAAATTTGTATTAAAAAGTGACGTCATCAAAAAATGCCCCAAACTTTATCAATCGACTGTGGATAAAGGGAAGGCTCGGTTGTGAACTTAGAGAATTTATAAACCCAGGTAGATGGGATAGAGAAGGCTCAGTTGTAAACCCAATGTGATAGTGAAGTACTTGGTATTAGCGACTGAGTACGGTGATGGTTACATGATTTAGGAAAAAACTCGCAAAATAAATCGAAATTAAAAAAAATGAAAAAACTACCCCTAAGTTTTGACCTAAGAAAGGTGTATGCCAAACTTCAGCTCCGTAAACCAATTATTAATACACATGCAAAATACTAGGATTCTAGCTAAACTGAAGTGATATGAGAAATATTACTGTGGTAAAAAACCAGTAAACAAGGCGGTAGATTTTCATAAACTATTAAGCAGTTTTTAATCCAGAAAATTCTAAAACTAAAAGACATTATTGCGAAGCGAATGTACATGAGCGAAGCAGTTTTGCTATCGTGTGTGCGTGCCTTTCAACCATCTATATAAGGCAGGAGATGGGAAAAACGTTTAGTATCTCCGAGTCGCGCGACAATGAATATTAAGGGGATAAAACATGAGGGATATTCCCGGGAATGATAGAGAAAATTATCTCCATTACATTAAATTTGACGTATTCGGATTTGAAATTCCGTGTATGACTACATGGCTCGTATTCAATCGAGCTCCGAGCGAGAGAGCAGTAGAGTGCCTTTTTTTGAGACGGACAACGTTATTTTTGAAGACATGTCGCGGGAAAACATCCCTGTGGTGCTTTTTTCTCCTTGCAGATTATTGATGATTAGACCATACTGGTTTCTAGCCGTCAAAACATTAAGATGGCGGCAACAAATGGACAACAAATACTGCTCCTCGGTTATTTTTCTTCGATTTTCATGCTTCAAGAGTCGAATTGGATCATGTTTTTTGTCTGATTGTCACAAGAAATGGTGGATGATAAAGTTTTCTTATTATCCCTCCCTGGATTTGATGTTTTGTTTCAATTCTGTTGGTTTGGAACGAGAGATGCATTTTCTTGAAAAAACAGGACATGTTTGCCAATTTTGACAACAAAATAACTTTGAATTTTGCCTGTACATGTTAATGAATTGTAACAGGGCTAGTGACTGAATATCTTTGGAGAAATCTGACCATGTTGTGCCTGAAAATGAAACACTTGCAGCTTTAAAGAAAGTCTGACATCTGGAGTTCCTTGCCTTGATTCATTTTGTTGTTTGGAAAATTTTGAACCTGGAGCAAAAATAACTATAGATTGAATTTTACTTGGTGCTTCTTCTACAACAATGACACTTAACTGGTAATTGAAACCTCTTTGAGGGGGAAATTATATACGGTAGCGGCTTATTTCCAACTTTTGAAGCTGACAACCACAGCCAGCACCAGCAGCCCAGACGGCCTGATGAATAATAATGTTATGTCAACCTCTGAAAAAGTAAGCTAATCGTAAAGACATTGAATATGGATGTAAACAATTGGAAATCACCTTACATAACTTAATTTAAAACTTTCATTGAACTTCGAAATTATCTTCCGTTTTGATTATAATGTGGAAAACGTGTCGTGAAATATGAAATTATCTTTGTTTTGCTATTTTTGATAACTTAAGATCATTGAAATAGAACTTAAAAGATAACTTTTAGAACTTAAAAGATAACTTTTATGTATACACAAACAGTATGAAGTAATCTCTTGTATCAAGTACTAATACACAAACTTTTAATTACAACTGGTAAGAATATCTACTGTAAGAAAACGACGTTTCATAGCTTGAATGGTCAACTTGATTTTCTTTATGATGGTTCATATTTATAGTACTTTAATGCGATAAACTTTTGCGGAATTAAATTTCGCGGTTGGGCCAATCCCCAAAATTGAAACATTTCGCTGGGACTTAATTTCGTGGATGGCACTATTGTGTGACAATATTCTTACAATTTTTTTGCCTGTACTGTCAAATCACATTGGTCGTTTAAATGCGTATTATTAGCACTTCTTTGATGCCAGTAAACATTCAAAAAGTATTTATTTAACATTTTTTGAGTTTTGTTTAGAAAAATTTTGCTGATAAGGCCTACTCAAATTTTCAATGGGATTTAATTTTGCGTATTTTTGGGGATGACACCCAAATCCGTGAAATCCGCAAAATTTAATCTCCACAAAGGTTTATCGCATTTAAGTATATATTTTTGCGACCGGGTCAGAAAAAAAGTTTTGTCACTGGACCGGTTTCCGGTAAAACTACACTTTTTAATTATCGCCTGAGCTTAGAATTTTATTTTTGATATGCATCTAAAACATGGAAAACCTTTGTCGTCAACTATATATAATATTGTCTTCCACGTTTAAAATGTGAAAAACTTTTGTTGATTACAATTGCAATTTTTTTACGTACTAATTGAAAACATAGTATAAGAAAGATACTATGTTGAAAATAAGGAAATAATTCCTACAGTATGAATTTTTTTTTTTTACCTTTTTGATATATTTTCTAAAAATAGGCCACCATCACTAATAACTGGTTTTTGCGCTGGTTTGCGTCGTTTTTAGGTTAAAAAATTAATTAATCGTTTGGTCGGCAGATAAAACCTCAGAAAAATTGGATTATCAAATTATGTGTTGGGCAGAAATCAAATCCAACGAAAATTTTGAATAAATAGCTACTGTATTGCAGTGTTCATAAAATTAAGAACAATATTATCAGTCAGTTGGACAGCGCGAACACTAGTTATTTGTGATTGTGGCCTTATAAAATGTTTTATAATAACTTTTCAGAATGCTTTTGAAATGGAAAATGGCTTCTGAGAGTGGAGTTTTTTCCCTTAGGGCATTCTTTCAGATAAAAAACTTTTTTCCCAAATATACAAGACATTTTTCCATCCTTGCAATCTGTTGGATTTAAGTATAATATGAAATTGCTTCTTGTTTTGAAAGTTTTTTTCCTTTTAAACATTTTTAGTTATTCCGTTTTTTTGAAAATATGAAATTTTCCTATTATTTGGAACTAAATGTTTTGCTTGCAACTTGCGAATCGAGGTGGCTCTGGATCGCTTCACAAATTTTATACATATACGGCTTGTTTTGAACTTTTCAAAGGGCTCTCTTCTGTTCACAATTTGACAATTCGGTCCTTAGTGACTCTACTACTATAAGAAAGCTATAGCCCATCCAGAATCTGTGGAAATCGACGACAAAAGAGCTTGTCATCATTAACTCGATGGAAAAGCTTGCCTTTTTTCTTTTCTTTCGAGTTAAAATACGTTATATAACTCGATTAAAAAATTTGCCATTTTAATTAAATATTTCCTTTCCAGAAGGAAATATTTGTTAAAACGGTAATTTTTCTTCTCCTTCTTCTTCTTCTCCTTCTCCTTTCCTAAGTCTAATGCACGGTTTTGGTCAATTTCGTGAGTTTGTACATGAGTCTCTTTTTAAATCAAGCTCCGGCGGTAAAAAACAGTAGGATGTTCTTTTTTCGAGGCGGAAGACGTCATTTTTTCAAGACACGTCTTAAGAAATATGCGTACGGTGGTCTGTTCTCCTTGCCGATCGGAATAGTCGCCCGGTCCGAAAGCGTATTGTTGATCGGACCATACTGCTTTTTAACAGTCATAACAAAGATGGAGGCAAACAAATAGACAACAAATGTTGCTCTTTTGCTATTTTTCTTTGGTTTTTATGCTTTCATGAGTTGAATTGGATCATGTTTTTTGTACGATTGTCTGGATTTGATGTTTCGTTTACATACTCTTGGTGTGAGAGAGATACAATCTCTTATCTTGATGGTCTTTGAAAAACAGGATATTTTGTCAACTTTCACAACAAGCTAACTTCAATTTTGCCTGTATATTTACCTAAAGTGATTGTGGATAAATCTGACCATGTTATACCTGAAAAAAAAGTTTGAACTCACTTTTATGGTATGCACCACCTAATGCGCAATGGTCAGACGGCGATGGTTGGTGATGAACTATGATTTAGCTAGCTTTGAGCTATAAACATGGAGCAAAATTGACTGGTTCATGATTAAATTTACCTTGGTGTTTTTATCTACAACAATGAATTAACTGGTTAGTTACAGATAGCGAAAACTATTTTTGTGGGGAAAATTCTGTTGCGTTTCACAGAACTGTAATTTCAAACTTTTTAAGCTGATACAGGTAACCGGAACACCTTATGGCCAATATGAAGAATGTTAACTCTTAAAATTTTGATTGTATTGAATATGGAATTAAACAAATGCCGTGCCGTGGTATAGTGGTAGTCGACCTTGGTTCCTGGGCAGGGGCCAGGGTTCGATTCCCACTCACGGCAGTTCACTTGGCAAGTGAACGTTCCTTCCCCCGGGTCAACCCATGCCATGTGATGGGAATTGGGTAGTCAATTCAAGGTGCTGACGGGACGCTCATTAGTAAGCGTCTGTAGTTGCGAGAATAGGCCTCTAATGCCTCCTGCAACTCAACCAAATAGAATAGAAATAGAAATTGGAATCATTGTCTTGAACTTGGTACTTGGAGATTTTCTTCCCGTGGAAAACTTTGGTCGTGGAAATTTTTTTCCACGTGCGTTTTAAACGTGGAAACTTTTGTTGTGAATTTGGAGATTTTCTTCCCCGTGCATTTAAAACGTGGAAAACTTTGGTTGTGAATTTGTAGATTTTTTTCCACGTGTGTTTTAAAGGCAAAAGGTTGAGTCTTTTGTTATAAATTTGGAGATTACTTACATGTGCATATTAACGATGGAAAACTTTTGTTATGAATTTATTTTCTTCAATGCGCGTTGAACACGTGGAAAACTTTATAAATTTGGAGATTTCTTACACGTGCATTTAAAAGAGGGAAAACATTTGTTATGAATATATGTTTTCTTCAATGTGCGTTTAAAACTTGACATTTTCTTCCACATATGCATTAAAAAAATGAAGAAAACTTTGGTGTCAATTGACAATTTTTTCAAGTGATTTCCTGGCCTGGCATGACAACTTTTTTACTTTTTGTCATTCTTTCATTTCAGCTATTTCCCCTTTTTGGCTAATATTTCTGGCAATAAGCACTTAAAATAAAATGATATAATTATGCAAGGCCTTTTGACATTTGATGTGTTCAATAACACAACACTCTACTCAGCGGGTGCGACGCCGGGTGACGGCTAGTATAATACTATAATTCAACTAAAGTCCACCTGCTCTTGGGTACCTAATAGCCGGGGGGATTGGAATAAGCGGGGGGGGGGGGCTTGGAAAAAATCTCAAAAATCAATAAGCGGGGGGAGGCTGGAATAAGAATGTCCTGGGTGGAAAATCTTCGAAAAATTAATTAGTGGGGGGGGGGCTATAAGGTACCCGAGAGTAACGAAAATTAAAGGTTTTCTAGCCAATTTGGTTACTGCATTGTTATTCTCAGTCGAGTTCAGCTTGGATATACTCCCCGTCGTAATCTGTGTAGGTTTGAACCTTCGTCATCTTAGGAATAATCCTGCAAATACTGGCAATTAGATAAACATTTTGAAATTCTTGGGGACTTGTGTTGCTTGATGTTATATGAGATAAAGCACTTTGAAATCTGTTGAGGACATCAATAATTATTTTATCATTTGTAAAGGAAATATTTATCCGCATCTTTGAGCTCTTGTTTCAAGTTAAAAACAACATTTTAACTCGATGGAAAAAATCATTATTTTTCTCTCGAGTTAAAATGAGGAATATAACTCGATGAAATTATTTGCAATAAAAAATCCGAGTTATATAACTCAAGAGGAAAATGGTCAATAAAAAAACCGAGTTAAAAAAAAACTCGAAATAAAAATACTTCATTTTCATTTCGAGTTACGGGCCTTAACTCGAAGATTTCATAACTCGAAGCCATATAACTCGATCATATAACTCGAAGATTATGTGCCTCCAAAAATTCCCGAGTTAAAAAATGAAAAGTAACTCGGAAAGTTAAAGGAAGCAAAATAAACCGAGTTATGAAGTGTAAAATAACCTCACTAAATTCCAAAACTGACGTCATAACTCTGGATAACTCGGTTTTTTCGTAACTCGGTTTTTTAACTCGGAAAAAATAACTCGGGAATCTGGGCCTCCATTGTCACTGACTGTATTGGTATAAAAAATATAAGTGGCCGCGCGTGGATAAGGAAGTAATTAGCCGCGCCCTGATTGTTTTATTAGACGGTTGGGTTAAACCCGACTAGACTAGGCTTGCTCTCCTCCTCAGTTTGTTTTCTATAAGGAGCACGAATCCGTTAGTGGATCCAGCAGCCTAGTATTACGAACGATTCGACGATTACACAATGTTCAACATATCTAAAGGATTCCTATTCTATTCTTTCATGAAAGTTGAACACATTGAACTCCACTGAGGAGAGACCCAGTATTTTCGGGTCATTTTTTCCGAGTTAAAAAAGCGAGTTACGAAAAAAAGGAGTTATCCCGAGTAATGACGTCATTTTTTCAATTTTGTGACCTCATTTTTATATTTCATAACTCGGTTTATCTTGCTTCCTTCAGCTTTCCAAGTTATTTTCCATTTATTTTAACTTGGGAATTTTTGCTTCTCAGTTACCTTAAGTGCGTTATTTTCTTTTTGAAAAAAGTGATTTACTACTCTTTTTCAAATGCCGATAATTTTTTTTCAGCAATTGATGTTGATATAATTTTTTCTTTGAGTTCAGCATAAAAGATTGAAATTTTAGAATATTGAAACATTTCATGCGTTTTGTTAATTTTTTAGGGTGAAAATTGACCTAATTCGTAAAAATTACGTGATTTTTCGATATATTGCTTCCTCCGTGCATCTAATTTTTATCCGATCAATCTGAAAATTTAACCAAAGTATCTTCTAAATGTCCTGATCATAAAACCATCTCGCCAAATAAAACTTTTTAAATTTATAAAGAGATATGACGGGCTAAAGACCTTTCAGTTTGACTTTTTAATCCTAAATACCCAGTTTTTCATCGGTTTGAAAAAACTTTTCTTATTTGGCTAGATGGTTTTGGGGAGATAAATCTATAGAGAACCAGAATCAAAAAAGAAAACTTCAAAAATCAGAAAATTAGATGCACGGAGAGCAGGATTTATATATCTTGGTCCCTTTTTCAAAAAAATATTTTATGATTTTCTCTCTTTCAACGTTTGAAAGGTGAATTCGTGATATTTTCTACACATCAAGCGGCACGTAATAAGATTAAAACAAAAGACTTGTTTAACAAAGTTAGATTTAAACATCTTTAATAAACAACAAGTATACTTTCAATACACAATTTTACGAAACAGTCTATTAGAAATTTACTCACGCATGAAAAAAGAACTCAAAAAGAGGAACATAGTAGAACCGCACTTTAAGAAAATGAGTTCCTTTAACTTTCCGAGTTATTTTTCTTTCTTGAAAAAGTTGCTCGAATAGATGCAGTAAATTCTGTAAATGACTTCTATGCAATTTTTGGACTTTTAACGAGTCTCACGCAATCCTTCCATTGTTTTACTGGTGGTGGCGTTTTACATTGGTGGCTTTTCTGGTTCTCTAAAGGGGTAGAAAAATTGGATAACCTCCTTCCTAATCATAGGTTCTGAACAAAGATCTTTGATGTAGTTCCTTTATTCGTGGTTAGAGGTGAATACATGGAGTCAGTAAGGCGGTAGCCACGTTTTTAGCACTGTACAGTGTACTCGATTATTAGTAAATAAGGGGGTTCGAACAAAAACTAAGTCTATGAAGTAAAAATTTGTATATACAACAATGTTCTATGTAAGTGTATATAGCAATCTCGTTCCCTGCGTCGAGAGGAAAATCATTAAAATTAAAATCGTACACAATTTTATAAATCAAAAATAAATCATAAATCAAAAATAAATCAAAAATAAATCATAAATCAAAAATAAATCATAAATCAAAAATAAAAAAAATAAATCATAAATCTCGTACACCATTTTTCGAGTAATTTGCCCCTCGCCCCGCGTATTATCAGCTTTTTGATGCTTCTGTTAGCGCTAGAGAATACCCTGGCATTGTCTGGTTTTCGAACGCGTAAGATTACGTAATTCAAAAAGAAAA
>NW_027103855.1:323705-349337 GCF_902728285.1 Clytia hemisphaerica | reverse complement strand
GCGTAAGCCCAGGCGGCTCTGTAGGCCTAAAAACCAGTTTTCTGGCAAAACTACTGTTCCCAGCCGGTTCTAAACCCTCTAAATCGCTTCAGCACCATGGAAACATGCTAATTAGAGCATTTGGAAGTAGCTCACTCGCTTATAAGGTCGTGTTTTTACGTTTTTTGCTTAAAAAAGCCTTAAAATCGCTTAAATAGAGCTTTTTAGGCGTTTTAAAGCTATTTTAGTGAAAATTCGTCGGTTCTGCCCCCTTCGCTGAACTTCAATGGGTCTGATCCATTGCAAGGGAGGGTCCCACGAGGATTAGGACCATTGGGAACCAGCTCAGCCCTGTATGGAGCTCAGAATAAGCTTAACTAAGGCTCCAGTAAAGCGCTGTAAGCTTACAGCGTAAGCCCAGGCGGCTCTGTAGGCCTAAAAACCAGTTTTCTGGCAAAACTACTGTTCCCAGCTGGTTCTAAACCCTCTAAATCGCTTCAGCACCATGGAAACATGCTAATTAGAGCCTTTGGAAGTAGCTCACTTGCTTATAAGGTCGCGTTTTTACGTTTTTTGCTTAAAAAAGCCTTAAAATCGCTTAAATAGAGCTTTTTAAGCGTTTTAAAGCTATTTTACTGAAAATTCGTCTGTTATTCTCCCTTCGCTGGACTTCAAAGGGTCTAATCCATTGCAAGGGAGTGTTCCACGAGGTTTAGGACCATTGGGAACCAGCTCAGCCCTGTATGGAGCTCAGAATAAGCTTAACTAAGGCTCCAGTAAAGCGCTGTAAGCTTACAGCATAAGCCCAGGCGGCTCTGTAGGCCTAAAAACCAGTTTTCTGGCAAAACTACTGTTCCCAGCTGGTTCTAAACCCTCTAAATCGCTTCACCACCATGGAAACATGCTAATTAGAGCATTTGGAAGTAGCTCACTCGCTTATAAGGTCGCGTTTTTACGTTTTTTGCTTAAAAAAGCCTTAAAATCGCTTAAATAGAGCTTTTTAAGCGTTTTAAAGCTATTTTAGTGAAAATTCGTCGGTTCTGCCCCCTTCGCTGAACTTCAATGGGTCTAATCCATTGCAAGGGAGGGTCCCACGAGGATTAGGACCATTGGGAACCAGCTCAGCCCTGTATGGAGCTCAGAATAAGCTTAACTAAGGCTCCAGTAAAGCGCTGTAAGCTTACAGCGTAAGCCCAGGCGGCTCTGTAGGCCTAAAAACCAGTTTTCTGGCAAAACTACTGTTCCCAGCTGGTTCTAAACCCTCTAAATCGCTTCAGCACCATGGAAACATGCTAATTAGAGCATTTGGAAGTAGCTCACTCGCTTATAAGGTCGCGTTTTTACGTTTTTTGCTTAAAAAAGCCTTAAAATCGCTTAAATAGAGCTTTTTAAGCGTTTTAAAGCTATTTTAGTGAAAATTCGTCTGTTCTTCCCCCTTCGCTGGACTTCAAAGGGTCTAATCCATTGCAAGGGAGTGTCCCACGAGGTTTAGGACCATTGGGAACCAGCTCAGCCCTGTATGGAGCTCAGAATAAGCTTAACTAAGGCTCCAGTAAAGCGCTGTAAGCTTACAGCGTAAGCCCAGGCGGCTCTGTAGGCCTAAAAACTAGTTTTCTGGCAAAACTACTGTTCCCAGCTGGTTCTAAACCCTCTAAATCGCTTCAGCACCATGGAAACATGCTAATTAGAGCATTTGGAAGTAGCTCACTCGCTTATAAGGTCGCGTTTTTACGTTTTTTGCTTAAAAAAGCCTTAAAATCGCTTAAATAGAGCTTTTTAAGCGTTTTAAAGCTATTTTAGTGAAAATTCGTCTGTTCTTCCCCCTTCGCTGGACTTCAAAGGGTCTAATCCATTGCAAGGGAGTGTCCCACGAGGTTTAGGACCATTGGGAACCAGCTCAGCCCTGTATGGAGCTCAGAATAAGCTTAACTAAGGCTCCAGTAAAGCGCTGTAAGCTTACAGCGTAAGCCCAGGCGGCTCTGTAGGCCTAAAAACCAGTTTTCTGGCAAAACTACTGTTCCCAGCCGGTTCTAAACCCTCTAAATCGCTTCAGCACCATGGAAACATGCTAATTAGAGCATTTGGAAGTAGCTCACTCGCTTATAAGGTCGCGTTTTTACGTTTTTTGCTTAAAAAAGCCTTAAAATCGCTTAAATAGAGCTTTTTAGGCGTTTTAAAGCTATTTTAGTGAAAATTCGTCGGTTCTGCCCCCTTTGCTGAACTTCAATGGGTCTAATCCATTGCAAGGGAGTGTCCCACGAGGATTAGGACCATTGGGAACCAGCTCAGCCCTGTATGGAGCTCAGAATAAGCTTAACTAAGGCTCCAGTAAAGCGCTGTAAGCTTACAGCGTAAGCCCAGGCGGCTCTGTAGGCCTAAAAACCAGTTTTCTGGCAAAACTACTGTTCCCAGCCGGTTCTAAACCCTCTAAATCGCTTCAGCACCATGGAAACATGCTAATTAGAGCATTTGGAAGTAGCTCACTCGCTTATAAGGTCGCGTTTTTTACGTTTTTTGCTTAAAAAAGCCTTAAAATCGCTTAAATAGAGCTTTTTAAGCGTTTTAAAGCTATTTTAGTGAAAATTCGTCTGTTCTTCCCCCTTCGCTGGACTTCAAAGGGTCTAATCCATTGCAAGGGAGTGTCCCACGAGGTTTAGGACCATTGGGAACCAGCTCAGCCCTGTATGGAGCTCAGAATAAGCTTAACTAAGGCTCCAGTAAAGCGCTGTAAGCTTACAGCGTAAGCCCAGGCGGCTCTGTAGGCCTAAAAACCAGTTTTCTGGCAAAACTACTGTTCCCAGCCGGTTCTAAACCCTCTAAATCGCTTCAGCACCATGGAAACATGCTAATTAGAGCATTTGGAAGTAGCTCACTCGCTTATAAGGTCGCGTTTTTACGTTTTTTGCTTAAAAAAGCCTTAAAATCGCTTAAATAGAGCTTTTTAAGCGTTTTAAAGCTATTTTAGTGAAAATTCGTCTGTTATTCTCCCTTCGCTGGACTTCAAAGGGTCTAATCCATTGCAAGGGAGTGTCCCACGAGGTTTAGGACCATTGGGAACCAGCTCAGCCCTGTATGGAGCTCAGAATAAGCTTAACTAAGGCTCCAGTAAAGCGCTGTAAGCTTACAGCGTAAGCCCAGGCGGCTCTGTAGGCCTAAAAACCAGTTTTTCTGGCAAAACTACTGTTCCCAGCTGGTTCTAAACCCTCTAAATCGCTTCACCACCATGGAAACATGCTAATTAGAGCATTTGGAAGTAGCTCACTCGCTTATAAGGTCGCGTTTTTACGTTTTTGCTTAAAAAGCCTTAAAATCGCTTAAATAGAGCTTTTTAGGCGTTTTAAAGCTATTTTAGTGAAAATTCGTCGGTTCTGCCCCCTTCGCTGAACTTCAATGGGTCTAATCCATTGCAAGGGAGTGTCCCACGAGGATTAGGACCATTGGGAACCAGCTCAGCCCTGTATGGAGCTCAGAATAAGCTTAACTAAGGCTCCAGTAAAGCGCTGTAAGCTTACAGCGTAAGCCCAGGCGGCTCTGTAGGTCTAAAAACCAGTTTTCTGGCAAAACTACTGTTCCCAGCTGGTTCTAAACCCTCTAAATCGCTTCAGCACCATGGAAACATGCTAATTAGAGCATTTGGAAGTAGCTCACTCGCTTATAAGGTCGCGTTTTTACGTTTTTTGCTTAAAAAAGCCTTAAAATCGCTTAAATAGAGCTTTTTAAGCGTTTTAAAGCTATTTTAGTGAAAATTCGTCGGTTATTCCCCCTTCGCTGGACTTCAAAGGGTCTAATCCATTGCAAGGGAGTGTCCCACGAGGTTTAGGACCATTGGGAACCAGCTCAGCCCTGTATGGAGCTCAGAATAAGCTTAACTAAGGCTCCAGTAAAGCGCTGTAAGCTTATAGCGTAAGCCCAGGCGGCTCTGTAGGCCTAAAAACCAGTTTTCTGGCAAAACTACTGTTCCCAGCCGGTTCTAAACCCTCTAAATCGCTTCAGCACCATGGAAACATGCTAATTAGAGCATTTGGAAGTAGCTCACTCGCTTATAAGGTCGCGTTTTTACGTTTTTTGCTTAAAAAAGCCTTAAAATCGCTTAAATAGAGCTTTTAAGCGTTTTAAAGCTATTTTAGTGAAAATTCGTCGGTTCTGCCCCCTTTGCTGAACTTCAATGGGTCTAATCCATTGCAAGGGAGTGTCCCACGAGGATTAGGACCATTGGGAACCAGCTCAGCCCTGTATGGAGCTCAGAATAAGCTTAACTAAGGCTCCAGTAAAGCGCTGTAAGCTTACAGCGTAAGCCCAGGCGGCTCTGTAGGCCTAAAAACCAGTTTTCTGGCAAAACTACTGTTCCCAGCCGGTTCTAAACCTCTCTAAATCGCTTCAGCACCATGGAAACATGCTAATTAGAGCATTTGGAAGTAGCTCACTCGCTTATAAGGTCGCGTTTTTACGTTTTTTGCTTAAAAAAGCCTTAAAATCGCTTAAATAGAGCTTTTTAGGCGTTTTAAAGCTATTTTAGTGAAAATTCGTCGGTTCTGCCCCCTTCGCTGAACTTCAATGGGTCTAATCCATTGCAAGGGAGTGTCCCACGAGGATTAAGGCCGAGGTAAACGATTCCAAATTCCAGCCACATGCCATTTGCTCTCTGTTGGACGAATGTTGGAAGCGTTACACGAATGCAAAAATCGGAAAGGAAGAAAAAATTATGTTGGAAGAAAAAAAAAAGTGTTTGATGGGAGTTTGATCGCCATCAACATTTTGTCCACAATTACTCTTTTTTCGGTTGGATCATGTGGATTCGTTTACTCAGCTCACATCCAACTTTGAAAGGGAATGACGTCATTAGAATAGAATCGAATGTTTTTTGTCAAAAAGCGAAAAATCTCGTAAACAAATTTAAAAAGATGGTAAGGAACTACTAGCTCGAAATGTTTTTTTTTTTCGGAAAATAACCAAGGGGGGCACTGAATTAAGTGATCTATTGTAGAGGTGTGATCCTTTAAAGGTACGTTTTCAGGCTTTCCAAAATGCACTGTATGTTTGTAAGAATGAGACATAGTTTTTGTTGCAAATTTTAGAAAATTTGACCATTTTTTGCCTTGAAATAGATTAATAAATTTCAAGAAATTGCCCATAACCATAAGAGTCGATTTTTTCGCCAGAATTTTCTCTGCATTGTAAGGGTCCAATTGTTAAGACTATAATTTTTGTCCCAGCATGAACAGCATTGTGGCACTGTTTAGTTCACTGGCTATAAAAACCCGCGCCATTTCTAATTTGAAAAGAATGCTTAAAAAAAGAATGAATGAACCCCATTTGGATAGAAAATGATGTTACAGTGCGACGAAACGATTTTAAGGAGATCCAACAACGTTTCAAAATTTATCCAACATTTGTCCAACATTTCAATTTCTATGTTGGTTGAAATGTTGGAATCGTTTACCTCGGCCTTTAGGACCATTGGGAACCAGCTCAGCCCTGTATGGAGCTCAGAATAAGCTTAACTAAGGCTCCAGTAAAGCGCTGTAAGCTTACAGCGTAAGCCCAGGCGGCTCTGTAGGCCTAAAAACCAGTTTTCTGGCAAAACTACTGTTCCCAGCTGGTTCTAAACCCTCTAAATCGCTTCAGCACCATGGAAACATGCTAATTAGAGCATTTGGAAGTAGCTCACTCGCTTATAAGGTCGCGTTTTTACGTTTTTGCTTAAAAAAGCCTTAAAATCGCTTAAATAGAGCTTTTTAAGCGTTTTAAAGCTATTTTAGTGAAAATTCGTCTGTTTTATCCCCTTCGCTGGACTTCAAAGGGTCTAATCCATTGCAAGGGAGTGTCCCACGAGGTTTAGGACCATTGGGAACCAGCTCAGCCCTGTATGGAGCTCAGAATAAGCTTAACTAAGGCTCCAGTAAAGCGCTGTAAGCTTACAGCGTAAGCCCAGGCGGCTCTGTAGGCCTAAAAACCAGTTTTTTGGCAAAACTACTGTTCCCAGCTGGTTCTAAACCCTCTAAATCGCTTCAGCACCATGGAAACATGCTAATTAGAGCATTTGGAAGTAGCTCACTCGCTTATAAGGTCGCGTTTTTACGTTTTTTGCTTAAAAAAGCCTTAAATCGCTTAAATAGAGCTTTTTAAGCGTTTTAAAGCTATTTTAGTGAAAATTCGTCGGTTCTGCCCCCTTCGCTGAACTTCAATGGGTCTAATCCATTTCAAGGGAGTGTCCCACGAGGATTAGGACCATTGGGAACCAGCTCAGCCCTGTATGGAGCTCAGAATAAGCTTAACTAAGGCTCCAGTAAAGCGCTGTAAGCTTACAGCGTAAGCCCAGGCGGCTCTGTAGGCATAAAACCAGTTTTCTCTGCAAAACTACTGTTCCCAGCTGGTTCTAAACCCTCTAAATCGCTTCAGCACCATGGAAACATGCTAATTAGAGCATTTGGAAGTAGCTCACTCGCTTATAAGGTCGCGTTTTTACGTTTTTTGCTTAAAAAAGCCTTAAAATCGCTTAAATAGAGCTTTTTAAGCGTTTTAAAGCTATTTTAGTGAAAATTCGTCGGTTCTGCCCCCTTCGCTGAACTTCAATGGGTCTAATCCATTGCAAGGGAGTGTCCCACGAGGTTTAGGACCATTGGGAACCAGCTCAGCCCTGTATGGAGCTCAGAATAAGCTTAACTAAGGCTCCAGTAAAGCGCTGTAAGCTTATAGCGTAAGCCCAGGCGGCTCTGTAGGCCTAAAAACCAGTTTTCTGGCAAAACTACTGTTCCCAGCCGGTTCTAAACCCTCTAAATCGCTTCAGCACCATGGAAACATGCTAATTAGAGCATTTGGAAGTAGCTCACTCGCTTATAAGGTCGCGTTTTTACGTTTTTTTTTTTAAAAAAGCCTTAAAATCGCTTAAATAGAGCTTTTTAAGCGTTTTAAAGCTATTTTAGTGAAAATTCGTCGGTTCTCCCCCTTTGCTGAACTTCAATGGGTCTAATCCATTGCAAGGGAGTGTCCCACGAGGATTAGGACCATTGGGAACCAGCTCAGCCCCTGTATGGAGCTCAGAATAAGCTTAACTAAGGCTCCAGTAAAGCGCTGTAAGCTTACAGCGTAAGCCCAGGCGGCTCTGTAGGCCTAAAACCAGTTTTCTGGCAAAACTACTGTTCCCAGCTGGTTCTAAACCCTCTAAATCGCTTCAGCACCATGGAAACATGCTAATTAGAGCATTTGGAAGTAGCTCACTCGCTTATAAGGTCGCGTTTTTACGTTTTTTGCTTAAAAAAGCCTTAAAATCGCTTAAATAGAGCTTTTTAAGCGTTTTAAAGCTATTTTAGTGAAAATTCGTCTGTTCTTCCCCCTTCGCTGGACTTCAAAGGGTCTAATCCATTGCAAGGGAGTGTCCCACGAGGTTTAGGACCATTGGGAACCAGCTCAGCCCTGTATGGAGCTCAGAATAAGCTTAACTAAGGCTCCAGTAAAGCGCTGTAAGCTTACAGCGTAAGCCCAGGCGGCTCTGTAGGCCTAAAAACCAGTTTTCTGGCAAAACTACTGTTCCCAGCCGGTTCTAAACCCTCTAAATCGCTTCAGCACCATGGAAACATGCTAATTAGAGCATTTGGAAGTAGCTCACTCGCTTATAAGGTCGCGTTTTTACGTTTTTTGCTTAAAAAGCCTTAAAATCGCTTAAATAGAGCTTTTTAAGCGTTTTAAAGCTATTTTAGTGAAAATTCGTCGGTTCTGCCCCCTTCGCTGAACTTCAATGGGTCTAATCCATTGCAAGGGAGTGTCCCACGAGGATTAGGACCATTGGGAACCAGCTCAGCCCTGTATGGAGCTCAGAATAAGCTTAACTAAGGCTCCAGTAAAGCGCTGTAAGCTTACAGCGTAAGCCCAGGCGGCTCTGTAGGCCTAAAAACCAGTTTTCTGGCAAAACTACTGTTCCCAGCTGGTTCTAAACCCTCTAAATCGCTTCAGCACCATGGAAACATGCTAATTAGAGCATTTGGAAGTAGCTCACTCGCTTATAAGGTCGCGTTTTTACGTTTTTTGCTTAAAAAAGCCTTAAAATCGCTTAAATAGAGCTTTTTAAGCGTTTTAAAGCTATTTTAGTGAAAATTCGTCTGTTCTTCCCCCTTCGCTGGACTTCAAAGGGTCTAATCCATTGCAAGGGAGTGTCCCACGAGGTTTAGGACCATTGGGAACCAGCTCAGCCCTGTATGGAGCTCAGAATAAGCTTAACTAAGGCTCCAGTAAAGCGCTGTAAGCTTACAGCGTAAGCCCAGGCGGCTCTGTAGGCCTAAAAACCAGTTTTCTGGCAAAACTACTGTTCCCAGCTGGTTCTAAACCCTCTAAATCGCTTCAGCACCATGGAAACATGCTAATTAGAGCATTTGGAAGTAGCTCACTCGCTTATAAGGTCGCGTTTTTACGTTTTTTGCTTAAAAAAGCCTTAAAATCGCTTAAATAGAGCTTTTTAAGCGTTTTAAAGCTATTTTAGTGAAAATTCGTCTGTTCTTCCCCCTTCGCTGGACTTCAATGGGTCTAATCCATTGCAAGGGAGTGTCCCACGAGGTTTAGGACCATTGGGAACCAGCTCAGCCCTGTATGGAGCTCAGAATAAGCTTAACTAAGGCTCCAGTAAAGCGCTGTAAGCTTACAGCGTAAGCCCAGGCGGCTCTGTAGGCCTAAAAACCAGTTTTCTGGCAAAACTACTGTTCCCAGCTGGTTCTAAACCCTCTAAATCGCTTCAGCACCATGGAAACATGCTAATTAGAGCATTTGGAAGTAGCTCACTCGCTTATAAGGTCGCGTTTTTACGTTTTTTGCTTAAAAAAGCCTTAAAATCGCTTAAATAGAGCTTTTTAAGCGTTTTAAAGCTATTTTAGTGAAAATTCGTCGGTTCTGCCCCCTTCGCTGAACTTCAATGGGTCTAATCCATTGCAAGGGAGTGTCCCACGAGGATTAGGACCATTGGGAACCAGCTCAGCCCTGTATGGAGCTCAGAATAAGCTTAACTAAGGCTCCAGTAAAGCGCTGTAAGCTTACAGCGTAAGCCCAGGCGGCTCTGTAGGCCTAAAAACCAGTTTTCTGGCAAAACTACTGTTCCCAGCTGGTTCTAAACCCTCTAAATCGCTTCAGCACCATGGAAACATGCTAATTAGAGCATTTGGAAGTAGCTCACTCGCTTATAAGGTCGCGTTTTTACGTTTTTTGCTTAAAAAAGCCTTAAAATCGCTTAAATAGAGCTTTTTAAGCGTTTTAAAGCTATTTTAGTGAAAATTCGTCGGTTCTTCCCCCTTCGCTGGACTTCAATGGGTCTAATCCATTGCAAGGGAGTGTCCCACGAGGTTTAGGACCATTGGGAACCAGCTCAGCCCTGTATGGAGCTCAGAATAAGCTTAACTAAGGCTCCAGTAAAGCGCTGTAAGCTTACAGCGTAAGCCCAGGCGGCTCTGTAGGCCTAAAAACCAGTTTTCTGGCAAAACTACTGTTCCCAGCTGGTTCTAAACCCTCTAAATCGCTTCAGCACCATGGAAACATGCTAATTAGAGCATTTGGAAGTAGCTCACTCGCTTATAAGGTCGCGTTTTTACGTTTTTTGCTTAAAAAAGCCTTAAAATCGCTTAAATAGAGCTTTTTAAGCGTTTTAAAGCTATTTTAGTGAAAATTCGTCTGTTCTTCCCCCTTCGCTGGACTTCAAAGGGTCTAATCCATTGCAAGGGAGTGTCCCACGAGGTTTAGGACCATTGGGAACCAGCTCAGCCCTGTATGGAGCTCAGAATAAGCTTAACTAAGGCTCCAGTAAAGCGCTGTAAGCTTACAGCGTAAGCCCAGGCGGCTCTGTAGGCCTAAAAACCAGTTTTCTGGCAAAACTACTGTTCCCAGCTGGTTCTAAACCCTCTAAATCGCTTCAGCACCATGGAAACATGCTAATTAGAGCATTTGGAAGTAGCTCACTCGCTTATAAGGTCGCGTTTTTACGTTTTTTGCTTAAAAAAGCCTTAAAATCGCTTAAATAGAGCTTTTTAAGCGTTTTAAAGCTATTTTAGTGAAAATTCGTCGGTTCTGCCCCCTTCGCTGGACTTCAAAGGGTCTAATCCATTGCAAGGGAGTGTCCCACGAGGTTTAGGACCATTGGGAACCAGCTCAGCCCTGTATGGAGCTCAGAATAAGCTTAACTAAGGCTCCAGTAAAGCGCTGTAAGCTTACAGCGTAAGCCCAGGCGGCTCTGTAGGCCTAAAAACCAGTTTTCTGGCAAAACTACTGTTCCCAGCCGGTTCTAAACCCTCTAAATCGCTTCAGCACCATGGAAACATGCTAATTAGAGCATTTGGAAGTAGCTCACTCGCTTATAAGGTCGCGTTTTTACGTTTTTTGCTTAAAAAAGCCTTAAAATCGCTTAAATAGAGCTTTTTAAGCGTTTTAAAGCTATTTTAGTGAAAATTCGTCTGTTCTTCCCCCTTCGCTGGACTTCAAAGGGTCTAATCCATTGCAAGGGAGTGTCCCACGAGGTTTAGGACCATTGGGAACCAGCTCAGCCCTGTATGGAGCTCAGAATAAGCTTAACTAAGGCTCCAGTAAAGCGCTGTAAGCTTACAGCGTAAGCCCAGGCGGCTCTGTAGGCCTAAAAACCAGTTTTCTGGCAAAACTACTGTTCCCAGCTGGTTCTAAACCCTCTAAATCGCTTCAGCACCATGGAAACATGCTAATTAGAGCATTTGGAAGTAGCTCACTCGCTTATAAGGTCGCGTTTTTACGTTTTTTGCTTAAAAAAGCCTTAAAATCGCTTAAATAGAGCTTTTTAAGCGTTTTAAAGCTATTTTAGTGAAAATTCGTCTGTTCTTCCCCCTTCGCTGGACTTCAAAGGGTCTAATCCATTGCAAGGGAGTGTCCCACGAGGTTTAGGACCATTGGGAACCAGCTCAGCCCTGTATGGAGCTCAGAATAAGCTTAACTAAGGCTCCAGTAAAGCGCTGTAAGCTTACAGCGTAAGCCCAGGCGGCTCTGTAGGCCTAAAAACCAGTTTTCTGGCAAAACTACTGTTCCCAGCTGGTTCTAAACCCTCTAAATCGCTTCAGCACCATGGAAACATGCTAATTAGAGCATTTGGAAGTAGCTCACTCGCTTATAAGGTCGCGTTTTTACGTTTTTTGCTTAAAAAAGCCTTAAAATCGCTTAAATAGAGCTTTTTAAGCGTTTTAAAGCTATTTTAGTGAAAATTCGTCGGTTCTTCCCCCTTCGCTGGACTTCAATGGGTCTAATCCATTGCAAGGGAGTGTCCCACGAGGTTTAGGACCATTGGGAACCAGCTCAGCCCTGTATGGAGCTCAGAATAAGCTTAACTAAGGCTCCAGTAAAGCGCTGTAAGCTTACAGCGTAAGCCCAGGCGGCTCTGTAGGCCTAAAAACCAGTTTTCTGGCAAAACTACTGTTCCCAGCCGGTTCTAAACCCTCTAAATCGCTTCAGCACCATGGAAACATGCTAATTAGAGCATTTGGAAGTAGCTCACTCGCTTATAAGGTCGCGTTTTTACGTTTTTTGCTTAAAAAAGCCTTAAAATCGCTTAAATAGAGCTTTTTAAGCGTTTTAAAGCTATTTTAGTGAAAATTCGTCTGTTCTGCCCCCTTCGCTGGACTTCAAAGGGTCTAATCCATTGCAAGGGAGTGTCCCACGAGGTTTAGGACCATTGGGAACCAGCTCAGCCCTGTATGGAGCTCAGAATAAGCTTAACTAAGGCTCCAGTAAAGCGCTGTAAGCTTACAGCGTAAGCCCAGGCGGCTCTGTAGGCCTAAAAACCAGTTTTCTGGCAAAACTACTGTTCCCAGCCGGTTCTAAACCCTCTAAATCGCTTCAGCACCATGGAAACATGCTAATTAGAGCATTTGGAAGTAGCTCACTCGCTTATAAGGTCGCGTTTTTACGTTTTTTGCTTAAAAAAGCCTTAAAATCGCTTAAATAGAGCTTTTTAAGCGTTTTAAAGCTATTTTAGTGAAAATTCGTCTGTTCTATCCCCTTCGCTGGACTTCAAAGGGTCTAATCCATTGCAAGGGAGTGTCCCACGAGGTTTAGGACCATTGGGAACCAGCTCAGCCCTGTATGGAGCTCAGAATAAGCTTAACTAAGGCTCCAGTAAAGCGCTGTAAGCTTACAGCGTAAGCCCAGGCGGCTCTGTAGGCCTAAAAACCAGTTTTCTGGCAAAACTACTGTTCCCAGCTGGTTCTAAACCCTCTAAATCGCTTCAGCACCATGGAAACATGCTAATTAGAGCATTTGGAAGTAGCTCACTCGCTTATAAGGTCGCGTTTTTACGTTTTTTGCTTAAAAAAGCCTTAAAATCGCTTAAATAGAGCTTTTTAAGCGTTTTAAAGCTATTTTAGTGAAAATTCGTCTGTTCTATCCCCTTCGCTGGACTTCAAAGGGTCTAATCCATTGCAAGGGAGTGTCCCACGAGGTTTAGGACCATTGGGAACCAGCTCAGCCCTGTATGGAGCTCAGAATAAGCTTAACTAAGGCTCCAGTAAAGCGCTGTAAGCTTACAGCGTAAGCCCAGGCGGCTCTGTAGGCCTAAAAACCAGTTTTCTGGCAAAACTACTGTTCCCAGCTGGTTCTAAACCCTCTAAATCGCTTCAGCACCATGGAAACATGCTAATTAGAGCATTTGGAAGTAGCTCACTCGCTTATAAGGTCGCGTTTTTACGTTTTTTGCTTAAAAAGCCTTAAAATCGCTTAAATAGAGCTTTTTAAGCGTTTTAAAGCTATTTTAGTGAAAATTCGTCGGTTCTTCCCCCTTCGCTGGACTTCAAAGGGTCTAATCCATTGCAAGGGAGTGTCCCACGAGGTTTAGGACCATTGGGAACCAGCTCAGCCTGTATGGAGCTCAGAATAAGCTTAACTAAGGCTCCAGTAAAGCGCTGTAAGCTTACAGCGTAAGCCCAGGCGGCTCTGTAGGCCTAAAACCAGTTTTCTGGCAAAACTACTGTTCCCAGCTGGTTCTAAACCCTCTAAATCGCTTCAGCACCATGGAAACATGCTAATTAGAGCATTTGGAAGTAGCTCACTCGCTTATAAGGTCGCGTTTTACGTTTTTTGCTTAAAAAAGCCTTAAAATCGCTTAAATAGAGCTTTTTAAGCGTTTTAAAAGCTATTTTAGTGAAATGAATCGTCGTCTGTTCTTCCCCCTTCGCTGGACTTCAAAGTGTCTAATCCATTGCAAGGGAGTGTCCCACGAGGTTTAGGACCATTGGGAACCAGCTCAGCCCTGTATGGAGCTCAGAATAAGCTTAACTAAGGCTCCAGTAAAGCGCTGTAAGCTTACAGCGTTAGCCCAGGCGGCTCTGTAGGCCTAAAAACCAGTTTTCTGGCAAAACTACTGTTCCCAGCTGGTTCTAAACCCTCTAAATCGCTTCAGCACCATGGAAACATGCTAATTAGAGCATTTGGAAGTAGCTCACTCGCTTATAAGGTCGCGTTTTTACGTTTTTTTGCTTAAAAAAGCCTTAAAATCGCTTAAATAGAGCTTTTTAAGCGTTTTAAAGCTATTTTAGTGAAAATTCGTCGGTTCTGCCCCCTTCGCTGAACTTCAATGGGTCTAATCCATTGCAAGGGAGTGTCCCACGAGGATTAGGACCATTGGGAACCAGCTCAGCCCTGTATGGAGCTCAGAATAAGCTTAACTAAGGCTCCAGTAAAGCGCTGTAAGCTTACAGCGTAAGCCCAGGCGGCTCTGTAGGCCTAAAAACCAGTTTTCTGGCAAAACTACTGTTCCCAGCTGGTTCTAAACCCTCTAAATCGCTTCAGCACCATGGAAACATGCTAATTAGAGCATTTGGAAGTAGCTCACTCGCTTATAAGGTCGCGTTTTTACGTTTTTTGCTTAAAAAAGCCTTAAAATCGCTTAAATAGAGCTTTTTAAGCGTTTTAAAGCTATTTTAGTGAAAATTCGTCGGTTCTGCTGTCTTAGCTGGACTTCAATGGGTCTAATTCATTGAAAAGGAGTTTCCCACGAGGTTTAGGACCATTGGGAACCAGCTCAGCCCTGTATGGAGCTCAGAATAAGCTTAACTAAGGCTCCAGTAAAGCGCTGTAAGCTTACAGCGTAAGCCCAGGCGGCTCTGTAGGCCTAAAAACCGGTTTTCTGGCAAAACTACTGTTCCCAGCCGGTTCTAAACCCTCTAAATCGCTTCAGCAGCATAAAAACATGCTAATTAGAGCCTTTGGAAGTAGCTCATTCGCTTATAAGGTCGCGTTTTTACGTTTTTTGCTTAAAAAAGCCTTAAAATCGCTTAAATAGAGCTTTTTAAGCGTTTTAAAGCTATTTTAGTGAAAATTCGTCGGTTCTGCCCTGTTCGCTGGACTTCAATGGGTCTAATTCATTGCAAAGGAGTTTCCCACGAGGTTTAGGACCATTGGGAACCAGCTCAGCCCTGTATGTAGCTCAGAATAAGCTTAACTAAGGCTCCAGTAAAGCGCTGTAAGCTTACAGCGTAAGCCCAGGCGGCTCTGTAGGCCTAAAAATCGGTTTTTCTGCAAAACTACTGTTCCCAGCCGGTTCTAAACCCTCTAAATCGCTTCAGCAGCATGAAAACATGCTAATTAGAGCCTTTGGAAGTAGCTCACTCGCTTATAAGGTCGCGTTTTTACGTTTTTTGGTTAAAAAAGCCTTAAAATCGCTTAAATAGAGCTTTTTAAGCGTTTTAAAGCTATTTTAGTGAAAATTCGTCGGTTCTGCCCTGTTCGCTGGACTTCAATGGGTCTAATCCATTGCAAGGGAGTGTCCCACGAGGTTTAGGACCATTGGGAACCAGCTCAGCCCTGTATGGAGCTCAGAATAAGCTTAACTAAGGCTCCAGTAAAGCGCTGTAAGCTTACAGCGTAAGCCCAGGCGGCTCTGTAGGCCTAAAAACCGGTTTTCTGGCAAAACTACTGTTCCCAGCCGGTTCTAAACCTCTTAAATCGCTTCAGCAGCATGAAAACATGCTAATTAGAGCCTTTGGAAGTAGCTCACTAGCTTATAAGGTCGCGTTTTTACGTTTTTTTGGTTAAAAAAGCCTTAAAATCGCTTAAATAGAGCTTTTTAAGCGTTTTAAAGCTATTTTAGTGAAAATTCGTCGGTTCTGCTGTCTTAGCTGGACTTCAATGGGTCTAATTCATTGCAAAGGAGTGTCCCACGAGGTTTAGGACCATTGGGAACCAGCTCAGCCCTGTATGGAGCTCAGAATAAGCTTAACTAAGGCTCCAGTAAAGCGCTGTAAGCTTACAGCGTAAGCCCAGGCGGCTCTGTAGGCCTAAAAACCGGTTTTCTGGCAAAACTACTGTTCCCAGCCGGTTCTAAACCCTCTAAATCGCTTCAGCAGCATGAAAACATGCTAATTAGAGCCTTTGGAAGTAGCTCACTAGCTTATAAGGTCGCGTTTTTACGTTTTTTGGTTAAAAAAGCCTTAAAATCGCTTAAATAGAGCTTTTTAAGCGTTTTAAAGCTATTTTAGTGAAATATCGTCGGTTCTGCCCTGTTCGCTGGACTTCAATGGGTCTAATCCATTGCAAGGGAGTGTCCCACGAGGTTTAGGACATTGGGAACCAGCTCAGCCCTGTATGTAACTCAGAATAAGCCTAACTAAGGCTCCAGTAAAGCGCTGTAAGCTTACAGCGTAAGCCCAGGCGGCTCTGTAGGCCTAAAAATCGGTTTTTTGGCAAAACTACTGTTCCCAGCCGGTTCTAAACCCTCTAAATCGCTTCAGCAGCATGAAAACATGCTAATTAGAGCCTTTGGAAGTAGCTCACTCGCTTATAAGGTCGCGTTTTTACGTTTTTTGCTTAAAAAAGCCTTAAAATCGCTTAAATAGAGCTTTTTAAGCGTTTTAAAGCTATTTTAGTGAAAATTCGTCGGTTCTGCCCCCTTCGCTGGACTTCAATGGGTCTAATCCATTGCAAGGGAGTGTCCCACGAGGTTTAGGACCATTGGGAACCAGCTCAGCCCTGTATGGAGCTCAGAATAAGCTTAACTAAGGCTCCAGTAAAGCGCTGTAAGCTTACAGCGTAAGCCCAGGCGGCTCTGTAGGGCTAAAAACCGGTTTTCTGGCAAAACTACTGTTCCCAGCCGGTTCTAAACCCTCTAAATCGCTTCAGCAGCATAAAAACATGCTAATTAGAGCCTTTGGAAGTAGCTCACTCGCTTATAAGGTCGCATTTTTACGTTTTTTGCTTAAAAAAGCCTTAAAATCGCTTAAATAGAGCTTTTTAAGCGTTTTAAAGCAATTTTAGTGAAAATTCGTCGGTTCTGCCCCCTTCGCTGGACTTCAATGGGTCTAATCCATTGCAAGGGAGTGTCCCACGAGGTTTAGGACCATTGGGAACCAGCTCAGCCCTGTATGGAGCTCAGAATAAGCTTAACTAAGGCTCCAGTAAAGCGCTGTAAGCTTACAGCGTAAGCCCAGGCGGCTCTGTAGGCCTAAAACCGGTTTTCTGGCAAAACTACTGTTCCCAGCCGGTTCTAAACCCTCTAAATCGCTTCAGCAGCATAAAAACATGCTAATTAGAGCCTTTGGAAGTAGCTCATTCGCTTATAAGGTCACGTTTTTACGTTTTTTGCTTAAAAAAGCCTTAAAATCGCTTAAATAGAGCTTTTTAAGCGTTTTAAAGCTATTTTAGTGAAAATTCGTCGGTTCTGCCCTGTTCGCTGGACTTCAATGGGTCTAATCCATTGCAAGGGAGTGTCCCACGAGGTTTAGGACCATTGGGAACCAGCTCAGCCCTGTATGGAGCTCAGAATAAGCTTAACTAAGGCTCCAGTAAAGCGCTGTAAGCTTACAGCGTAAGCCCAGGCGGCTCTGTAGGCCTAAAAAACGGTTTTCTGGCAAAACTACTGTTCCCAGCCGGTTCTAAACCCTCTAAATCGCTTCAGCAGCATAAAAACATGCTAATTAGAGCCTTTGGAAGTAGCTCACTCGCTTATAAGGTCGCGTTTTTACGTTTTTTGCTTAAAAAAGCCTTAAAATCGCTTAAATAGAGCTTTGATATTTTATTGGTACCAAAGTGATTTGGGGTTTTAGTGGTACCGGCTAAAACAATGAATTCTTTGATTTTCAAGGTCAATTTAGTGTTAAGGAAGCATTTCATGTTAATCTTAGCTCAGTTTTCATACTCTAGGACGTTAGCTTTGGTAAGTCCCAATAAAGTCCCGAAATTTTGAATTCTGAAAATACTTGATTCCTTATTGGGGCCAGAGTATAAAGGTTGATTCGTAATCGTCAAAATAATGTATTCCCTATTTTTGAGGTAAATTACATGTATTATATGTAACCGTGACAATTATTTTCTCACACTTACCGTTTCTTGAGCCACATTTCTCATCGGTCCCAACAAAGCTCCAAGATCTTGAAGTTTTTAGATTATTTTTCCTTGTTTGTGTCAGTAATTTTTGTCAGCTAGTGGAACTATATGTGAAAGAGACTTTAAGTATTTAATACACGAAAAACAGTCAATTCATGGGCCACAATTGGGGAACATCTGTATGGGAATGAACCTCAACCCTGAGCCAAAGTTTATTATTCTTATAAAGAAAGTGTGTCGGTAAATTTTGCAAATTTTCTTATTTGTACAACCCTTGTTGGGTTGAGATATTTAATCTACTGATTTTCAAGCCCTTACAGGGGTTTCAAGGTAAAAAAGAATTCTTTAGGGCGGCACATACCCAATTCTCTCAAAAGTTTTAAAACGATCAAAAGACTGTTGGGACGAGACTAGCCGGTACCAAACCCCCGCAACGGGGCGATTTTTCAATTTAAAAAAATCTTCTTTCCGAGTGAGGGTTTGTAATGGTTTGTAACGTCGAGGCGATTTTATTGTATGTTTTTTAAAACCCTTACAAATTTATGAAAAGGACCGTTGAATGCAACGGATTAGAATAGGTGGATTAAGAACTCATAGAAAACACTCCTCGTTAGGTTATCAAACTTTTTACGAGTTTGCTAGCAATTAAAAACTTGAATAAGTTGTAAAAAAGTTGTTAAAAAATCATTACTTTCAACATTTTCATTGGTCATTACGTATCACGTGGTACATTTTAAATAAGAAAATGCACTTTTTTTAGCCCTTTCTATCCAATGCAGAAATTAGCCAAATAATTTGAAATTTATTCCTAATTCTAAATACAGTCTTCTTTCACCAGTATGCACCCATTCGTGACCCATCGATGTTTCTTAGTTATAGACCATACGTTAATTTCACTTATCTGAAGATTGCCATTGACAAAAGATTAAAAATTTACATTAAAACTGGTCTAGCGTTTGTCGATGCTAAAACTTAAGTGCATGATTTAAAATATTTGCAAAATCATCAAAATTGATCGAATCATAGGACAAATTCGTTTTCGAAACTGTATAAATTGGAAAATTGTTCTTATAAAAACAATGAAAAAACTAAACGAGGTGTGCGCAGAGTCATTTACAGATTTTTCTTGTAACAATGAGAAGACAATGGATCTCTCTTGGAAGCAACGAGAGAAGTTAATCCACCTATTCTAATCCGTTGGTTGATGAGAACCATTTTAGCTATCTAGCGTAATGAAAAAGCAACCTTTATCTAGAATATTTCCTCAAGGATTTAAATTGCCTTATTTTAAAATGTCACAATGTAAACATTGCACTTCATCGTGTAGCTTTTTTACAAATGACATTGGACAAGAAATCCTTCTCGACGTAACAAACCCTACTATCGTCAGGTACATCAAAATCAAAATGGTGGGTTTGGTACAGGCTAGGATAACACACGAACAAGAAAATTGAAAAACTAATTTTTCGACGTTCCCATGGACAGGACGATTTTTCATGTTTCAATAAACAAGTAGAAATGTAAAAGTAAAGCATAACTATTTAAATAAATGTTCCCTTTTAAAACTTTTTTGAAGAAACTGTACAAGTAAAATAAAATGTAAGATACTATGCAAGCATACAACATGTATTTACATTTATGACCTATAATTGCTAGATGTGATTTTGAAATTTTGATTTATTGACACGTTTTTGCTTGTAAGCTAACATTTGCTTGTGATCATGATACAAGAAGTATCGAAACTTCAAGGATAAACAAAATTTGTTTTCGTCTTTACTTTTTTTTTTGAGAATACTCTGGCCCAGAAGAAAATTTTTTCAAGTACTACACCAAATAGATAACCAAATCTAAGATTTAACTATTGACATGGTCAGAGGAGGACTGAAAAGTTTGAATCCTCGCTAAATCCTTAGGAACGGCCAGAAAATTTATCATATATCACCTTTTTAGTACTTCATAGCTCGGCTTGATTATCGCACTTACTCAATCTCAGAGCCCTTAAGCAATAGAGCAGTTTTTAGTAAATAGGTAAAAGTAGGAGTATAACCATAAAAAATTACCGTGACTAATCTCAGAAGTAAAATCAATGTGTGCTAACAAAATTTAGGTTTTTGGATCTCTATTAAGAGCCCTAACTTTGTCTTGAATTACTTTGAACCTCGCTCGTCTAGCAAGGGACATTTCTTTTGTGCCGTAAGACTTCGTATTGCAACGGCGCTCTATTTGCCATCATTGGGATTTTGAACCACTTTCTTATCAAAGCTTTCTTCTTCGGCCGTCCATTTTTGTAAATTAGTCCGTGTTCGTTTTCGTTTGTTCTATTAAGAAAATCAAAGAGATGTCCCATAAGGCTAAATGAATCAAAATTCAGGGTGTCTTCACACTGGGATATTTAACTAATCGGTATACTTTTTCATGACAAAAGTGTTTTTCAGTTCAATAATAATATTTTTTTAAAATCATCCTAGTTACATAATTCCTACAAGTTTTTATCAGCCTCAGTTCTTAAAAATGTTGAAATGAGTAATATTAAAAGCATGTAACACGGAAAGAGAAGATGAGATTTATAGGTCTCTGTTTATGTATATATTATTTAGGAATGATTTTCCCCAAAAAATTGATCTTGAAGAAAAAATAAGAAGGCATAATTCTTAGTGTCATTCTTCTTTTGGCCAATTTCAAATCACTCTTAAACCCGTTTAATTAAAAGGTTAATATAGATGGAATATTTAATGGTAATAAAAGTTTTCGCTAAAATACCTTTTCAAGTGAGACTGAGGGACCGTCTTTGTGCTTTTTTGCTTCGGCGTTCTCAACTGAGACTGAGGGACCGTCCCGTGCTTCGGCCTTTCAACTGAGACTGAGGGACCGTCATTCCGTGCTTCGACTTTCCGTTTTTTACCTGCATAAAAACAGCATTTTCATTTCTTCAATCTATAAAAATTAAATCAAAAACTTTCTCAATCTTTTACATTGTTTTATTGCGTTTTTACGACGATGAAATGTTCTTCTAATACGTATCAAAAGTTCTACGCTGATAATTCGAATAGAAGTTGAAACATCTACAATACCTCTCTTTTGCTTGATCCGGGTTTCTTTAGGTTCTTCTAAATCATGTTCTGTTCCTAGGTCATCTATGCGCATATTCTTTAAATTGTCTCCTCTATCAACTGCATACAACACTTTGGCTTCCTTTGTTAATTCCAAGGTGGCATCTTCCTTGCGGTGGGGCCAAATTAATCTAGACGAAAAGCACAAACTATTACCATTTCAGTCCTTTGACGAGATGAATCACTTTTCCTATTCACACCTTCGTCAACCTGAATATTTTAATAAATAATTATTTCTCAATCTCTGTGAAAGGAAAAAGGTTACTCATAGAAAAAGAAAGTAAAGAGACAAAGCACTGTCATTTCTTTTACGGAATGAGAATAAACAATGTCATTATTGGGACCACAACCCTTTTGCCATGGGCGCGAACCAATGAGACTTACTTCACGATGAATAGTGATCAAATAAACGACCAGGATATCGTTATTGGGACTAGATTAATTGTTGAGACAAAAAGAACAAACTAATACCTTTTCATTTCTTTCAACCGATGAACTACTTTCGGTCTTCAATCCTTCGTCCACTGAATATTTAACATAAAAGTAATAAAAGGTTACAATTTATGTGTATGGGAAAAAAATTACTAATAAAAATAGAAAAGGAAAGAGACAAAACGCATTTCCTTTACTTTTAGTCCATTATCTACTCATACCACAGTGCCATTATTAGGACCACAAACTTTCGTCTAGACTGACCAAGGAGATCCGTTACATGACGAAAATTAATCAATCATTCAAAGAATATCTTTATTGGGACCAAATTAATCTAGACGAAAAACACAAACTATCACCATTTCAGTCCTTTGACGAGATGAATCACTTTTATTATTCACATCTTCGTCAACCTGAATATTTTAGAAAGATATTTTAATAAATAATTATTTCTCAATCACTGTGAAAGGAAAAAGGTTACTCATAGAAAAAGAAAGTAAAGAGACAAAGCAATGTTGTTTTCTTTTACGGAATGAGAATAAACAATGTCATTATTGGGACCACAATCTTTTGCCATGGGCGAATAAATGAGACTTACTTCACGATAAATAGTGATAAAAAAACGACCAGGATATCTTTATTGGGACCAAATTAATTGTTGAGACAAAAAGAACAAACTAATACCTTTTCATTTGTTTCAACAGATGAACTACTTTCGGTCTTCAATCCTTCGTCACTCTGAATATTAACATAAAAGTAATATAAAAGGTTACAATCTGTGTGTAATGGTAAATAATTTACTAATCAAAATAGCAGGGGGAAACAGACAAAACGCATTTCCTTTACTTTTAGTCCATTATCTACTCATAACAAAGTGCCATTATTAGACCACAAAACTTTCGTCATAGACTGACCAAGGAGATCCGTTACATGACGAAAATTAATCAATCATTCAAAGAATATCTTTATTAGGACCAATTAATCTAGACGAAAAGCACAAAACTATTACCATTTCAGTCCTTTGACGAGTATGAATTCACTTTTCCTATTCACACCTTCGTCAACCTGAATATTTAATAAATAATTATTTCTCAATCTCTGTGAAAGGAAAAAGGTTACTCATAGAAAAAGAAAGTAAAGAGACAAAGCACTGTTCATTTCTTTTACGAAATGAGAATAAACAATGTCATTATTGGGACCACAACCTTTTGCCATGGGCGAATCAATGAGACTTATTTCACGATGAATAGTGATCAAATAACGACCAGGATATCTTTATTGGGACCAAACTTATTTTGATTGAGAAAAAAAGAACAACTAATACCTTTTCATTTCTTTCAACAGATGAACTACTTTCGGTCTTCATCTTCGTCACTCTGAATATTTAAATAAAAGTAATAAAATACAATCTGGTGTAATGGGAAAAAATACTAATAAAAAATAGAAGGAAAGAGACCAAAACGCATTTCCTTTACTTTTAGTCCCTTATCTACTCATAACAAAGTGCCATTATTAGGACCACAAACTTTTCGTATAGACTGACCAAGGAGATCCGTTGCATGACGAAAATTAATCAATCATTCAAAGAATATCTTTATTAGGACCAAATTATTCCAGATGAAAAGCACAAAACATTACCATTTCAGTCCTTTGACGAGATGAATCACTTTCCCTATTCACACCTTCGTCAACCTGAATATTTTAGAAAATATTTAATAAATAATTATTTCTCAATCTCTGTGAAAGGAAAAAGGTTACTCATAGAAGACGAAAGTAAAGAGACAAAGCACTTCATTTTTTTACAGAATTGCGCATAAACAATGTCATTATTGGGACCACAACCTTTGCCATGGGCGAATCAATGAGACTTATTTCACGATGATTAGTGATCAAATAACAACCAGGATATCTTTATTGGGCCCAAATTAATTGTTGAGACACAACGAACAAACTAATACCTTTCATTTCTTTCAACAGATGAACTACTTTCGGTCTTCAATCTTTCGTCACTCTGAATATTTAACATAAACGTAGTATAAAAAGGTTACAATCTGTGTGTAATGGAAAAAATTACTAATAAAAATAGAAAGGAAAGAGACAAAACGCATTTCCTTTACTTTTAGTCCATTATCTACTCATAACAAAGTGCCATTATTAGGACACAAACTTCGTCATAGGACTGACCCAAGGAGATCCGTTACATGACGAAAATTAATCAATCATTCAAAGCATCTCTTATTGGGACCAATTAATCTAGACGAAAAGCACAAACTATTACCATTTCAGTCCTTTGGCGAGACGACGATCACTTTCCCTATTCCACCTTCGTCAACCTGAATATTTTAGAAAAAACTGTTTTAATAAATAATTATTTCTCAATCTCTGTGAAAGGAAAAGGTTACTCATAGAAAAAAAAGTAAAGAGACAAAGTAAAGTTCTTTTCTTTACGGAATGAGAATAAACAATGTCATTATTGGGACCACAATCTTTTGCCATGGGCGAATCAATGTTCTTTTCTTTTACGGAATGAGATAACAATGTCATTATTTGGGACAACAATCTTTGCCATGAACGAATCAATGAGACTTATTTCACGATGAATAGTGATCAAATACGACCAGGATATCTTTATTGGGACCAAATTAATTGTTGAGACAAAAGAACAAACTAATACCTTTTCCTTTCTTTCAAGAATGAACTACTTTCGGTCTTCAATCTTTCGTCACTCTGAATGATCAACATAAAAGTAATAAAAGATTACAATCTGTGTGTAATGGAAAAAATTACTAATAAAAAAGAAGGAAAGAGACAAAACGCATTTCCTTTACTTTTAGTCCATATCATAACAAAGTGCCATTATTAGGACCACAACTTTCGTCATAGACTGACCAAGGAATCTGTTACATGACGAAAATTAATCATCATTCAAGAATATCTTTATTAGGACCAAATTAATCTAGACGAAAAGCACAAACTATTACCATTTTCGGTCCTTTGACGAGATGAATCACTTTCCCTATTCACACCTTCGTCAACCTGAATATTTAGAAAAATATTTTAATAAATAATTATTTCTCAATCTCTGTGAAAGGAAAAAGGTTACTCATAGAAAAAGAAAGTAAGAGACAAGCACTGTTCATTTTCTTACAATGAGAATAAACATGTCATTATTGGGACCACAACCTTTTGCCATGGGCGAATCAATGAGACGTATTTCACGATGAATAGTGATCAAATAACGACCAGGAAATCTTTATTGGGACCAAATTAATTGTTGAGACAAAAAGAACAAACTAATACCTTTTCATTTCTTTCAACAGATGAACTACTTTCGGTCTTCAATCTTTCGTCACTCTGAATATTCAACATAAAAGTAATAAAAGATTACAATCTGTGTGTAATGGAAAAAAATTACTAATAAAAATAAAAAGGAAAAGACCGAAACGCATTTCCTTTACTTTTAGTCCTATCAATAACAAAGTGCCATTACCACAAACTTTCGTCATAGACTGACCAAGGAGATCCGTTACATGACGAAAATTAATCAATCATTCAAAGAATATCTTTATTAGGACCAAATTAATCTAGACGAAAAGCACAAACTATTACCATTTCGGTCCTTTGACGAGATGAATCACTTTCCCTATTCACACCTTCGTCAACCTGAATATTTTAGAAAAATATTTTAATAAATAATTATTTCTCAATCTCTGTGAAAGGAAAAAGGTTACTCATAGAAAAAGAAAGTAAAGAGACAAAGCAATGTTCTGTTTTCTTTTACAGATGAGAATAAACAATGTCATTATTGGGACCACAACCTTTTGCAATGGGCGAATCAATGACTTATTTCACGATGAATAGTGATCAAATAACGACCAGGATATCTTTATTGGGACCAAATTAATTGTTGAGACAAAAAGAACAAACTAATACCTTTTCATTTCTTTCAACAGATGAACTACTTTCGGTCTTCAATCTTTCGTCACTCTGAATATTTAACATAAAAGTAATAAAAGATACAATCTGTGGTAATGGAAAAAAATTACTAATAAAAATAGAAAGGAAAGAGACAAAAGGCAATTCCTTTACTTTTAGTCCATATCATAAACAAAGTGCCATTATTAGGACCACAAACTTTCGTCATAGACTGACCAAGGAGATCCGTTACATGACGAAAATTAATCAATCATTCAAAGAATATCTTTATTAGGACCAAATTAATCTACACGAAAAGCACAAACTATTACAATTTCGGTCCTTTGACGAGATGAATCACTTTCTATTCACACATTCGTCAACCTGAATTTTAGAAAAATGTTTTTAATAAATTATTTCTCAATCTCTGTGAAAAAAAAAGGTTACTCATAGAAAAGAAAGTAAAGAGACAAAGCACTGTTCTTTTCTTTTACGAATGAGAATAAACAATGTATTATTGGACCACAACTTTTTGCCATGGGCGAATCAATGAGACTTATTTTCACCTTGAATAGTGATCAAATAACGACCAGGATATCTTTATTGGGACCAAATTAATTGTTGAGACAAAAAGAACAACTAATACCTAATTTCTTTCAACAGATGAACTACTTTCGGTCTTCAATCTTTCGTCACTCTCAATATTCAACATAAAAGTAATAAAAGATTACAATCTGTGTGTAATGGAAAAAAATTACTAATAAAAATAGAAAGGAAAGAGACAATACGCATTTCCTTTACTTTTAGTCCATATCATAACAAAGTTCCATTATTAGGACCACAAACTTTCGTCATAGACTGACCAAGGAGAACTGTTACATGACGAAAATTA
>NW_027103855.1:291306-322748 GCF_902728285.1 Clytia hemisphaerica | reverse complement strand
GGAACCAGCTCAGCCCTGTATGGAGCTCAGAATAAGCTTAACTAAGGCTCCAGTAAAGCGCTGTAAGCTTACAGCGTAAGCCCGGGCGGCTCTGTAGGCCTAAAAACCGGTTTTCCGGCAAAACTACTGTTCCCAGCCGGTTCTAAACCCTCTAAATCGCTTTAGCAGCATGAAAACATGCTAATTAGAGCCTTTGGAAGTAGCTCACTCGCTTATAAGGTCGCGTTTTTACGTTTTTTGCTTAAAAAAGCCTTAAAATCGCTTAAATAGAGCTTTTTAAGCGTTTTAAAGCTATTTTAGTGAAAATTCATCGGTTCTGCCCCCTTCGCTGGACTTCAATGGGTCTAATCCATTGCAAGGGAGTGTCCCACGAGGTTTAGGACCATTGGGAACCAGCTCAGCCCTGTATGGAGCTCAGAATAAGCTTAACTAAGGCTCCAGTAAAGCGCTGTAAGCTTACAGCGTAAGCCCGGGCGGCTCTGTAGGCCTAAAAACCGGTTTTCCGGCAAAACTACTGTTCCCAGCCGGTTCTAAACCCTCTAAATTGCTTTAGCAGCATGAAAACATGCTAATTAGAGCCTTTGGAAGTAGCTCACTCGCTTATAAGGTCGCGTTTTTACGTTTTTTGCTTAAAAAAGCCTTAAAATCGCTTAAATAGAGCTTTTTAAGCGTTTTAAAGCTATTTTAGTGGAAATTCATCGGTTCTGCCCCCTTCGCTGGACTTCAATGGGTCTAATCCATTGCAAGGAAGTGTCCCACGAGGTTTAGGACCATTGGGAACCAGCTCAGCCCTGTATGGAGCTCAGAATAAGCTTAACTAAGGCTCCAGTAAAGCGCTGTAAGCTTACAGCGTAAGCCCGGGCGGCTCTGTAGGCCTAAAAACCGGTTTTCCGGCAAAACTACTGTTCCCAGCCGGTTCTAAACCCTCTAAATCGCTTTAGCAGCATGAAAACATGCTAATTAGTGCCTTTGGAAGTAGCTCACTCGCTTATAAGGTCGCGTTTTTACGTTTTTTGCTTAAAAAAGCCTTAAAATCGCTTAAATAGAGCTTTTTAAGCGTTTTAAAGCTATTTTAGTGGAAATTCATCGGTTCTGCCCCCTTCGCTGGACTTCAATGGGTCTAATCCATTGCAAGGGAGTGTCCCACGAGGTTTAGGACCATTGGGAACCAGCTCAGCCCTGTATGGAGCTCAGAATAAGCTTAACTAAGGCTCCAGTAAAGCGCTGTAAGCTTACAGCGTAAGCCCGGGCGCTTCTGTAGGCCTAAAAACCGGTTTTCCGGCAAAACTACTGTTCCAAGACGGTTCTAAACCCTCTTAATCGCTTTAACAGCATGAAAACATGCTAATTAATGCCTTTGGAAGTAGCTCACTCGCTTATAAGGTCGCGTTTTTACGTTTTTTGCTTAAAAAAGCCTTAAAATCGCTTAAATAGAGCTTTTTAAGCGTTTTAAAGCTATTTTAGTGAAAATTCATCGGTTCTGCCCCCTTCGCTGGACTTCAATGGGTCTAATCCATTGCAAGGGAGTGTCCCACGAGGTTTAGGACCATTGGGAACCAGCTCAGCCCTGTATGGAGCTCAGAATAAGCTTAACTAAGGCTCCAGTAAAGCGCTGTAAGCTTACAGCGTAAGCCCGGGCGGCTCTGTAGGCCTAAAAACCGGTTTTCCGGCAAAACTACTGTTCCCAGCCGGTTCTAAACCCTCTAAATCGCTTTAGCAGCATGAAAACATGCTAATTAGAGCCTTTGGAAGTAGCTCACTCGCTTATAAGGTCGCGTTTTTACGTTTTTTGCTTAAAAAAGCCTTAAAATCGCTTAAATAGAGCTTTTTAAGCGTTTTAAAGCTATTTTAGTGGAAATTCATCGGTTCTGCCCCCTTCACTGGACTTCAATGGGTCTAATCCATTGCAAGGGAGTGTCCCACGAGGTTTAGGACCATTGGGAACCAGCTCAGCCCTGTATGGAGCTCAGAATAAGCTTAACTAAGGCTCCAGTAAAGCGCTGTAGTTAAGGTAAGCCGGGGCTTCTGTAGGCTAAAAACGGTTTTCGGCAAAACTACTGTCCAAGCCGTTCTAAACCTCTAATCGCTTAACAGCATGAAAACATGCTAATTAATGCCTTTGGAAGTAGCTCACTCGCTTATAAGGTCGCGTTTTTACGTTTTTTGCTTAAAAAAGCCTTAAAAATCGCTTAAATAGCAGGTTAATATCACCAAAAGAATTCACGGTTACACTAAAAAGTGAAACACTGCTTTATTTTAGGGTTACACTAAAAATATTTATCATAGATTTTAGCGTGTACCTAAAAAACTCGCTTTCTCATAGCTACCGATAAAGTTGGATAAGCAAGTCCAAATAGATCAGAGTAATCGAGGCACGAGCAAGAACCGCAAGGACCAGTCAGGAAGTGTATCTGAATCGAGAGACGTTCCTGTATCAGATGTCAGACCCTTTCGTAAGGAAGATTTTGCTTTACTACGCTAGCCGCGCAGAAATTCTCTCAATCGACAGACGTCTCTCGATTTGGTAATATTGCCTTACTGCAGTTTCAGCCAAGATCGCAAATTGACTTCCTGCAGTCCTGGTTCGTTTATCATTAAAAACATAGGCAGGAGAAAATAACTATGTGTTAAAATATGGATACAACACAGAGTACAGGTAAGGAAAGTTTTCTTTTCTCCGTTCTTTCATTCCCAGCCCTGTGGGCGCTTGTGCAGCAGGATCTTTTTCTCTGTGTTTTTTTGGTGGCATGGGATGGCCATCCAGATCAGAAACTACTTCTGACGCATAATTTATCTTTTATAAGTGAACACACCAGGAATATACCAGAACCTTCTGGTGCACTTCAATAGTAAAGTTTCCTACTGCACAGGAACTGCATTCTGAAGATCTCTTCCAAATATGCCTGGGGGGCGGGTGGTGCGAGAGAGGGGGCAGTTTTTCCACTTTTTTCCACATTTTTCCGGCCGGGCACGTCCAGGAACACAGCTGGACAAGATTGCAGCGGTTCGGTTCTTCATCTTTTCTTCCCCTCACTTGAAGGTAGGTTAATTTTGAAATAATGATTTTTGAAAATGTGCAGTCGCAAATGCACTTTTTTTCCAGACGATCTCAATCGAACGGAATCGACAATCGAACCGATTGAAATTTAATTGTCGAACGCAATCGAACCGATTGAAATTCGATTGTCGCACGCAATCGAATCTCAATTGAATATTACCGTAATTTTCAGATACGATTGATATTCGATTGATGTTCGATTGCGTTCGATTGATGTTCGATTGCGTTTGATTGCGTTCGATCGTCGATTCATTGACCCCCAGATTGTTCATCGCATAATTTCTACGGGAAATCGAAAGTAATTTCATTCGGCTTGTGATGTTTGAGAGCTTGGATGTTGGAAAGCTGCAAGAATAAAGCCAGACGATCTCAATCGAACGGAATCGACGATCGAACCAGTCAAACAACAATCGAACCAATCGAATATTACCCAGAATTTTGACGTTCGATTGAGATTCGATTGCGTTCGACAATCAAATTTCAATCAGTCGATTGCGTTCGATTTGGTTTCACTGGTTCGATCGTCGATTCCGTTCGATTGAGATCGTCTGGTTTTTTAGAGGTTCTGTGGTGGCCACGTTGACTTTTTTATTTATCTAGTATTATTGATACAGCGTTACTTTTGTACTCTTGACAAAAAAGCTCTAGAAGGTTGCGTTGAAAAAAACCAGCAGTTGAAACCTGATGGCCGTAAAGGGTGGGACAGCCTGGATTTTTCCGGGTGGAAAAAATAAATAGATTTCTAAAAAACGCCAGGATAGCAGGTCTGCGGGCTGTGAAAATTTCAACTGACCAAAACGCCCGTAAAAGAATGAAAGTAAATCAGATGATAGCAATTAGTTATTTCAGATGACTTTTTACTTGAATTGGGCGATCGAGATCACAACAACAGCTTTGATGAAAAATGTTTTTAATAAATAGATTCGTGCCGCCTGAATCACATTGTTTTTTTTATAATTTTTTTTTTAAGGCCTTTGGATACTCCTTGATAACCTTTTGGGTTTCAAGCCTAAAAATGTTCTTAACACATTCTTATTTTTTGCTATTTTATGGTTTTTTGGTATAAGTTCCTGAAAAATTACATATTTTAGGATGTTCTTAAAAACATGTTCTTAAATTTTAAGCCTCAAAGCCTTATGTTCTTATATACTTTGTTCTTATAAAAAAAAACTTTTGATCAATATCAATCGATAGGTAATCAATAAATAATATACCTTTCCTGCAATTCGGGAAAAAAGCTACTCACGCATATTAATTGTCGTCCTCACTGTTTGTCTTGGGAGGTAAACAAACCCGTTTTTGCCTGCAAGATCACTATCAAAGGTTAGAAGCTAAAAACCCACTTCCCCTAAGCCCTTGCTGGCAAAAACGCGTTTGTTTACCTACCCTAATATTTTAGACACAACGGTGGAGCATGTCTTTTCCTGAGCTAATTCTGTGAAGTTTGAATTACAGGAAAGATGTATTGGTACTCACAATTTTTAAGACAGCGATTTAGTTAAATCAATCATCGATTTTAATCTATATCTGATATCTACTATGAATTACAAGCGATAATCAAGTTTAAATAGCATCAGCCTCCGGGTTTAGGTCCCAGGCAAAAATTAGGTCCCCCCCTGACTTTTAAGTCCCCGCAAAGATTCAATAATTTTTTCTTAGCCCCCGGGACTTTTGACCCTCGACACTTGGAAAAAATTTTGTCTCGTGAAAAAAGAGTAAATTGCATTGTAAGCAAGCCAAAGATGAAACATTTAGGCAATTTTATCTAAAATTTTCAGCTTCATAAGCTTTAGATTGAGTAATTGAAGCCAATCATTAAGCTGAAGTTTTTAGCCCCGACACTTAGTGATGAGATTTTAGCTCCCCCAAGTACATTAGGTCCCCCCAAAATTGTAGTGTACTTCCAGCCCCCTCTTTATTTAGGAATTTTTTTAGGGTGTAATCCCCCCCCCACTTTCCAGGGGGGCTGACCCTATGTTTTATCAATTAGTGTGACCATCTGGTTGAAAATATATAGGGCTGAATAACTGCCCAACACCCTGTGAGTGTTTTTGGGTAACATTTTTTTCAACTATTTTCAAATTTGGAAATTTTATCACTTGAACATCTGCCGGTAGAGTTGTCTTAACAAAGTTGATATCAACACAGACATTATCAATCAACCCCTTGAATGTCGAAGATGCCTGTTAGCTGTTCTATCTAGTATGGTGATATAACTAGATGGTGTAGTATTAATAACTGCATTTTGCCATTTTTGGAAATGGGTGTGTCATGGGTGTCATGTACTAACTGCTTGACCCCTCCCCTGTTTTGGTCTGAATAATTATCACTGCGGGGTATTTTTTAGCACTTTATCATAAATTTTTACATACATCCTGAATATACATTACATTAATCAATTGGCCTGATGAATAGGAAAACCTTCTAACAGACTTAAAACTTATGTGTGTTATTTTCAATTACCTTTCTTTCTTTTTAAAGAGGTTAAGAATTTATTTATACTGCACTTATTATTCTACCATGGCATGTCATTGTCACTTACCTGATACATTTTTCACTTTTATTTAGATGAAAGGGACCTTTATGAAGAATTGAATGATTACATTGGTAATGAGAGTGAAGAAGATCCTTATTTGTTGTTGCGAGAATGGGTGGGTGATGATAATGAATTAGAAAAGAAGAAAAAGAATAAGAAGAAAATCAAACCAAAAAGCAGATTTAGCAGTGTAAGACGTGACAAATTTGGAAACCGTATTTACAAGTACACTGGGAAAAAACGGTACAATGCAAAGCAGAAAACTAAAGAAGGTGGGTTAGTCTTGAATTATCAACCTAGGAATCAGGGGATCAAACAGTTGCTACATGACCTGATCAGTAGTAGTTGCTTTTTTTGAGTGCAAAAATTTTAAACCACAACCTGTTGTAGCTACTACACCAATGTAATAACTGTTTTTGCCCAAGCTTGTGCTGACACCACCCCTTTTTGGCCTTTTTCCCAGAAAATAAGCCCAATTTTTTTATCTGCTAAAGTAACTTAAATTTAGGAACAAAAACAACGTACAAAGAATTAATAGTGTTGGTTTATAAGTCTTTTGAAAATTATGCCTTTGTTAAATAAAGAGAAAAATCCCTTCTGGTAGATATTTTTCTGTACGAATTATCGTCAAGTTAATTCTTGTTAAAAAAATTGGTATAGTGAATCAACATTGAATTTTTTATTAATTTTTTCTTGAAGTACAAAAGTAATACAAAGTTGGTCTTCCGGTAGTTGCAAAACTTTCTAGAAAAGACAATGTTTTAGCACTTCCTACACAAGATTAACAGTTATACACCAGAGTCTTTTGGGTACCACCCCTTTACCTACAGTTACTACATTATATTTTTAAATATCAAAATTTAGAGTAGTAACTTACTGACCCCCCCTCCCACTTTAATTTCTCATTCGATTGATATCAACTAGGAGTTGTACAAAAGTCATACATGTATAGTTTAAAGTAGAGACTTAACAAAAGTTAATGTAAAATAATTGTTTCTATTAAAAACACTAAAACTGTATAAGTTTATTTTATAGATTTGATGAGAGGAAAATCTTCTACTGAGGTTGTTTTTGATGATGATTGTCTTCCTGATCCAGGTAAAAATTTAAATTGCTAATCAGTGCTAATCATAAGCCTAGTTTTTAGCATTTTAGAAAATAAGAGTATTCTCTTTATAATTCTCATTAGAATATTAAAATTTAAATCTTATTTTATATTTTAGTTTTTGAAGATCTTGATATGCCTGAAAACTCTGTCAAAAGAAAGAGGAAGTCATGGAAAGAACGAATGGAGAAAATTGAAAAGTCATGGTATCAAGAAAAGGAGAAAGTAATGGATGCGATAAAATCATCTCTCGTTATGACTGAAAAGTGTCAGCAATGTGTGTTAAAGCCTGCTTGTTTGAACTGTAAAGAATGTCGAATGGAACTGTGTGAAACATGTGATCAAGAAAACCATATAAAAAGACCACTTCATAATCGTATTTGTTTGGTGAATGGTGTGAATAAACCTTTATCCCCAATGCAAGCACTGAATGAAAATTTTGAAATCTGCACCGTTGGTAAGTTCATATATTATGTAACACATCCATACTCTCCTCCTGGGTTTGGGTCCTCCAGAAAAAAAGACACCTTTTGCAAATCCTCGCTCCCCCTTTATGGACTTTTTACTTGAAAAATTTGTCCTAGGACCTTTCTTGGCAAAGTTTACAAAATAAAGTGGTAAAAATAATAGTTTTTCCTTTCGTTTTCTAAATGTGTGTTGTATTTATTGCAAAGACGGGAAAAATAGAACATTGAAGGTATCAGAAGGTATTAGATACTATTTTATCAGATTTTGTTGTTTTTGTAATGGTCAAAAAGCCATTCTTAAGGTTGGTGTATGTAAATTTGACCCCAAAGTCAGTTAGTACTAACTGTGCCAGGTGGTGTTACTAACCTTTTGCGAAAAAGCAGTTGGTAGACAATGTCTTTTTACTAACTGCTTGACCCCATGAATGAAAAAGGTACTCCTCTCCTAATGTTGAAAACAATGCTGTTTTACTAATTGTTGTGTTTTTTTATTATTCCATCCAGCCAATTAAAGTATGCTAGATTACAACCAAACGATATCAAATTAACTTATTTGTCTGATTTTTATTTGTGTTCGTTTAGATCGATGTGTTCCACTGAAACGGGGAATTTGTGTTTGCGGTTCTTCTCAGTATGAGACAATTGTTAAACAAGGAATTGTTGTAGTCATAACAATGAAAGGCAAGTTACTTTCTTATTTAAACGGGTTTTTATTAGTTTCCATTATAAAATAAGTTTATTTTCCCTCAAATTGCTTTCTCTTTTACTCTAGGAAAGTTTGAATTGCTGCCATTCTTGATCAAATGCAATCAATGTCATCAGTTAAATGACCCATTTGACATTGACAATATCCTTTCGTCTGGTTTTTGGCCATCGTCCCCGAAAAACTTTGGTTGTTTGGTCAGTGAAGAAGTTTTCCTTACGTGGGATCAATTTCGCAAGCATATGCCTGGTTCCTCGTGCAATTTGTTTTTGGAATCGTTAAATGATTTGACTTTACATTTTGGAAGGGTATATCGAATTCTTTGTGCAATTTTATATTAGATTTGATGATATAGACTATAACTCGCAGCCTCAACTACATGATGTTTCTTTTTTTTTGTGTGTGTGCAGAGGTACCCCTTTTGAAATTAAAAAAACGAAGAGGCTGTACATTCTTATGTTTATTTAATTTTTCACTTTCGTTACAAAGCTTTCAAACAGGATTAAAGCAGACGATTTAAAAAGTTTTTTTCGAATCACGAAACAATAATTTACATTTTGTTTTCTTTTCTTTCAAGAAGAATTGAGGTCAAAATCATTTGACCTGCCTGAAAATTTTTAGTGGCTTATTTTCTTTTCGCGAACACTAATTTTCGCAGTTTTTTGTACTTTTTGTCGCTAAATATTTATTGGAAAATGTTCCATTACCTGTAGGAAAATACGAAAATTTAGTTCGGCTAAATTTGCAATTTCAGGGGCTTCCAATCACGAAAATTAGTTTCCTTAAGGTAGATGCTTTTGGGTTTTCATTATGTTCTCCATTGTTCTGTCTTTTTTTTTCTAGCAAGGAAGAATCGTGCCGTCATCTTTTTCACTATCGTTCAAACATTGGAACCTAGTCAAATACGAGTTAAATATGATGAAAGGAATGGATTGGATGAAGTGTCCATGTTGTTCCATTAAGCAGCATGCTTGTCATGTTGATGGCAATGCAAAACTTTACCGCTACCGCCATTCTGGAAGGTATGTAGTTTTGGTTGTATCTTAATCAATGATAATTCACTTAAGTGCTTAAATTTAAGCATTAAATGGATTTAAACGACCCGGGACACTTTTATTCCACCCCTGTTATTAGTTTCTGAAAAAAATTCCAACCTCCCTGTTTTTTCCTGACCCCCACCTTTAGACCCGACAGTTTTTCACCAATTTTGCAATCCAAGGCATTTCATTTTAAATCCTTAATTTTAAGCACTTCCCTTTTTCCTTCGTGAAAAGATAATTTCTTTCAACGCCCAAACTTCAGAGATTACTACTTTGACTGAACTTTCTGTTTTATTGGCCTTGTAGTTTTACAAGCTGCTGTTGTAAAAAGAAAGAAGAAAAGTCATTAGTCATAAAAAATTGAATTTTTACAATTTTATGATGCTACCAAATTGTTGTAAAAAGTACAAATTATTAATGAATATCTGAATGAATTTCTAATAAAAAACTCTGTTGAGAAAAGTGCTTATTGTAATTTGGTTTTCAGCCGACGCCGAGAATCATACTACAAGGAATCATTCATAGTTGACGACACGAAGGTGGACAAATACATATCTTCACTTGATAAAGGAAAAGTTTTAAAGGTGATTTGTCATTATCCGTTATACTTTAGTTGTCAGCCTGCTTTCAAATTATTCGATCAAATGTTAGAGCACACAGTCAAATCCTTCTTGGTTTGTTGCTTTGTTACTACAGTTGAACTCGTGTAAATCGAATTTTCAAGGGACCGAAGATTTAGTTCGAATTATATGAGTTTGGATTTTGACTTTGCTTTTCAAATTTAGAAAGAAAATACTACTGGTTTATGACATTTTAAATTTGTCATTTTTTTCAAGCCTTATATGATACAACTGCAGTATATACCTTGAATAACTAGAAATTTCAGTTCTTTGGAAAAAAGTCGACGTCATTGCTCAGTTTCTTCTAAGATGACCTTTTCGGCATAGTAGTGTGCAGAGTGGACTAAACCCCTTTTTTTATTTACCCTTTACCCTTATATTATATATATTATACCCCCCCCCCCATTTTCACCAATCTACTAAACCATATGTAATCAGTTTTATAAGTAAAAGCACTACACTGTTTCATAAACTATAGTATAAACCAAAGAAAAGTGAGAATCTTATGCCATACTTTGCCACTTGTGATCTTATATACGTTATTGACATTAATCAGTACAAGATATAATACTATTTTGACCAAATATTTGTTATCCCCTCTATAAACTCAAACCCCCGTTGTTAAGAAAATCTCCCATCTCATGTTTGCTCATCATAGATGGTAATGATATGGATTACACTCACAACAGGGCATTTCTCTTGAGAACTTATGTTTTCGTGCGTTTGATTAAAAAAAATCGAAGAATGTCAAAGAATTTGACATGGATCAAAGTTTGGTGAATGGCACAAAGATTTTGTTCGAATTATATGAGTTTTTGAATTGTATAAGGAGTTCGAATTACGTTTAACTGTATTCACTAAAATTCAAATTTTAGGGTCCATCAGATACATCTTGTGGAGGTGAATGGTCAGCCGCACGCAATACGGAACGGAAAAGAAAATCGGTTGACTATACTGGTCTATACGTTGCCACATGTCGCCATCAGTATGGTCTGAAATCTGTCAATATGAAACGTGGCGAGATTTATGCATACCCAGCGTATTTGTTAACAACATTTATTTTGCCAAACAACGTGGAATTTCTCTTTGCAGATGTCATGTGCAAATTGTGGATTTACCTTTCAAAACTCGATCCTTCTCTCACATCTAAAATCAAAGGTGCTCTGAGTGTAATGCATGCTAAAGGACACAACCTAAATTGTCAGGTAGCTTTACTTTTTTATAAAATTCTGTTACAGATTTAGTCATCCTTATTTATTACCCATTTGGCGCGTTAGTAAAAAAATTCGAGTATTCCTCTAGCGCTATTCAATGTTTTTATTCCAGTAATTACTCTTTTAAGGCTTAATTGTAGGTAGGTAAAGTAATTCTGTATTTTTTCTGTATTTTCACTATCTGCCCACCTCCATTTTAAGAAATTGTGAATGAGTGACTACCCAGCCCTTTGCTGCCGATGCAATAGAGTTTTAAAAAGGTAGTTTTATACGGTCATCAATTGTTATGCTTTCAATTAGGTCAATTGGGATGGTCAATGGATTCAAGGCACTGGAAAGTCTACTGGAGAAGAATGCGAACAACTTTTTTCATATCTCTCACGCTGCGCAAACACCACGAAATATCAGACACCTGAAAGTTAGGATTATTCTTTCTATAAAATTTGGACGATTTGATTTGGATGTTATTTTCTTGGATCTGCTTGGGATCGATACGTTCAATATTCAACTGTTTTCTTTTCTAGTACCAAATGTCTCAAATCAGCCTGTAATGCACGCGGGTTCACTCAAAGTAGGATAGTCCAATTAAGTAAACATTTTGTGAGGAAATAATATTAAATTCGCATAAATCCTATTGTTGAACCTCTTAGATCGTGAAGAGACACTTACTGAAATGGTTATGTTCTGGAACAGACGAAAAACATTGAATCTTGCTGAGAATCTTCGAAAGAAATACAACCGGGTATGTTCTCATTTGTGCTGTAGATCGAAATAATTTATTTCGAAAGCCATTAGCGGATGCACACTTTTTTATACGCAACCGAGTTGCTAAGGGACCAGCCCTGAAAATGACCAAAAACTAAGCAAGGCTTGACAACCAATCCTTGAGACTAGGAAAGTAAATAAAAGTCCCTAAAAAGATGTGTTTTTCAATAGTTTTGCGTTAAAAAGCACATTATAGGTACATTTTTATGTAATTTAGGTGAACAATGTGATAAAATCCCAAAATTTTAAAAATTGCGAAGCATTTCGGGCTAAAAATTTATAAGCAACATTTAGTCTGAAATTCTGAAAATTCATAGCAATCACAGCCTTGAGCTTGAAATTTAGATTCATTTAAAGCATATGTGTCATTATATGGGTCATTTCTAGATGTTATATTTCATTTCACAATTATTATTCTTAGGTGACAAGAGAAGTGTCGAGTTTCACCTCAAAGTTGAATAACAAATGTCTGGAAATGAATATATCCATCGAGAATGTCGATTTCGTATCCCTCATGAATAAACTAAAGAGTTTCGCTCATGGAGGTATGGTGTACATATTCAGAATTCTCGATCTTTCTTTTGGTTTATTTTAAGACATAAGATACTAATAATTTGACTCTATAATATTTCCTTCATAAGGATTTATACGAATGAAAACTTTCACAATCTTTTAAATATGTGTTAAGAAGGATCGCACAAGCAAGAATTGTTAAATGTTTTTATTACTTGTATTGTTTTCTTCTCTCTCTCTCTAGGCTCTTTATCACCCGCAAAACCAACACCTCTCCAGCAAATGATACTCTTGGAGCATGATCTTAAACAATATCCATCTTGTGCATCACAGAATTCGAAAGACTTACTCCAGAAGATATCATTACCTGATCTAACGAACCTTAAAATTCCTCTACTGGCGAAGAGCAAGTCTGAAAAAGAATCACTTTTATCCACTACTTGGGATAATAAAATAAGTACTCAACTGATGAATTGGGAACTCGAGACTTTGAAAAGCACCGTTCTTGTCCCTGCTTTCCAAAATGCAATACATTCGTGTCGCTTCGAAATGCTTGATTGGAATATAAAGTTGGAGAAATATGCAGGTTTTATGCTTTCGTTAATTACAATACCTACGTTAACTATAATTGCCGGATTGAAATAAATACATCCCTGTTGGAAAATCACTAAAAAAGACAGTGATATTATGAATAATTCAGGCCATGGAAGGATGTTTGAGGAAATTTTTCAAAAAACTAATAAAGAGTTTGGAATAAGAATGTCCTGGATTAAAAATGATGACATCTATTAGATACCTAAGAGTACAGGACCTTATCGGTCAATCCTTCAATCCTCCAGACCCACAGAAAAAACACGATTTATGCAAAAAAATGCTTTAAATGATAAAAATTAAAATGACATTCCCTTAAAATCTTTCTTTATAGACTCGGCAAAACTAAGAAATACATGTCGATCAAAATACGCTGAAGTTAACAAGAAGCTGAAGTCGCTTATGGAACGTTTTATAACAATAAAATCTTGTGAAGCTGACTGCGAGTTCGAACTGATTAAAGGTGAAGTATATACCCTGTGTATTCTTTTTTTTCGGGTAATTTTGCTGTAAACCTCATGTACGTTTAAAAAAAGGTTTAAAAAAGTGTACATTGACTATGCGAACTGTATATTTACTATAGGTGAATAAATATAATACTTTTTTTTATATATAACATAGTAAGTTTGGCCAAGATTTTCTTTCGTAAATTTCGTTTATTTGCAGTCTTGTGTTGCACAGATTGGTGCCAATACAGGTTATGGTCATTTTTAATTCCAAAACTTTCTCTTTATCAGAGTCTAATCATCGACAACTACTGGAATGGGATGCAAAGAGAAAACGCTGCCACGAAGAAATTGATTTATTGAAGAGAGATATGGAATCTTATCTAACGTTTTACTCGTCAAAAATCACAGAGTTGAATGCTACCATCGATGCTAGTGTTGTCTTTGAAAAGGTACACATGTTTTATAAGAATTACAAGGTTCAACATATTTTTGGAATCGTACAGCTTTGGCTCAAATGGTTCAAGCTAATGTTTCAAGCTAATGTTTCCTTCATTCTATTTGGTATTTATCCTTTAGGTTGTTTTGAGCAAAGTGTAGGGAAAAATAAGCTTTCGAAACTAATTTGATCGAATGCGCATTAATATTTCTTGCGTTTTAACCTTCTTTTAAGAACCTAAAAGTTCTTCGACAAACCAATTTTAAACCCATCCTTAGGGAAAAAAAACAAAGCAAGCAAGAGATATTTTGTAGATATTTTGCTGTCAAAATCAGATATAGATATTATATTTGAATTCCATCTTAGGCTAATGATCTTGGTGTGAATGCTTTGACGCGGATTGGAATTGATTTTGCTCGGAAACAGTTGCAAAAAGGATTCGCTTGTTTTGTTTCAATTCTCCCACTAGAGCGGATGCAATACTTTAAAACAATCACTGGATTGGATGAGATAGACGAGCACTACCGTGTTTTAGAAGAAGAAGAAAACGAAGAGTACGAGGTAGAGGAAGCAACAGTTACCGAAATCGAAAGAGAAAATGAACTGGCCTTCGAAATCGATCAAATTGACCTCGAACTGAACATGGAAACAGTAAATTCTCTGGGACTTGACTTATTAGGATACTTTGAACTTGGTCAATGTACACAGGGCGGGAATTTTGTTATTCTTCCCGGGCATTTAAGCCAGGGAAGGTTGAATGGTAGGAATGGAAGTAATGCGTGTTCTGTCATTGCTGTCTTGGCTGGTTATTTTTTCAGCACATTCTCATCGAAAATTAATTTTCACAATAGTGCCGCATTATTCGTAGGTTGTATCGAAACTGGAAACTCCCTATATGATGAAAATCAGAATCTTCTAGTGCATGAAGCCATTGATTTGATTCCGATTTCGCTCAAAATCTTCGAAGAAAGGAACTCTTTTCCAAAAGACCTTTCTAATGTAATTGAGTTATTGTTTTTGAAGTCAGAGATTGTCATTGTGACTTGCAACATCCAGTCAGTCTGCTTGGTTCGTTCTTCGATTGACCGAAAGATTTATTTATTTGACTCTCATCAACACAACGAGATGGGTCCCTTGATTGCTTGGACTGAAAACGGTATTCAAGATATTATTCCGCAAATTCCTTTCAAAAATGATAACGATGAAATATATTTATGTTCCATTCAATACTAATTTTTTTTTATTTTCTGTTAGCTCTTTTTTTTTTTCATTAAGGTTGTACCAAAAAGCATTTTATACTGCGACGAAAAAACCGTGACAAATAGAATAATTCAAATTCAAATTACTTTATCAAGATAAATCACAAGCCAGAAAAGTCAGTCGAAAAAAACATTTATAATAAACTTCAGTATCTTATTATTGTTTATTATTTGAGATATATTTTGATAATGTTTCGATAATGCACTATTTATAAAAGTTTTCCTTCTATCGAAGATAGATTAGGTACACTTTTTCTATTGAAATATTAGAACAAGAACTAAAAAATAAGAAAAATTGAATATTAAGTCTCGATGGAATATCTTAATGAACAATTTTGTAAATATCTTAATAAGAGAGATACACCTTTACTTACCGAGAAATTTTTCAAAGTCTTGCAAAACTATCATTTTGCGTTTCTGAAAGATTTGTCGCTTTCCAAGGCGTCTCATGGAAAACACAAGTGATTTAGGTGAGACTTGGCAAATAGAATCCGGCTTGATTCGATAAAACTTAGGTATAACGAGAGAAATTTTGAATGTATTATCATCGTTCAGGCTAGATTTAGGATGTGATAATCTGAGTGGATCTGAGATTATTGGTTATTATTATTATTAATATTATTATTAGGCGAGACCAATTTAATTTGTTGTTCTATACGGGCAGATTGTTGACAAAATATGAGTCGGTCGGTCGGTAAAATAAAAATAAGATTTCATTAATCAAGGAAGGTAATTAGGCTTTCAGAAATTCATTATTCATCTTTGATGGAGTTTGTAATAAAATCTTACGTGCATAGAATTCATGATTCTAGATTCGTTTCAACTTTTTTTAAGTGTGAATTTTTTAAATGACTAGTATTAGAAATTTGTGGCATAGGAAATTCAATATTATTATTTTTTCGTTTGCAGCAAATGCTGGGTCGGTCGCGCCCGTAGAACAATAAATTAAATTGGTCTCGCCTTAGTACATATAATCCAAATACAATTATTGTATATTTATTCCATAGTTTATGCAATAAGGAAAATAAGTAATATATTGTATCCGTTGGAAAGTTTTTGTTTTCAAAAAAGATGCAAAGAGAGAGCAATTCTCAAGTAATTGTCATTGAGAAGACGAAATTAAAAGCATACACGTCATTATTTTCTGAATTTATTTCCCCCCTTTCCCAACATTCCGAACGACACTTCAATGTTAAGAAATAAGGAAATTGGCTACTCCCACTTTTAACGGATTAAACATTCGAGATAACATTCCGTGTAAAAGAATTCACGTATTTTTAATTTCGCAACTGATCATGACAAAAAAACGAATATTCTCTATAATTCGGTTTAATGCCCTCAATGCAACCTCCACCCCTAATTTTACATATGGATTCGCCTATTCCCATTCACTCCCTATTGTCCTTGCATCATTCATATTCGTATTTCGATCAAACTAAGCCTGAGGGGAGAAAAAAAATTACGGTTTGATTCTTTCCAATCTATCCCCTTCTTGCGTAGATAGCATGTAACTTTCAACATTACTGGCTTTTTCGACAGAACCAAGCCTCAAGGAGAAAATTTTTTTTTGCGGATTGATTCTTTCCAATTTATGCCCTTCTAACCTAGATAGTATATAACTTTCAACATTACTGGCTTTTTCAACAGAACCAAGCCTCAAGGAGAAAATATTTTTTTTGCGGATTGATTCTTTCCAATTTATGCCCTTCTTGCGTAGATAGCATATAACTTTCAAAATTACTGGCTTTTTCGACAAAACCAAGCCTCAGGGGGAGAAAATTTTGGTGCGGATTGATTCTTTCCAATTTATCCCCTTCTAATCTAGATAGCATATAACTTTCAACATTACTGGCATTTTCGACAGAACCAAGCCTCAGGGAGAAAATATTTTTTGCGGATTGATTCTTTCCAATCTATCCCCTTCTAACCTAGATAGCATATAACTTTCAACATTACTGGCATTTTCGACAGAACCAAGCCTCAGGGAGAAAATATTTTTTTGCGGATTGATTCTTTCCAATTTATGCCCTTCTTGCGTAGATAGCATATAAATTTCAAAATTACTGGCTTTTTCGACAGAACCAAGCCTCAGGGAGAAAATCTTTTTTTTTGCGGATTGATTCTTTCCAATTTATGCCCTTCTACCCTAGATAGCATATAACTTTCAACATTACTTGCTTTTTCGACAAAACCAAGCCTCAAGGAGAAAATATTTTTTTTGCGGATTAATTCTTTCCAATTTATGCCCTTCTAACCTAGATAGCATATAACTTTCAACATTACTGGCTTTTTCGACAGAACCAAGCCTCAAGGACAAAATATTTTTTTTGCGGATTGATTTTTTCCAATTTATGCCCTTCTTGCGTAGATAGCATATAACTTTCAACATTACTGGCTTTTTCGACAGAACCAAGCCTCAAGGAGAAAAAATATTTTTTTTGTGGATTGATTGTTTCCAATTTATGCCCTTCTAACCGTAGATAGCATATAACTTTCAACATTACTTGCTTTTTTCGACAAAAACCAAGCCTCAAGGAGAAAATATTTTTTTTGCGGATTGATTCTTTCCAATTTATGCCCTTCTAACCTAGATAGCATATAACTTTCAACATTACTTGCTTTTTCGACAAAACCAAGCCTCGAGGACAAAATATTTTTTTTGCGGATTGATTGTTTTCCAATTATGCCCTTCTTGCGTAGATAGCATATAACTTTCAACATTACTGGCTTTTTCGACAGAACCAAGCCTCAAGGAGAAAATATTTTTTTTGTAGATTGATTCTTTCCAATCTATGCCCTTCTAACCTAGATAGCATATAACTTTCAACATTACTTGCTTTTTCGACAAAACCAAGCCTCAAGGAGAAAATATTTTTTTTGCGGATTGATTCTTTCCAATTTATGCCCTTCTAACCTAGATAGCATATAACTTTCAACATTACTTGCTTTTTCGACAGAACCAAGCCTCGAGGACAAAATATTTTTTTTGCGGATTGATTGTTTTCAATTTATGCCCTTCTTGCGTAGATAGCATATAACTTTCAACATTACTGGCTTTTTCGACAGAACCAAGCCTCAAGGAAAAAAAATATTTTTTTTGCGGATTGATTGTTTCCAATTTATGCCCTTCTTGCGTAGATAGCATATAACTTTCAACATTACTGGCTTTTTCGACAGAACCAAGCTTGGCAGGGAGAAAAATATTTTTTGCAGATTGATTCTTTCCAATTTATGCCCTTCTTGCGTAGATAGCATATAACTTTCAACATTACTACGGCTTTTTCGACAGAACCAAGCCTCAAGGAAAAAAAATTTTTTTTTGCGGATTGATTGTTTCCAATTTATGCCCTTCTAACCTAGATAGCGTATAACTTTCAACATTACTGGCTTTTTCGACATAACCAAGCCTCATGGATTAAAATATTTTTTTTGCTGATTGATTCTTTCCAATTTATCCCCTTCTTGCGTAAATAGCATATAAATTTCAACATTACTGGCTTTTTCGACAGAACCAAGCCTCAGGGAGAAAATTTTTGTGCGGATTGATTCTTTCCAATCTATCCCCTTCTGGCGTAGATAGGGCTTTGATTGACTTATTTCGAGAGTAGGATAACTCGGTAAAAACTACGGGTCGATATTTCCAAATCGGCTGACAACAACTACCCGTAGATAATATTTAAAGAACGCGAGTTATCATGTTATTAAAAATATATACCATCATACCCGATTCCAACTATTTTGCTGACCCACGGCGTTCCTGTACAATTGACTTGAAATTGTAAAGTTCTATACTGTAGTTTTTTTCAATTACTTTAATCGTAGAAATTTTAGCGAGACTAATTTTAGCGTATATTAGCGAGTCAGGAAAATCTTGATTTTTTTTGGATTTATTTTAGCGAATCACGATTTCAAAATATTTCGCGTGGATAAATTTTAGCGAATACTCGTGTTACATTATTGACTGAGTTCGTTTTCTAGCATTTCTCTGGCACTGAAACCCTTCCTATTGATAAAAATGTATCGAAGCAATATAACCAGAAATTTAGCGCGGATAAATTTTAGCGATCTGTCGATTCGGTGTGTTTTAGCGAGATTTATTTTAGCGAAAATAGGGAAAACTCGCTAAAACGCTAAAATTAGTCTCGCTAAAATTTCTACGATTAAAGTAGCCTTCGAAAATCATAAGCCATTTTTATTGATTATAAGAGCAGAGAAATGGCCATTTTGAAAATTGATCAGATACTGTTGAACATGGTGTAAACTATTCAAAGAATATTATGCACAAACAATATTATAGAGAATTCATAAAAGGTTAACAAAAATCACAAGAAGAAATCCGAAAATGTATTTATCTCGCACACATTTATGGGGGGGGGCATTTATGGAAATAATTTACACCACGGTCAAAAGTTTTAATGAGACAGTATGTTCTTTCAGAAATAATTTTTCTTTTATTCAGTAAGTAATGTATAAAATCCTCCACTATTACAATTCCGGTAGTAAGACTCTTCGAGCACGGGTTTTGATGTTCAGATCTGTAAATAAAAAAATAATACTAGATAAGTCAGTAAGCCCTTAACTAGAGCTTCTTTAAAATACTTGATGACGCTCAGTTCCTTTAAAAAAAAATTGTACATTGGATTTCAACTTTGGCAGGAGGAAATAAGGTAATGCTTTCTGGTAGAGAAAAATATTGAGTGAGGATTGACCTATTATGACCTATTTATCAACTTTATGCTTCGAAAAAAAGCAACGAAAGATTTTATTTTAAGATTGTATAACAAACCTTTTCTAGGACTTGTGATTTCAGGACAAAATGGAGAAGAAAGCGTTACATCCGAGTCGAGGACACTTCTTTCGTCATCGCTAATTTCGTTACTTTTGTTATTTACATTTTGATCTTTTTCCTCGCTATTGTTGGTATCTATAATCAAAGAAGAGATATTTCTTCAGGAAAAAGAAAGGTACGAAGGCTTTAAACAGATTCCTGGAGTGATATACATTCTAAGCTGCCCTTTCAAAAATACAAATAAACGTAAACAAAAAAAAACTGACATAAGATTTTCAATATAACGTTTTTGACTAGAATGTGATTTTATGTGAGAGTAGGAAGCATATGAAGTTCTGCCGAAATAAGAACAAGCGGAGTCCAGAGAGGTCGATTACTTTTCTTTTGGGTTTGAGTTTTTGATTGCCGTTGCCTCCCCAACCCAAAATATACAAATTATTCTGTTATTTCTGCTTTGTCAATATATAAGTTTTGCACCGGATATGTATATAATACATGGAATTTTCAACCCTTTTTAACAAAACAATTGTCATACCTGTTCCAAAGATCTCATCCTCAGTTACGGCTGGACCCAACGATTGGAAATTCCTTATAGCCGAGCTTGAAGACGGTTCATTTGGTTTCCTAAACAAGAGAAGTGGTTTAAAATGCTGAACCTCAATTAATAGATTTAGGAGTTACGCATATATTCTTGTGAAAAGGAAAACTTATTAGTGTTAGCCCTATGCTATGGGGTAGTATAAAGGATAGTGTAAAATAAATTTTACTGCAATAAATTAGACTAACTCCCATGAAGAAATTCTAATACCACATTAACATAGTTTAACTTTGAAAGGAAACAGAGGGAACATTTCTATAAATAGGCGTGTTTGTTAGTTTGGAGTGAAATCAACAATCATAGACAACGTTAAAAAAAGCTCCTCTTGAAGTTTTGTCATTAGATTATAATCATTGAGATCCTGTCATTCCAATAAACGTTGCGTAAAAAAAAGACAAAACTTATTAGACCTCCAAAAAGGTGAAAAGATCAAATACCAATCAACACTGAATCAACGCAGCAGTTCATGGACTGAATTGAAAATTGACAGTACCTTTTAGCATAATATTCCTTCTTCGTCATACCGGCGTGGTAGATTTTTAAATGTCGGGTAAGATCCGTTTGAGGTTGCATATAGTGTATGCAACCCCTTAGGCTACATAGTTCAATTTTCCTACCTTTCATATACGATTTACCCTTATTTTTCTGTATGACACTACTGAGCTGTGACGGAGGTAATTTTGCATGAGATACCAACGTCATATTATGAGCTCGCTCAAGGTGTCCCTTTAAATCCTTTATATGTTTATGGTAGAATCTGCATGACAATACACGGCATTTGCCAGAAATCAAACCTCTTTTTACCTAAAAAGTATAACAAAATATCTTGTGCTGGAAGAAAATATCTGCTTTGCACCACCATTTCAGGAAAATCTTTTCCTGATATTTTGCCTCTTTTTCCGAATTCCTGACATTTCCTAGTATCTCTGACAAAGCAAAGTGCAGACCATGTACTATAAAGATATTGACTTCTTCTCTGTTTAGCCTATTCTTCATTAGAATCCAAAAATAAAACAAGTTACTTACAATTGGACCGCCTAGCTTGTATTTTCCTGATCTCATCTCGAACAAATTATTTCATTATTTATTTGTTACACTGAAACAAACGAAAGGTAAAAGTCAATATAGCAAAATCTAAGAGAACTTCCACGGATCGACTTCTTGCGTTAATATAGGTCAAACTTAAGCAAAAAGAGAAGAAAATCTTAAAAGTTATTTTATTTGATTCATAAAGCTTAATATAATACCTTTTAATAATTAAAACGAAAAGTGACTGATTTCAAATTAGAGCTAGTGGTTAGCTGCCGCTAAATCAATGGGCTAGTAGTTGAGATAAATGACAAAAATAATTGTAATGATACAGGGATCGAATAGCGTATCGCATTTCGCAATTCGCGATGCGTTTTTGGATTACTTACAAGCGAAAAATTGAAAATTGATCATTTTAGGATGCAAATCATGGTTATCACAAAATGCGATGCACTTTCTATCTCTATTTCGATGCCTGTGATATTATTATAAAATAGCAAACATATATTTATATTATTTCGTTTTTCTTATATCCTTATATTATTTATTACAGAAACTTAAAAACAATTAGTGGAAATGTCATTTACACTAGTGCCCAGTACTTGATCTGGTTCACTGAGGAACAGGAGAAAGGCAGCAGGAGATACTCTTAGGTGCCAAATAAACGGTGGGGTTGGAAAATTTTCAAAATTTTAATAAACGGGGGGAGGGGGCTTAATTGCCGGAGGGGGTTGGAAATTGTACTTCTGAAAACCCAAAAATAAGGTAAATATTGGCTAAAATCAGGCTTTTTGGAACAAAATAAGAGGACTATTTTTTACCAACTGAAAATATTCTTAAAAATTAATAAACGGGGGGGGGGGGGGGGGGTCCTAATAAGGTCCGGGGGGTTGAAAAATTTTCGAAAAATTAACAAGCAGGGTGGGGTCGTTTATTTGGCACCTAAGAGTAAGGCTTCAAATTCTTAGTCAAAGTGAAAATTCGCTTTTCACAAAAGTCTAACGACGAACGAACGAAAACGAACGATACGAACGAACGAACGAACGAACGAACGAACGAACGAACGAACGAACGAACGAACGAACGAACGAACGAACGAACGAACGAACGAACGAACGAACGAACGAACGAACGAACGAACGAACGAACGAACGAACGAACGAACGAACGAACGAACGAACGAACGAACGAACGAACGAACGAAACGAACGAACGAACGAACGAACGAACGAACGAACGAACGAACGAACGAACGAACGAACGAACGAAATTGTTCTATAACAATAGAAATTCCAACAAATGCTTATGGATAATAAAACGTGTATGAGTCCAATGACCCTTTAGTCAAATTTTCTTGATTCCAAATTTTTGAAAGAAACTTTCATTTGATAGATATCGATGATGGTATAAATGTTCAACTTTATCATCATCATCATTGCTCAACCGCAGTTGAGACCTTTATACTCTCCTCGATATCTCTCGAATGAGAGTTTCTTTCAACAAATTCGGGAGTATATAAAATTGGTCACAAACTTTGTGTTTTGGCAACACATAAATATTATTGAGGTTTTCACCGAACCTGACAAGGGTTTGAGTACCGGTGTTGGTTCTCGGTGGACTGCATTGATACTGTCCCTCAATTTGGGTTTTCTCGAACCAGTAACCGAGAAGGTATCCGTGGGTATTAGTTACTTTCTGCTTTTTTGAAAGTGGCTCTTTAGAAAGCATGTGCTCAGGGAGATTAAGAACATGCTTCTCCACCAAAAACAACCAAAACGGATCTTCAATTGAATCGGTGTATGCTGCTACAACTTCCATCGTATTTATGGCAGTAAGATCTATAAATAAGGAAAACAAAAGATAAAGGTTTCTATCGAAGAAGTAGTCTTCCAGTTTCGACTTTTCAGTGAATAATGTAAAGAAATTCAAAATATTTCTATCCAACTATTCAATATTCAACAGAGATAAACGGACCCAGAGCAGTATATGTATTTCGTACTTGTTAGGACCTTCCAGCACTTCATACTTCACTTTGGCTAGCAAGTTCAAAAAAACACTTAACAGCACAAAATCACTAACGGCGGACATAAGGGAAATTGAGCTTCAGCCTATCAAACAGGAGTCAGGAGCACTAATCAATACGTCGATAAACAAAATTAATAAAGAGCTTGAAGATAAAAATGAACATTAGATTATTGAGATTAAGAATATAACGAAAGCTATGAATTGATATTTTTATGAATGCCAATCGGAAACTTTTTATATCCCTTACCTTTGAGGTTCACTTCACTGTCTGGAGCTAAAACGATTGAAAGTCAGAGTTTTATGACACGTGAATTCAATTCAAAGAATCGATTAACAGAATTGGAAAAAGTAATACCCTTGTTTATCTGGCATCAAATGTAGAAATTCTCTTCCCAGACGATAAAATGGATAAACAACTTTGTTTTAATAAAAAGAGTAACAAAAGAGCTGTCAATCATGCTCGAGCTACAAAAGTTGATGGGTTCCATGCAATACAATTCTGAAAAGGTTTCTTCTAAATTAAGAATTCGTTTATGGTCTGTATTTAGAATACCATGCTTCTAAACGTTACATTTAGTACAAACAATTTTTGACGTGATTATTTATAATTTTTTGGGACCAAGCAGTCAAGAGAAAAATTTTGCTAGCTTTTATCTGATTTTAATTTACTCTTTTTTGGTTGACGTTGAAAACAAGTCTCCAAACAATCAACCCATGAACTTACATATGTTACCTGGAAAAGAAATGTCAAGTATGTACATATCTAATGAGTAGAGATTTCTCGCGTACGTTAATAAACAACATAATTGTCTCTATGTACATCAATATATTATGTTTGCCCTAAACAGCAAAACTACCGTCGCTGTTTGTTTTTCTGTAAGTCAAAAAAAGTTTGAAAGTGATTGACGCAATGTTTTTGCCGCTAACCATGTACTTGGGCATGTAGAACCAACTAGCAAAGTTGAGGAACTTCAATCTTAGGGAGCTTAAAGGAGGAGGGAACAACCTCTGTCGGAACCACTAGGATATGCAAACAAATTTAACTTACTTGGTATAGACATTGACGGTGACATAGTCGATTGGCGATCTTGTCCAGTCATAGAAGATTCTATATAAAATAAAGAAAATAATTCTTCAGTCTTTTACAGTGCTCGATACATAAGTAGAGCGATGTCAGTCAGAAAGAAAAGAGGTAGGTTTGTAGAGGTCTGAAATAAAACTATATGAAGGACTGATTTTTCTACTTTGGTATTTTTGGGATCCCACCCAGGTTAGTAAAAAGGCACCAGCGGACCTTAATCTCCGAGCAGATCCTTTACTCCGGGCATAGAGATGGTGGCACATTTTTGTTTACATTTTGTGATAAATCATGTCAGATCATCACATTCGCCGCACCCCTTTAGAGCAGAAGGTGGTGCTGACAGAATGGTTGATCCTAATATGAGATTATACTTTAACCAGCAGAACATTCGCATATATATTTTACTTCAAGCTTTGATTTCAAATTTGGAGGTGGTTGCTAATAAAATATTTAACAAACTTACTTGATATAGACGTTGACATAATCGATTGACGAACAGGATTATCTTGGTCAGTCTCAGAAGAATCTATGAATTAGAATCAAAACTTTGCAAAAGAGGAACTATGAAAAACTGAGAAACTGTGAACTATAATACAAACATAAGATTGAGCCTACCTAAGGTAGAAATCGACGGCAACACAAAAGATTGGTGACCAAGAGGAATATCTTGAGAATTCTCAGGAGAATCTATGAAAAATGTTGAAACTAGAATAGTAAGTCTTCAAAAGATCATTGATTGAATTTTCTTCTCATAAAAAAAGCAAGAGAAAACAAACGTGTGCATTATCGTAACTAATAGAGATTTAAATGTAAGTTTTACAAAAGATAAATTAGATGAAACCACACAAAAGTTATAAATCTTAGAAAAAGCAGTAAAAATAAACCTTGTGTAGAATCTGCTTCGACTAAAAGCTCTAATTCATCATCCTCTAAGGGAGGATCTAAAAACAAAGGAAAGAAATTTATTTTTTCGGTTGTGATGGAGAACAAAAAGTAACTTAATTGTTTTGGATTCAATTAATTGTAAAATCATTTTCTATTGATAATTACCTCAAGTCTAAAAATGCTATGCCTACTTTATACATTAAAAACGATGTGTTGATACATTTTATGGATCATGAGCTTAAAGGGACATTACAGTAGTAAAATGTAAACATTGCGCGAACCACGTGTCATTAAAGAGAACAATGAAAATCACGTGTCCAAAACAAACTTGTAAAACAATTGAAAAATAGAAATTAGCCATATTTGGTTTGATTTTTTATTTTGACATGTGACATTTGTTTTGATTTTGTATCCGCTGCATACACTTTGTTTACAAATTTCGCAAGTACTGTTATGTCCCTTTAAACTCATTGGCTTGTCATTTATCATTTTGTCGTTGATTACAAGATATGACAACGCTAAAAGTAAAATCACTGGCCAACAACTTTCAATGATAATAATAATCTCACTCTCTCTGACTGCCTTTTTCAATACTTTGAAAAGCAAATTGGATGGTGAGCCATTATTCTCTCTATCACTCCAAAAGTTAGAAGCCCATCCTTGCGTCGTCAACCCATCAATTTTGAAGGTGCCTAGTGTATAATTAAAACAGGTTATACTTAGATTGTCTCGTTCATTTAATTTCAGTTTTATTAAGTTGAAATTTCACGAAATTTCACACAACTAAAATCTGCTAAAATCTAAAGAGACCATAATACGTGTATAGATAGATATTATGAGATTGCAAAAATTCAGAAAAAACTGGAAGCTAGGTTTAAACTTAACTAAAGTCTGTTCGCATATAATTGGCAGTGGAAGCAAGAATGCCTGTAACTTTTGATAGTCAAATACAATTGTAAAAATGTTTTTTTCTTGTTTTAAAGAATCAAAAGTGCTACATTTCAATGTATTTTTAGTTCAAAAATATGCGATTTTTAACGCTTAAATTTGCCAATGAAAAAAATGAGCTTTTTTTCTACTATGCTATAACGTTCATTTTTACACCGGTGGTAGAGCAACCTTAGGTTTGATACACATGAAACACGAGAAACTCTGCAATTCCAAAAATCTAAAATTTGCGAAAATATGCACTTAATAAAGTACCGTCTTTTTTCTTCTTTATCGTAAGGCAAATACAATGTTGCTCGTGATCTCTTTTTAGTGTCCACAACTGAAAAAGAGAATATTGAAAACACTAATTCTGATTTTAGAATTTAGCTAGGATAACCTATCAAATATAGAGAAAACATAATTTGAGTGAACTAATGCACTAATGCCCTGTAAAGCAGAACAGGCGGAGATAAAGTTTACAAAATAGTATTACTAGTTTATACCACACATACGACATTGACTATAAATCTTTCCTCGAAAAGCTTGGGAATTTTGTTCACTTTTGAATGAACAAAGAATTTGTTCTAAACCAATTGATTAAAATTTTTTAATCAATAATGAATGAGTCTTCTGACATAGATTACATACATTTGCAGTTGTCTTTTTTGTCTGTGTGGTCAGATTTGTTTTATAAGTTGGCATATAAGATTCAATTGTCTTCGACCGCTTGTCGAAGACAGTGCCACATTTTTTGCATCGTTTGCAACCCGGGTAGGACCTTTCCTCGCAATTTTCATTTAAGCATTTCTAAATCCAGATACAAATAATTAATACTTTTACATTTAGTAATTTTTATCAATAAAAACATACAGGCATACAGTCATACAATGGACTCCTTTTTAAAAGAAAAACAAATTAGGGAGAAATAAGGGTCGTAGAAAACAACTTCAGGAGAAAATACAATATATTGAACATTAAGAAAAATTAAAAGGTAACCTTCAAAACAGGCCCATTACGCTTAAGGTTTTCTGCTCTTCCTGTTAATGTTCCTAGAACTGGAACTGCCGCATTTTGGTCCAAATAAGGTTGTTCTGAAATAACAAAATTAGGTTGTTCTGAAATAACAATCTTGAGTAAGACTTCTTGGGGCTAATGCTAAATTAATAATAACTACGGTTCCGTCCCCGATAACTCTTTGCAGCAATTTAATAATAGAAAACGAATCCCGAATAGGTGCATCTTTAAAATTTGAAAATTAAGTCAGAAAATAATGGCACGATGATATTTCGATAGCCTTTACCACAACATTAAAAACTGAAATTCTACAAGCTACCTGATGAAGATAAATTGGTATATTGCTAAAAGATATTAAATACATTTGGGAATAAAAACTTATAAATAACTTATACAAAAGATTATACAAAGGAAATAAAATCACGTCGTTGACTTTTTAGCGGCCTTGATTTCATTGTTAAGCAATGGTTACTTTTCTTTTATAAAATATGCTTCTTCAAATTCTATTGTGTAACAGTTCGCAGTGCCGATCACTAACATGTTGTTACGAACTAAATTCAACCTGAAATGATCAGGGACAACATCTTTCATAAACATAGTTAAGTGAAAATAAATGCACACGATTCAAGCAATTATCGGGATGGGATCGAATCGCAGATTCCTCACAAGTTGCGTGCTCTTTTTAACGTTGAAATAATGTTTGTTTCGATAATCTTATGTAAGAAACAGCGCAACCGGGACCCGTGAAATTGTAAACGACGTAGGATTTAATTAGCGTAGAAGTTCAATCATTCATATTTGAAAAGAAAAATTTCCGTCGTCAGTTTTTTGAACTGTCTATGTCATTGTCTTGTCAAGTGTTTTAGTATACGTGAAGTCATGTCTTGTTTGTTGAGCTCTGTAATATAATAAATTGTAAGTCAATAACTAATAATATTGTTAAACTAATCAACCAATCCTAGTACAAAGATCATGTTGAATTTAAAGAAAAAAACAAAATAAAAATCAGGAAACGAAAAATTCTTATAAAAATCAATAACTCAAAAAAATTTATTTGCTTGGACAAACCAGATTCAAGTATTCTATAAGTGCAACCGATTACCAAATATTGTCTTAATCACGGTTAATGAAAAATAATATCAAAATCAAAATCAACACAAAAAAAATCGGAATAAAAAGCTGTACCATTAGTTTCTCTATCTGCTGGATCCATATTTATCTCAAGCTGCGAGCTACGTGTATTGACTATATGTGATTATTTCCTGAAATAAAAATAAAAACTTGTAAAGTGACTTAGAGTTAATTTTCTCTGATCTTTCTTATAAATGCCTAGCCTAAGTTCTAAGCTTAGAGGTGTGTAAAAAGAAATTCAATTAAAAAAAATCAAAAAGTGTAGAGCTAGTAGGTTAGTAAATGGTAGTATTGTTTCGGATTTCAGTTGCATCTGGTTGCATTATGTGGATATCTTAACGAAGTCAAAAAACCCTGACTACTTAGTCTAGTGAAATGAAAATTTGTCCACATCCTGAAAAAAATATTAAATTAAAAGTCAGAAAGTTTCAAATCATTTTAAACGTTTTCCCTGAGATAAAGGAAAAAACAGCAGGTGGTAGATTGCACCTGCTGCTAATAGGGTTAAACCTTCATCAAAGACATTTTACAATTGGGTTAGGTTGACCAAAAGTTGACCAATAATGACAAAGTCTCCCACCACGTGCAAGAAGTCTTTAGAGAATGCACAATTGTACCAGTAGGTCATGTGATTATTGTTATTAGTATTTTCATCAAAGAAGACATGATTACATTATTACATGATTACACATGATAGACTGATATTTAAGGACTTCTTTTTGTGATGTAGTGGCTGTTGTATAAGGTACATTTGTGATTAATCTTGGTAATTCTAATTGGTAATTGGTAATTTTTTGTTTTACATTTTGATTTTCGTTGAAAAACCAGAATATTGGTTTTCCAAAATTTAAAGATGGTATTCCATAATTGCAAAATCTTACAGCAGTGCTTGAAAAAAGTGGAAAACAAACTTACATAATGTTAGACCAAAATCACCCATCAAAACTAGAATTTTACTTGATAGCAATATCAACAATATCAATAAATGAGTGAAAATGATTGATAAAATTGTTAAAAAAGCTTATATATACACACAAAATATTGCTTTGAATCAATCACAACACCATAACTAATCACTCGACTTAATTATTTTATAATGTATATAATGGTAACAAGCTCTTTTTTTAAAATAGTTAACATTTCTATTTTTAACACTGCATTTCTTTTGGAAAAATCATTTAGTAGTTTGTTGTATTTATGGTATGATATAGGTGATTATAATCAAACTCATATCATTTCTAAGAAATCAATTCAAAGTTTGTTTTCTACCATTTTGCAATGCAAACGCTATCCTAACTTTAAAGATGGTGTCCCACAAATGAATGATCTTACAGTACTGTAAGAAGTCATGCCTTCGACAATTGAATACAATCTTAGAAAAGAATAATATGTATATAAGCAAATCCCACCCCCAAAGTGGTCATTTTAAACCATCCACAGTTACTGAAAGAGGAAGCAGGACTGCTGCATATCTATTTTGCAAAAAGTGCATTTGAATTTAAATATTGAAACAATCATCTTTGAATGCAAGAATACAATTTTATGTCTAAAATATGAATGACACTTACACACTATAAAATGATCATGTAAATACATGAAGTGAGTTCTGTTTTAGAATTCACATTGCAGCAAATAGTGTTAACTAACATAACAGTAGGAAGGTTTGTTTTAATTTTACTTTCAAACTTTGATCCTTACAGTAGGACTTCTTACAGCATTATTTACAATCAAATGTTTGTTTGATATTTTTTATAAAAACAGACGTAGAGGTCTGGACCATTTCATCCTCTAGTGATTCAACCAACATGCCCCTTTGACGGTATTTGTTGCTTCATCATTGAAATCTATCCATCTATCTATCTATTATATATTTAAGTAGTATTAAACATGAATGTTCATTATCACTAGATATAAAAGCATTTAAATAAAAAAAAAAGTTAAAAATTGTGAGAATGTTTATGTTTATTCAAATATCCATATAAATATTTTAAAATTTTCGGACTTGAGTTTAGCCATGAATTGAGATTGAAAACTAAGCCGAAGCGAAGGCATTGCTAGGGTCTAGGCCTGGAATCAAAGTGTATCAGGTGCTATCTGCTAAGGCTAGAAATAGAAGCTATCAAGATAGAATGTCAGAAAAAACAAAGCTTTTAAAATAGACAACAAAAAATTATGTTAATAATAAAGTTAGATCAAATAAGTTAAATTAATTTTTTAAAATAAAAAAAATTAAAAGCATGAAGACCAATAAAGAACATTATGATTATAATTAATGAACTTAAGTGGAGAGTGTTGGTATAAACATAGAATTTTTTTATGGCAAATCGAAATTGGGAATGGCTGTCGGGTGTAGGAGCTCTCACAGTAGTTTCTAAGAAATCAATTCAAAGTTTGTTAGCTACTATTTTGCTGACGCTATCTGAGATTGAGCGATCTTACGGTATATACATAACTATCAAAATAAAAAAAAGACAGAAGCCAAATAGACGTTTTAACAAACGCATCAGCCCAGTATTATATATTGGTGTAAATTTGTTAATTCATTATCTTAGATTTTTCGATTACGTATATACAGTGAGATTGGGTAACTTGCATCAGTGGAGGCTAACATGCATAGCCCTCAAATGAAAGACCTGGCTGGTTATTAAAATACAAAGTTAAATCAAAACAAAAATGGTAGACTAGAGCTGCGAGCGGAGTGCGTAGTTGTATTTTAATGACCAGCCAGGTCTTTCATTTGAGGGCTATGCATGTTAGCCTCACTGATGCAAGTTACCCAATCTCACGGTAGCTATCTTAGATTTTTTAGTTCTAAAATATCTTAAGTCTGTAAGTATCAATCCTTAAAAAAATGATCCTTTATCGATCCTTTTTTCAATCAATCACTTTTTTATTGATCTTTTATCGATCGATTGGCCTGAGAAGAGGATTGATGAGGGATGAATAAATTGGGGGGGGGGGGGAGGGGTTCGGGGTTCAGATATATTATTACCCTTTTCCCGTCAAAATTTTTGCTGAATCCCGGAATCTGAAAATTGAAAAAAAAATAATAACACCGCCACACTGGTTTGTATATACAGGTCAGATACCGGCATAATGACAAAAAATAAGGCCAAATACTGTCACCATCTGATTTTAAAATACCGTTTTCCTGCTTTTTTTTTTGTCAAATCCGGTGTGTAATCCGTACCAAAAAGGACCAAT